>NC_133653.1:230853368-231181540 GCF_009905375.1 Apium graveolens
ACTAGAGAAGAATGATACAATGAATCTCATATCGAAATTCTCCATAACTAAAGTGAAGCCCCGAAGATTCTAATGAATGATTTACCAAGGTTACCTCGGAAAATGAAGTAAGAATTTTCATCAGTTACTGTACGAGTCGAGCTGGTGTCAAAAGCCTGTATCGTATAACCCAGTTGAAATGAGATATTGAGTAAAGGAAAACTTCAGAAATGTGGAATGCAAGAATAATGAAATAAAGGGGTACTTCGCGCTATACATAAAAGTGATCATGGAGAAAAGAGAAGGGATGTATGAAGTCACGCATCGGTTATCAGAAATTGCAAGTCTGAAGATTAAATGAACATAGTGTATAAGGAATAATTGGATAGTGTGATTATATTTATTAATAACATCCTTGCCCATTCAAGAATTAAGGGAGACCAAGTTGAACACCTGAAGATATGCATGCAAAGGGTGAAAGATTAGCAACTGCGTTCTAAGCTTTAAAGGTATGAACTCTGGCTATAATTACTTATGAGCTACGGAAGTATGGTTAATTACTAACCAAGCAAGATCCATACAGAGACAGATGTCTTGAGTAGAAAAGAAAGAGTGAGCATCACTAAGATTGATGGAGAGTGGATAAAGGAATTGTAAAAGTTAGAAATTGAGAACAGGTTTTGATCCGACTTCTGGATTATACTGATACTTATTTTGTTGTTAGATATCAAAGGTGGTATTAATATAGATGATTGATGTTGACTTCAGTATGGAATGTTGTTAACATCAAAGTTCATATTGATATCTAATTTGATATAATAACAAAATTGGTATTAGTACCAAGAGTTTGATTTTGAATAAAGTTATGTTTCATTCTATTCCAAATTAAAATTTCCTTTCAGCTGGGTAAAAGATTTCGCTCGATGAATATACTTGTTAGTGATTGAAAAGAAATTGAAAAATACTACAAAGTGATGAGTTAAATGCAAATGTTGAGATTTTCTTTTAATTTTTAGTTTTGAATAGATTTAGAACATTTTGAAGCATCAGACGCCATGAGCTCAGTATATCGGACGAAGACGGATGGAGAATATAAAATACCAGTTAAAGGTTCTCGAATACGATTGAAAACGATCATATGCTAGACTAATCAAACAAAAGGACACACGAGAAGTAAAGTAGAACAGTTGGGGAAAAGGGAAGGTTCATAAACACAAATTATTAGAATTAGAAAGAGAAGTAGATTAGTATAAATTAAGTTGGTCTAATCAAAATATGCCTTTCCATGTTAATCAGTCTGTGCATGATAATTCTGCAATGATGAATGGTTTTAAGGGTTCTACTCAATTGACTAAGGATGAACTTCAAATGCCCAAGTCAAATGAGGACAAACCTAAGAAACCTAAGAAAAAGGCTAACAAAACAGGACCCAAGGAAACTTGGGTACCAAAATCAACTTGATTTGATTTTTTTGTGTGCAGAGAAACAGAAAGAATCTTTGGTATTTAGATAGTGGGTGCTCAAGGAACATGACTGGAGATTCTACCCAGCTCACTGAGTTCAAGGAAAGAGTTGGCCCAAGTATTACTTTTGGAGATGACAGCCAGGGTTATACTGTGGGATATGGCTTGATTTCAAAAGATAATTGTAACATTCGGGAAATATCGTGTAATTATTAGTATCAATATATGATTATTATGTGAATATTATATGAATTTTTGGTGAATTATCTGATGATTGATAATAATATTTGGATGTTTGTATATAAAATGTGAGTATGTTAATTTTAATATGTCCAGAATAAAATATAGATAATTAAGGTATATTTCTGGTAATTTTTGGAGTGTTAGATGATTTTATAATGATTTATAAATTTATTAATTATTTTCTGAATAATTATAAAATTATTTTATAAAGCCGGGAACCGTCCGACTTCAACCATTTTTACGTTCTTACAAACCGAAACTCTTCAGAAAACTCCTTCCTAACCTAATCTGGTAATTCCGGACATTTTCCGTGTTTTGACTTTTTCGATCCGGATTACGGTTTGACCCGTGCGCGGCCCAACGCAAGATTTTCATTACGATAACCATTTCGATATATCAACAAAACCCGTATTCTCGAGAGACGGGATATTTTTACATTATTTTCGTATATGGTGTTTTATGAAAAGCTCGGTGTTGATAATTATTCAATTCTGGTATTAAATTGTATCATTTTTATAGTTACTTAGCGGCTAAGTAATCTATTTTTTGATCATTTTGTAGTTACTTAGCGGCTAAGCAACTAATTTAACGATCCAAAATGATCCAGAATGAACCAATATTTCGTAAATATAAATAGTATATTTCTTATTTCATTTTATTCGTTTATTGATTTATAACTAGTAAAATTATAGTAATTACAGACAAAAACCCTTAAAAACAATACGTTCCCGAGAATCAAACGCACGAACGAGGACGTTACCGAACTCCGATTCAAGCGTGCAATATATCAAAACGAAGCTCTCGAAAAACTCTACCTTAATCCACCATCTGTTTTTGTCCAGAAATCTAGGTATTTTTCTGATTTAATTATTTAAATTCGAATTATTTATGAATTAAAATCAGATTTTTTGTTCTGGATGTTGTTTGTATGATTTGATGACATAATCAGGTAGACAATATTTTTCTGATCATTTTGCTATATAATATGTCAGATTTTGAGCTTTGCATCATGTAGAAAAGTGATTTTGATTCTCGGATATGAAAATTAAGGTTATGTTCTTGAATATTCTTAATCGATTTTTGGGATTTTGAGTTTGGGTGATTCTGGAATGGTTTTGATCATACGGTTAGATTGTTTGTGTTCTGAGCATCATTTCCAGATGCATATCGTCGAGTTTGGTTGCGTTTTACGTTCATTCGGGTTGTAGCCGGATGTTCGTCGGCGTTGCTCGAGTTTCGATCAGAATCAATGGCGGAATGGTCATTGGTATCGATTGAGACTATATTTAAGCTGTAGAGGTGATGGGGAGTGATTTTGTGTTGAGAAACAGGTTAAATCAGCCTGTTTTGGCCATGAATTAGACACGTCAGAATCCGGTAAAGCCACCGGACTTGTTGCAGAATCCGGCGGGTTTAACCCGGATCCGCCCTGTTCTTGAAAACCCGTTTTCTGATCCAACTCCAACCCGGCTTCAATCCATAGCAGCCCGATTTTATTTTCTGAAATATGTTTCTGGGATTTATTTTTAGAAAATAAATCAAAATTTTGTTTTACTTTAAAAAAATCATTTTTAATTCCAAAAATCAATATTTTTAATTCTAAAAATTATTTTAATTCTAAAATAAATTTTGATTATTTAATTAATTAATTTTAGTTGATAATTAATTATTTAATTAGTCAATTAATTTAAATATTAATTGATTAATTAATTTAATTAGTTATTAATTAATTTTAATTGATTTAATAATTAGATTTAGTTCTTTAAAATTAATTTAAAAATTTCGAAAAATAGTTTTGAGCTTTTATAATATTATTGTAAATTATTTTCAAGACTCGATAATTATTATAAAATTATTTTAAAGCCAAATATGGGCGTTCGAACCCTATTATTTAATTATTAAATGATTCGGAGACCGTTTTAATTCCGAAAAATGTTCAAAAATTCATAATAAATCAACCGTTCGTCCGTTTAATACGAAACGAACGCCTCTAGACTCAGAAAAATATTCTGCTTCTATTAAAAATATTTTTGAGACTTAAATTCTTTTTATCCAAAGGGTGTTTGTTTTATGAAGCATTATGAGTCGGTTATTGATTGATAAAATATTTTTTTGACCCGATTTCAATTCTAAACGTATTAAGACCTATCTTTTGTAAATTCAACTTATGTTCTACATGAATTATGTGATTAGGTGAGATATGATTACATGCCCTATCTGTACCTGTTATGTGGATAATGATTCAGCGTGTCTTTTAAACATTATTTGATAGAGATGTGATCTTTATCTGTTATTATCGGGCGGGTAGACGATAGGAATAAATGTATAGACTAGACAATTATATATAGTCAATTCATTGAATAGTATTATTTGTGATAGATGCGCATAATGCTAGACGTTCAAAACCAGACAGAGATTGTTAAAGTAAAGCCTGCGTATGTATAGTAATGAGACGAGTGGATTCAGAATAGATAGATAAACTTGAAATGGCGGTTGTTAAGAAAGGACAAGTGGCATGTCAATGGAAATATAGATATATCAGAACTGAGTAATATGGAAGATAGTTAAAGATCAGAGGGATTCTCAATTGAGGCAAGTATTCCTAACCTTTCTCCTAAAATACTGCAAATATTTATTCGCTCATATTCTAAATTCAGAAGAGTTAATTGTTTTATATTTCGCTGCAGTTACTCTTATTATGCCAGTTTTTTTCATTATTGTTCCTATAATTCGATTGTTCTCCTGAGCAAATACCCATTCGTTCGGGTTATTTGCGAACCCTGATTTGAGATATTTTGAAATCAAAATGATTTGATATCAAAATACTCTACAGGCTGGATGGTTATTATGAGGACCAATGATGAGCTGGATCCTATGGGTCGGGCATGGACCGGACCCTTAGGCCATAGTTTCCAGGGTACCCCATATGTTGGTTGGGTCTATGTGGTTGGGTATAGATCCGCACTATCTCCTGACTGATCAGCAGGTTATAGTGCATATATTGGTTTCTAGTGTCCAGTCTAATTTATTGTTGATCACCATTAACGGCATTCCTTTCCGAATAGTTCATAATTACAAACTCACGCAAAGATTTAATTCAACATGATGAAATATTGAATCGATTACTGTCCTTTTATGAAAAAACGCGATTTATGAATAAAGGCCAATAAGGGTCGATGTTTTGTTCGCTCAACTATTTAAATATGTAAGGATGTTTTTAAAATCATTCAACAATCGTTTCCAGGAGTTTTATGATCTGATACCTGGAAACCATTTATGATACTTGCTGGGCATTTTTGGCTTACTCAATCTTTGTGAACTCTTATTTCTTTCAGTATCAAATGAGGGCAAAATGAATAGCTTTTAACAGACAGCAAAAGTGGTGAGATTCCAGCTGAAGAAATTTGGAGATGTTAGAGCGATCAATACAAGGAAATTAGTAGTAAGGTAATGAGATTGTATTAAGACAACGTAAATTTTAGAAGATTAGATTCTTGTTTCATACTATAACCTATAAGCGATCCTGAATATAAGGGGTTATCTGTATATTTATTTTAATATACAGGTTTTAATTATTTAAATTTGTGTAGTGACACCCAATCCTGACCCCGGATTTGGGGTCGTCACAATAATGTCATCATTGAGGAAGTTGCTCTAGTGGATGGACTCAAACATAATTTGTTGAGTATCAGCCAGCTTTGTGATAAGGGAAACTCAGTAACATTTAATTCTGAAGCATGTGCTATGACCAAAAAGAAAAGAAACAAGGTGGTTATTACTGGAGTAAGAAAAGGAAATGTGTATTTAGATAACTTTAACTCATCTAATGCAGAATTTGTCACTTGTCTATTTAGCAAGGCAAGTCAAGATAAAAGTTGGTTGTGACACAAGAAGCTATCCCACCTTAACTTCATGACTATGATTGAGCTAGTCAGGAAAGATTTGGTAAGGGTAATTCCACAGGTGGAATTCTCACTCCACTAACACAAATGACTAAAGTGTTTAACTAGTCTAGTGCAACCCAACTAGCTCTCCAAATTTGAAGTGCCCTTATTAGCCAATCCCCATTTCACTTAGCCACACCTATGGTCTAACCTTCTACTAACGTCTTACTAACAAATAAACTCAATTATCAACTCAGAAATCACCTCTAAGAATACAAAAGCTAAGTACAAAGACAAAGTGTTCTTAAGTATAACTCTTAGGTGACATCGAATGGTACTAAGTGACAATGATCCCCCTCCCACTCAAAGTTTGCCAATAAAATTACTACACTGGAATCTCAGGTCATAAATCTAACTTGTACACTTGTAATGACACCAAGGCCCAACCTAGGCCTCCTTGGGCCTACTCTCAAAGATGGCTCTCTCCTGTCCTAGTGACATTAAAACTGCCCTGATTTGAACTTACTTTATACCCTTGGTTTTAAATCTAAACCTTCAAACTATGGCTTGAAAAACCTCCCACATACTCCCTAGTATCAATGATAAACAAGGCCTAATGAGGGCCTACCAATGACATTACTTTATAAGCTTAAAAGTGCTCCTCACTCAAACTGTCTCTATTCTGACCAGAAGTCATGATTCAACTTGTGCACCTAACTAAATGGGTTTATTTCTTACATTTAAAGCTTCTTGGATCAACTATAGGTCAAGTCCTAAATTCTGATGGCTTGGGCCTCCAAATTCCCAATAAATGCCCATTCAAAACTCTCCTACAAACAAGTGCAAATTTCTGGAAAATGAAAAACCTTATACTAACCCTTCAACCTTAACTCCCACTTATAAACCAAGCATCAAATTAATCAATTAAGCTTATCTACTTAACTTACTCTCCTAAACTCACAAGTTATCTAAAAGTTGAGATCATTCCATACCCTTATGCACCAAAACCGAATTATATACTCAAAATAACAAAACCATTACTTAAATCACACTTTCAAATATTCAAGTATAAACCGAGCATAAATCATAACATGGAAACAAAATACCAACTATATATACTCAATAAACAACTTGATATACTCTTATTTATCAAAATAAAGCTTTATCCATTACATGCAAATCAAATCAAGACTCAAAATCTCATAAATTATGACATGCATTCACAAATTCGATTTTAACCAAAAATATACCAATAGTACTTTGGTTTTGTTCCAAAAATATTGACATGCAAAACCTTATCAAGATCATACTTATATAAAATACATAACATGCAAAGGTTTAAACCAAGAATACTATCACCAAAAACCATGATTTAAGCACATAGCATCCAAGATCAATCATCTATACAACCAACTACTCCATTCGGTTCTTTTTAAGTCATGACCGAATGGAAAAGAGAAGAAATGACACTTGCATGTGAGTGAAACCACCATGCCTTGCCTTTTACATCCCTTTTTAATAATTTAACTCTTTAGTTTTAACCTTAAGTTCATAATAACTAAGGTTTTCCACTTGAGTTTGAACTTACCTCTTACATGCAACACCAAATCATCCAATAAACATGCATATCTCTACACAAATATGTATAGAAGGAGTTTATCAAATTTAAGAAGGTGAAATTACACTTGAAATCTTGATTTTTGGAAATGAAAATGAAGAAGAGGGTGTGTGTGCGCGCTTCGGCCAATAGGAAGAAGGAGGGAGGGGAAAGAAGAAAGTGGTGGTGGTGAGTGGAGTGTGAATGACAACTTGACACTCTCTTTTGGTTAATCACATGTACACAAGTTAGTGGAAAATAAAATTACCACTCTACCCTTGATTCTACAACTCTACTACTTTGCATGCAAGGCTAGTTTAGGAAATTTGCAAGCTTTAGATGAGATAGTGGGGTAGGAAATGACATAACTATCCTTGTTTTGAATTGTGAGTGGAAATGCATGCAAGGGTAATTAAGTAATCTATTAATTATAAATCTAACTAAATACAAGAATATATTTTATAAATAAAACCACCAATCTATAAATTACAAGAGTGACATCATAAAATAGCTTAGAATTTTAGGAATTTAATAAAATACAATTCAAAATTTATTAATAAAAATGATTTTTCTTAGATAATAAAATGTATTTTATAACTTATATAAATAGCAAATAATGTATTTCTTGTTTTTTAAAATTTTTAATAATACCACACAATTATTTGGCATCAATCAAATCACACACATATATATTCACCAATTAAACCAATATACTTATATATATCATTTAAAGGATAATAAAATACCGGTTATTACATCCTCTCCCCCTTAAAGGATTCTCTCCCCAGAATCTAAGGGAAATAGGTGAGGGTACCAGACTCGCATTTCTGACTCTAATTCCTATATCGATTCTTCGACTTTGGGATTTCTCCAAAACACTCTTACCATCTTTACCGACTTATTTATAAGACTCTTTTCTTGCCATTCGAGTATTTTGACAGGTTGCTCCACATACGACAAATCTTTTTGAATTTCTAACGGGTCATACTCTATCACATTTTAGCATCCGGATTATACTTTTTAAGCAAAGACACGTGGAATACGTTATGAACATGCTGATTTTGAGGCGATAGAGCTAGCTCATAGGCTACTTTTCCTACTTGATTTAGAAGCTTAAAAGGACCAATATAACGTGGTGCCAATTTTTCCTTTTTCCCAAATTGGTTTAAACCCTTCCATGGAGACACTTTCAGCAATACGGCTTCACCTACTTGGAAACTCACATCCTTTCGGGAGGGATCTGCATACTTTATCTGCTTGTCTTGAGCAATAGTTAGTCTTTTCTGGATTAAGGCAGCCGTTTCCTTCATTTGTTAAACCAGTTCAGGACCAATAACTTTTCCTTCTCCTACCTCGTCCCAATTTATCGGAGATCTGCATTTTATTCCGTATAAAGCTTCATATGGAGGCATTCCGATACTGGAGTGGTAACTGTTGTTGTATGAGAATTCTACAAGTGGTAGGTGATCATCCCAACTTCCCGTGAAATCAATTGCACAACTACACAATATGTCTTCGATTGTTTGAATAGTTCGCTCATTTTGACCGTCAATTTGTGGATGATATACTGTGCTCACTTTCGAGTTGTGTGCTTCCTGTAGTATCTCATTCTTCAATTCAATCACTTGAGGAATCCAAATCCTTGATGAAAATCTTAATATTCCTTGCTCATCCTTTTTCGTACATGCTTCTTCTCCCGTCAGTTTATTATTCTCTTGAGTCATTACTTCTTCTTCATATTTCTTTATCCTCTGTAACAGTTCTGGCTGAAAAGTCATGGCATAACAAATCTCTTTCCTGGATGATAATTCTGTTGGCATCATATTCAACCTTTCCTTCCCACTCAAGGCATCGGCTACGACTTTAGCCTTTCCTGGATGATAATGTATCGAATAATCGTAGTCCTTGATTAACTCCAACCATCTCCGTTGTCTCATATTGAGTTCCTTCTGGGTGAAAATATACTTCAAGCTTTTATGATCCGTATAGATTTCACACTTTTCTCCATACAGGTAGTGTCTCCATATCTTGGGTGACAAAGGTAGTACAGCTTTTATGGCTGCCAATTCCAGATCATTGGTTGGATATCTAAATTCATGAGGCTTTAGCTGTCTTGAGGCATATGCAATTACCTTGTTGTGTTGCATTAGCATGCATCCTAAGCCCTTATGTAAGGCGTCGCTATATATCACAAAATCTCCCTTGTCATCGGGTAGTACCAATACTGGAGCGGTAACCAACCTCTGCTTCAATATTTGAAAACTTTCTTTACATTCCTCATTCCATTTAAACTTTTGATTCTTTCTTGTCAGCTTGGTTAGTGGCATAGAGATCTTTGAGAAATCCTTCACAAATCTTATGTAGTACCCGGCCAGTCCTAAAAAGCTTCTTACATCCATAGGAGTCTTTGGTCTCTCCCAACTCATAACCGCATCAATCTTGGCAGGGTCCACTCTAATTCCTTCACTTCCAATTATATGTCCCAAAAATTGCACTTCTTTTAACCAAAACTCACACTTTGAAAATTTTGCATACAATCTTTCTTGTCTAAGAATCTCCAAAACTATCCACAAGTGTTGCTCGTGCTCTTCTTCCATCTTCGAATATATTAGAATATCATCAATGAATATTACAACAAACTGGTCCAAGTATTTCTTGAAAACTCGATTCATTAAGTCCATAAAAGCTTCAGGAGCATTTGTTAATCCGAATGGCATCCCTAAAAACTCATAATGTCCATACCTTGTCCTAAATGCCATTTTCGGGATGTCTTATGGTTTGATCTTTAACTGATGGTATCCCGACCTTAAGTCAATCTTTAAAAAACACTTTACTCCTTTCAGTTGGTCAAACAAATCGTCTATTCTCGGCAACGGATATCGATTCTTAATCATCATCTTGTTTAATTCTCGATAATCAATACATAGCCTCATATTTCCATCCTTTTTCCTTACAAATAGAACTGGTGCTCCCCATGGTGACATACTTGGACTTATAACTTCTTTATCTAAAAGTTCCTGTAACTGACTTGCTAATTCCTTCATTTCTGCTGGTTCCATCCTATAAGGTTCCTTTGAGACGGGTTCAGTGCCTGGGGCAAGATTAATTTCAAATTCAATATATCGATCTGGCGGCAATCCTGGTAATTCCTCTAGGAACACATCTGGGAACTCTTTCACTATTAGAATCTCTTCTAAGCTAGAAACTTCCTTTTCTGAATCTACTACGTAGGCTAACTAAGCTTCGCATCCTTTCCTCAGTAACTTACTGGCTTGCATGGTGGTGAGAAATAGTCGTTCTTGCTTTTGTCCTTTAAACATCACCTTATTCCCATTCTTTGTTCTTAAATAAACCTTCTTAGACCTACAATCTATCTGAGCATCATTCTCTCCAAATAAATCCATTTCTAATATTATATCAAACTCCCCTAACTTAAAAAGTATCAAGTTAATTAAAAACTTATTCCCGGAGATATCAATCTCACATTACGGGCAAAATTGGCTTACTGATACCTTTTCTTGATTAGCAAAAGTTTCTGATATAAAAGACCTTGTAGCTCCTGAGTCAATCAATACTTTAGCTTCAACATTATTTATCAAAAGCTAACCTGCTATCACCTCTGGATTCTGAACAGCATCCTTCATTTTCAAGTTAAAAGTTCTTACTGATGCTTGAGGAGTCATGGTAGGTGGTGGGGGTATGCCAGCATTTCTGGTGATATCGTGGTGTTGGTGCTTGCTAAATTCACCATGTTTTTTATTGATCCTATTGACCTACATGCCTTGGTGATATGTCCAACTTTTCCACACTTGTAGCATATTACTCCAGGTTTCTGCACTTTACACTCATTGGCCAAATTCCCCTTCTGATTACATCGATAACACGTCATGTTGAGCTTGTTGCAAATTCCCGAATGCTTCTTCCCATAATGCCTACATTCAACCCTTGTCTGTTTATCATCATTTGCTTGACCTTGATTCTGTTCAGGTTTCCCTTTATTGTCTTGTCTCTTGTCCACATCCCTTTTCTTCTGGGCATTCCATCCTTTCTGGAATCCAATTTTCTTTACATTCCTGTCTTGCTGATATCCTGATTCTGACCTCTCCTTCTGATGAAACAATTTTCTTTTCGTGTTATCTATTTCTTTCCTAGATTGTGCTCCATTACTCTCTATCGATGTCGCCTTCTGAACTACCCCGACATAGGTATCAATTTCAAACATCGACACTCTATCTCGAATCCAATATTCGAGCCCTTGTTGAAATCTCTGAGCCTTTCTACTCATCAGTCTCCACATACTTGGTCAAAAATCTTGACAATTCCATAAACTTCTTCTCATATTCTAAGACTTTCATACTTCCTTGTTCCAATTCCAAGAATTTCATCTCCATCTGCTTCTACATATACTTGGGGTAATACTTTTCGAAGAATAACTCTTTAAAACTATTCCAAGTAACTGGTTATACTTCCTACAAAGCTTTAACTGAATCCCACCAATAAATCACTTCCCCTTTTAGGAAATACGTAGCATAAATAGTATTCTGATCTTCCACTAGTCGAACCAATTCAAAAGATCTCTTCATTTCTCTTATCCAAGTGTTGGCTATGACATGATCAGTGGTATCATGAAATGAAGGTGGTTCACATTCTGAAAAGTTTTAAAAGTCACAATGTTGAGGTGGCTCTGGTGGGTCTGGTTCATGTTGGTGTTGATTGTGATTCTCTTGGTTTCGAAATTGTTGTTGTTGGAATTGTTGTTGAAGAGTTTGTTGTTGTTGAGCAATTGCATTAGTTTGTTGTTGCAGGGTTTCCAATATTCGAAGGATATTGGGGTCGGTTGTAGAAGCAGTACTGGTTTGCTTCATCTTTTTAGGAGGCCTATTTCTGAAAAGAAAATTGGTAACAAGCAGGTATGATTACAACAGATATTTCAAAGCTAGGTTATCACAGGGTTAATATGATCATATGATTTTAGATTTTAACAAGGTTATACATGGTTATAAAAAGAAAAGCAAAAAAAGATAGGTATAATTGAAACAACGAAAGTGCATAAATAATAGGAATAGAGTTAGGTTACATCATAGCCGAATAAAGTCAATATCATAGGTCTGAAAAGGAAACATAGAGTACAACAGGTCTGAAAAGGAACATAAAGTACAACTAATAGTTCAAAAGATTACAACGTCATCATAAATGCCAACTAGATAAGGAAATGTAATCTAATCTCCTAGAACTCATCCTCATCCTCCTTCTGAGGGTCATCCTCCTTCTGCGGTTCATCCTCTTTGCTCTCTTCCTTGTGCAGCATGTTCACCACACTTTGAAGCTCATCAGCAATCATCTGGAAGGTGTACTGGCTGGTGCGGTCTTTGTGAGGTGGCATCTCTCCAAGCTTAGTGTTGAAATGGTTGAGCAGAGTCTCAAGCCTCACAGTTACTAGTGACCTTAGTCTCTCTCCAAGTTTCTGGACATCCTGTTATGTCTCCTCTAAGCACTCCATCAACTTTCCATACTTACCCTAAAGCCTATCCATTTCAAGTCTCAAACCGGCATAAACGGAGAAAGAAACGGTATCGGGTGGCGGGGCAATCGTGGACGAATTCTCTAGTTGCTGTCAAAAGAAGTATATATATAAGATTAATAGTGACCAACTCGAGTAAAACCTACACTCTCGATTAATATACTTATACCTATATATATCATAAACATATTTGGGCTTGTTCAGTGACTCTAAACCTTAGCTCTGATACCAAAAACTATCACGACCCCAAATTTAATACAACAAAAGCTATTATTAAAGACATACATTAAAAATGTGACATGATACACAAATTATCCAAGATCGCTAGGTTTAGTGTTTGAACCACCCAACTACTAGCTATTACAAACCAAAAATACTTTATTACATCGCATCTCCCACTGCTAGATCACTTAACTACCTGAGCTCGCATATGGTACAGGGATTGGTTCGATGATTCTCCTTCGGTGGACTTAAGAGCTGTCTGCTTCATCCTAACCATTATTTCCTAGATGAATGATATAAAGGGAAACAAGCAGTGAGCCAAATGCTCAGCAAGTGCTACTTAGCAAAAGGTAAACATAAGGTAGAACAATTCATAATTTAAATAGCATGGGAATGGCATCATCATTTGAAAGCAATCTTTTAATCAAAAACTCATTTTATGACGCTATGGATTACAGCCAGTGATCAGCCGCGAAGTAATCCCGAACCTCATTGGGTTCTAAACAATTTTGGTGGGATCCCGAGGCAGCTTTTAAGCCTCAAATAATAAGTCTGGAAAGGACATGCGTCTTAGTCCAGATCCACTAATCTCAAGAAAACATTTTTGTCCCTTTGACAATTCAATTTTTTAAAACTTTCATTTTATAAGAATTTAGATGCCAAAATATTAACATTTCAAAAGCTCTTTAAGCATGAAAGAATCACATAGGTATTTAAGGGATTCTAGGCCAACTTCAATAACAATTGTACTAGGACAAGGTTTATTGCCAAACGAATTGAGTCATCAAGGATGAGTATCAATGATTCAACAACTAAGGAAGAAAGTATTGAAAAAGAGTTATAACGATAATCAATGAAGGTAGGGGTGTCTGATATCAAGTGTAGTACATGACGTACATCCAGTTGCAAAGTTCGGATATGGAAATAAAAGATAGTTATCAAACAAGGTAGTTCAAGGGATTCGAATTATAAGCAATTATCAATATAGGGAAATATCGAAGCAATACTATAATCAAGTTCAGGGTATACAAGTCAATGAAGAATTCAGGTTAACTAAGATAGTTCACAAAGGAATTCATAAAGGTTCGCTTAGAGTTTACGAGATGATAGGGTGACAAAGGAAATAGGCAATGAAAAAGGGGTATGAATCAATCGAGTTGTTGTAAACGATCGAGCAGGATTCAATAACAAGTTATTTCAAGAATCAATATTAGGGTTTCTCAGAAATCAATAACAGGTGTATCACAAGTATTGAAAAGGATTTCTACTTTATCATGGCATTATCAATATCAATTCATAAGAGAAAACCGATTTACTTGCATCAGTTCAAATTATTTATTAACATCACATAAATAAGAAAGTTTGAATACTTGCTATATATCGATAAAGGTGCAGGACACTTGCAATAATCATAAGTTGAATAAGGGAATACTTGCATCATATCTCAAGAAAGGTTTATGACACTTGCAATATATAAAATTGACAAGGGGAAAACACTTGCCTTAAGAAGGCTTAACCAACTCTCGTCTTGATCGTGGGAGCAACCGAGAGCACTACTCGACTTTGACAGCAAACTTACTATCTTCTCCTGAGATTACACAGTATTATTAAACCTCATCAAGATATATCCTTACGAATCTCATCCTAGTTATAGAAAATTCGACTTATATCGGCGCTTAGGCCTATTTACACATTGGACTCTTTATAGATCACATATTATGCTCCAAATAATCATTTACTATCACATAACATATTTAATCACATAATATACATTACTGATATAATGGTGCACTATTGAGTATTGAATGATCTCACTCCACCAACACAAATGACTCAAATGCTTAACTAGTCTAGTGCAACCCAACTAGCTCTCCAAATTTGAAGTGCCCTTATTAGCCAATCCCCATTTCACTTAGCCACACCTATGGCCTAACCTTCTACTGACCTCTTACTAACAAATAAACTCAATGATCAACTCAGGTATCACCTCTAAGAATACAAAAGCTAAGTGCAAAGACAAAGTATTCCTAAGTGCCACTCTTAGGTGACATCGAATGGTACTAAGTGACAATGAACCCCCTTCCACTCAAATTTTGCCACTCAAATTACTACACTGGAATCTTAGGTCCTAAATCTAACTTGTGCACTTGGAATGACACCAAGGCCCAACCTAGGCCTCCTTGGGCCTACTCTCAAAGATGGCTCTCCCCTGTCCTAGTGACACTCAAATTGCCCTGATTTGAACTTATTTATACTCTTGGTTTTAACTCTAAACCTTCAAACTATGGCTTGAAAAACCTCCCACATACTCCCTAGTATAAATGTTAAACAAGATCTAATGAGGTCCTACCAATGACATTACTTTTTAAGCTTAAAAGTGCTCCTCACTCAAACTGTCTCTATTCTGACCAGAAGTCATGATTCGGCTTGTGCCCCTAACTAAATGGGTTTATTTCTTACAGTTAAAGCTTCTGGGATCAACTATAGGTCAACTCCTAACTTCTGATGGCTTGGGCCACCAAATTACCAAAAAATGCCGATTCAAAACTCTCCTACAAACTAGTGCAAATTTCTGAAAAATAACAAACCTTATACTAACCCTTCAACCTTAACTCCCACTTATAAACCAAGCATCAAATCAATCAATCAAGCTTATCTACTAAACTTACTCTCCTAAACTCACAAGTTATCTAAAGATTGAGATCATTCCATACCCTTATGCACCAAAACTGAATTATATACTTAAAATAATAAAACCATTACTTAAATCACACTTTCAAATATTCAAGCATAAATTGAGCATATATCATAACATGCAAACATAATACCAACTATATATACTCAGTAAACAACTTGATATACTCTTATTTATCAAAATAAAGCTTTATACATTACATGCAAATCAAATCAAGACTCAAAATCTCATAAATTATGACATGCATTCACAAATTCGATTTTAACCAAAAATATACCAATAGTACTTTGGTTTTGTTCCAAAAATATTGACATGCAACCTTATCAAGATCATACTTATATAAAATTCATAACATGCAAAGGTTTATACCAAGAATACTATCACCAAAAACCATGATTTAAGCACATAGCATCCAAGATCAATCATCTACACAACCAACTACTCAATTCGGTTATTTTTAAGTCATAACCAAATGGAAAAGAGAAGAAATGACACTTGCATGTGAGTGAAACTTTCATGCCTTTCCTTTTACACCCCGTTTTGATAATTTAACTCTTTAGTTTTAACCTTAAGTTCATAAGAACTAAGGTTTTCCACTTGAGTTTGAACTTACCTCTTACATGCAACACCAAATCATTCAATAAACATGCATATCTCTACACAAATATGTATGGAAGGAGTTTATAAAATTTAAGAAGGTGAAATTACACTTGAAATCTTGATTTTTGGAAATGAAAATGAAGAAGAGGGTGTGTGTGTGCGCTTTGGCCGAGAGGAAGAAGGGGGAAGGGGGAAGAAGAGAGTGGTGGTGGTGAGTGGAATACTACAGAGTAATTAAACAACCGACCAATATTAAAAAATGGGACGCATTACACGTGACTCACTTTATTCTAAAATTTTACTCCCTCCGTCCAAAAATACAGTTCTTTTTGACATTTTACGTATATTTTAAAGTGTATAAAAGTCATAATTCCGCATAATTTTTTCTAAAATTTCTTTTTTGAATTAAAATATAACATGTATACTTTTGTTCAGAATTTTTTTTTGAAAAATGACGTGTTGAGCTATCCCTTTTATTCACCTTAAAATACACGTAAAAAGTCAAAGGGATTTGTATTTTGGGACGGAGAGAGTATATAACAAAGTAATTAAAGAACTGACCAATATGACAAAATCCTAACTAATATCAGTTAGGATGGATATCAGTTGAGAAAGCTAAACTTCGATGGATATATATTCAAATATTTATAAATCCTAACTAATATAATATATAATATCTTTCAATAAATATTTTCATAAATGTTATCTATCGATTAGTAACAATCAAAATTAAATCTTATAATTAGTACAAATTAGTGACAATGTCATGAATAAAATCATGACTATATTTTTATAAGATAATACTTTACATATACTCCATTTGTCTCAGTTTAAGGTTCATTTTTCTATTTACACACATATTAAGAACAATAACTACTTCATAAACAGAAGTCATATTTGAGCATTTGAAAATCGAGGCAGAAGCTTATGTTGGAAGCAAATCTTTGCCTTCTTTTTTGTAATTTTGTATTGGTATAGTGGAGGTAAGAAGTTTTGTAAGTTAATTGGTTTTATTATATTTTGTTGAACTAATTCTCATATTAACAAAGATTCATTTAATTTTAGTATATAAATTTCATGATGGACAATATACAAATTATCATTTGATTAGCACAATCTACATAAATTATCATAGTTATTTACACTACTTGTTCCAGAAAACCTCGTACATTGCTATAGTGAATGCACAAAGCACCACTGAAATCATAATAATTTTTGCATAAACAAAGTTAGGAAAATGAGGGTCTTCAAATTCATGTGATTATTGCACATAGAGATATTTCTTCCATCTCGCCATTTAGAAAAGCACTCTTAACATCCATCATATACACCTTGAAGTTTAAGCATGCAACAAATGCAAAAAAGATTCTAATGGCTTCTAATCTTGCAATTGGTGCAAGGTCTGATTATAATCAATGCCCCATGTTGTGAATAACCTTTTGCAACCAATCTTACTTTGTTTCTAATGAATACACCTTATTCATCCATCGTATTTCTGAGAACACATTTTGTTCCAAAAATTGTTCTGTTTCTAGATGCAGGAACTAGTTCCCAAACTTTGCTTTTCTCAAAATGATTCAGTTCCTCTTGCATGAGCACTATCCAATCAGGATCACTTGGAGCTTCTTCAAAATTCTCGGGTTCATTCTTGGGCAGAAAACATCCATATAAGCACTCATTCATAGTGGATCTCTTTGTTCTCACACCTACACTTGTATCTCTAATTACCTGATCTGCAGTTTGACTCTTATCTCATTTTCTTGAATGATTACCTAAAGAATTTTGATTGGGTGTTGCTTCATTATTGCTCTCCTCCTGATTTGCTCCCAATATGTTCAGTGCTTCCTGCTATTGAAGTAGATTGCATTATAGGCTTTGCACTAAACATAATTTCACTTTCTTCTTGGATGTAATCATTTACTCGAGCTTTTTCATTAGTAGTTGTTAGTGTTTGTGCCCTAGAGACAATACTATTATATTTTGTTTATGACATTTGGATTATTAATGTTTATGTTCTATCGATTATTCTCTTTATAATTTATTATATTTTAATTTACTACGATATACATGTTAAGTTAACAAATGTCCTTGAAATATGAAATGCGTTCTCTGTCTTTATGTATGTGACTTAGAAATGATATTATGGGAACAGTATCAATATTCCTAAAGATCTCTAGTCGAGTATTATTATTAAATGACAATAATAATGTATTAAGACTAGGGTGTTTGTTGAATGAAGGTCAGATCTCATTGATTATAACTATAGTGATACTAAAGTTGAAAAATAGACATATATAAATATACATGAGGCTGGATAGACCCAGTGTGAGATTCTATATGTCTGTTGTGTCATAAGTAATTCTCACAGTGATGATGATGTAATGGTCCTTAGAATTGAAATTATTATATTTCTATACTAGAATTAATGTACTTTAATTACATTAAAAGTTATATTTGACTGGGTAATGAAAGTGTACTTCCGGTATATTCTGAATTGTATGAGAAATATAAATGATCTAGAATGGATTTAACCCTCATATTTTAAGGAGTGGTATTATTGGTCTCTTGTGTGAGCTAGACTATGAAATGCGTGTCCGTGCTCAAATGTTGTTTGATATGATAGTCTACTCATTGATCAAGGAAAACTGGATTAAACTATAATGAGGATGACACATTACATGTCTTTAGTTTAATCTATAATATACGGTTAAAGTAATTATATTACATTGTACATTATTCATGAAAATTTTAATCGATCACCGATTTAATTATTATTACTTGGGTAGCAATGATGTATTATTGGATGCCGCACATTATTTATAATTTTAATATGAGATATTAAAATTATTGCCAACGTAATAATAACTTATAGGGTCGCACAAAAAAGGCTTGGAGGAATATTAATTTAGATTCGAATTTAAATTAAATAGAAAATTCAAATTACTTATTATTAATTAAGTTGGACTAAATTAATAGAATAAATAAAATTTAAATTTACAATTATGAAAATCTAAATTTAGTTGCTTGATGATTAAGTAAGACTTAACTAGATAACAACTAGGAATTTCATTTTTAAACGACTCTAAATAAAATTAGAGTTATAATTGGTTTTTATCTCTCTCATATATAATCTCTTAAGACCGATTAAGTGGGATACGTTTTATTAGATAAAAAAGACAAAATCCTAGCATCTAGAGAGAGAAGAACGAATTCAAGTTTTTGGTGCTAATACACGTGATCAAGCTTTCGTGTGGATACTGTTGTGCAAGACATGCCTGTATAATAACAAGACTAAGTCATACTGACAGCCCTAAGATTAAGTTGTATGGTAATCAATATTTGTATTCTATAATTATATTCCTTGAGTCTGTAAAAATATTTAGTAGATTAGACTGGGGGATTTTTCCGTGAATAGTTTTAAGCTAAGGAATAAACTCTGGAAGTAGATCAACCTTAGAGAAAAGTGTAGAAGCTTGAAGTTAAATAATGTTGTTCTAGGAAAAATGTTTTAAGTCAAGATATCGACAAGTCATAGATCAAGGGATATCGAGAAGTCAGTCGAGAACTCCAAAATGACTTGTAGAGAGGTCCCAAGAGATATCGACAAGTCATTTCTGCATGTAGAGATCTCATATATCGACAAGTCAAATGAAGATGTAGAGAACTAGAGATATCGACAAGTCAATACCTCATGTAGAGATCTCAGAGATATCGACAAGTCAAAATGTGTATGTAGAGATCTCAGAGATATCAACAAGTCATTTCTGCATGTAGAGATCTCAGAGATATCGATAAGTCAAATTCTTCATGTAGGGAACTCAAGATGTCGACAAGTCAAAAGTCTAGATCGAGAACTAGAGATGTTGATTAGTTATTCTACATGTCGAGAACTAGAGACCTCGACAAGTCATTTACATATGTCGAGAACTCGAGATATCGATAAGTCATTTTACTTATCGATATGTCACTTCTCTACAGAACAAAAAGAGATTTCAACATACTATCTCAAATTCAGAATACAGACAAGTTAAAGATTCAATATTATCAGTCAACAAAGAATTCATTCACTGAATTGGAAAGACTACAAAAGCAGCTTGAAGAATACAAGATCAAGGGTCAAGATTTACTTGAAAAAGGATGGTCACAAGCCTGCAAGATTCTGCACAGATTTGCTAACACCAGAAAAGGAAATAGACAAGGTTGCTTTAGAAATTGGTTTACTACATTTTAGTGCAAGTTTTGTAAACCAATGTTGCTAGTATATAAACCCATGTCGAGAAAAATCTTGTATTCTCTCAAGATAGAAGCTGAGTTCTTATTTTTAAGAACACAGATTTGTAGCAATACAAACATAATTAATATAATTAAGTGAGTTTTTGATATATTGTTCTAAACTGCTTTGTTCAACCATAATCCAAACAGTTTTAAAAGCCAAGTAAAATCTAAGAAACACATTCACCCCCCTGTGTTACATTTCTTTGCATTCAATATCTAACAGATACCTTAATGACGTAGATCGCACAGACGGGATACGTGGTGATCGTTTTAAGCAAGGACCTCCATTAGACAACCATAAACATAAAGTTTTATAAGGTAAATATCCCATCCGTGAATTAATATTATTTTTCGTGTGAATCCTGCGGCGGGTTTCGGATTTTTTTGGTTTTTACGATTTGTTATCTTTGTTTTTTGTTGCGTTTTATATCCTGAAACACAATATTAATTTTATTAGGTTCATCCCCTATCAATTCCAGATAGCCTTGTTTTTCATATTTTAAGTGCTCATTTTCATTCTTCTCATCATCTTCAAGGCCAGGGCATTCATCTTCATTAAATGTAACATTTGTACTCTCCATCACTTTATGTCGATTATTCACATAGATTTTGAAGGAAGTCTTATCTAATGAGTATCCAAAGAAGATTCCATCATAGGGTTGAGCATTATGTCGGTTCAGTCCAAAATCGGACAGACCCGAAAAGACCAAAAATCGAGTTCATAATTTTTTTGGAACCGAACAACCCAATTATGTCTCATGGACCGAACCGGAACCGAACCGAAATAATTTGATTATTCGGTTCGATTACTTAGAATCGAAATATTAAAATATATAAATTATTCATTTATAAGTTAGGTAATTATTTAGGTAATTTAAATTATATAAACAAACCAAAAAATATGCATCACGAAGCATCAAAAACTCCAGCAAATCTACAAGCAAAGAAAGCAAAATTATTAAATTCTAAACCCAACCATAAACCTCAAATTCATTATTACAGTACTTAATATTATATATAATATATATATATATATATATATATATATATATATGGCTAATTATGTTGGTTCGTTCATAACCAAAAATTGAACCGATATAAAATTCGGTCCAGAAAATAAAAAAATGAACCGACCAAATTCTTATAAATCTTGGACCGAACCAAAATTTCATGATTCAGTTCAGTTTTCTTCACCCCTATTCCATCAAATTTTTTAAAAGATTCTAAAATATATGTGCATCCAAAGCGCTTGCTTCCAACAACATGTAAATGTTTGAATGATGGTTTTCTTCCCCTTCATGAGATTAAAAGGAGTTTTTCCTGTGTTTTTGGTGACTAAGGCTCTGTTCTGGATATAACATGCAGTGTTCACAGTCTCAGCCCAAAAACATGTAGGTAACTTTGCACTCGGGAGCATTGTTCTTGCAGTTTCAATTAAAGTCCTATTTTTTGTGCACTACACCATTTTTGTTGAGGTGTCCTATGGTGCAGAGAATTGTTGAGGAATATTAGGGTTATAAATGAATCGAGCTCTTCATGAATAGTTCATGCTCGGCTCGTTAAGAGCTCAAATTGGACCGGCTCATTAAGGACTCGAACACAAAAAAGTGTTCGTTAAACAAAATGAGCTCGAACAGAGCTTAAAGTTGTTCGACTCGAGCTTGGCTCGAGATCAATTTGTTAAGAGCTCAAAAAATACATATTTTATGAATTAAATTTTTTCATAATACTTAAAATACTTCAAGTTTTTTAAATTAAAATTACAATCTACATTTCCAAGTGAAAACTAAGAATGTTCATAACAATTGGTCAAAAACATTCGAATAAAAAAATTACTTAAAAAGTTAAAGGACTTAATTCTTCAAATAATATTACATCTTATAAATAAAAACATAAAGTTGTCCAATGTTAGGCCTTTAAGTATACTATAGTGGGAGTGAATAAATATGTAACAATCAATTCGATTTGCAAACTCAGATATGAAGAACAGTTTATATATTGATGAATAAAAACTATTTAAAAAACTTTCTCAAAGGATAAACAAATATCCTTGAGAGCTTCTAGGTTGCACGAATAATATAATGATAAGCAACACTTATAGTGTAAACCTATTATATTCTTATACAATGCACATTTACACAATCAACCTAATTGATATGATATACATGTATTAGAAATTCTAATATATATCAAACTGTTGATTGCTACAATTAAGTAAAGTCCTACACCGACATATCTTCTGCAAATCAAGTATTTTAGATCGAATCAATCACTTCTTTAAATCCCGTTTTGACAGGTGCTGATAGATAAATACTGATAATAAACTATGATCCATCAAATAATAATAAATTGATAAACTCTGATATCTTTCAGTCACAAACTCTGATGGAAAACTCTAATAGTTAAATGCTGATATCATCAATTATATCTAACAATCTCCCCCCAACTTGTGCATTATAAAAATATGTAAAAGTTCCTAATTGATGATGTCAAAAACTATCTAAATGTAGAATTATTAACAAGTGTACAAACATACAGTCAGTGTATCAGACTCGGACTTCAATCTTGAATCTTGAATCTTGGCATACCTTGTAGCTTCATCAAATAATTTTCTAAGTAGATTCTCCTCAGTTATATTCAAGTACATCTCCATTCTTTGCTTGATATCCTTCAGCTTTTGAGTAGATTCATCATTTTGATAGACAGTTGCTCTGAGATCATGAATCTTGAACTATTCATGGATAGATCATCTAATTCAATAAATCCAATCTTCATACCATTAAGTTTTAAAGTGAGAAATTTCACTCCAAGAGATTCAGTTATCAGAGCTCCTTCTTTAGGCATATCAACAGTTGAACCATCTTCAGCAATATACTTTGGAATGTATTTTGATTTATTAACCATGCCTCTTTGCTTTCTGTACACCATGTTTTTTAAGAATTATGACCATCTAACAGAAGTAGAGTTGTTTACCTTAAGAAAAAAAAACAACATACTCTAGTTCTTGCCATGGTTTCTCTAGCATTTGCTCTTGTGAAATTCTCAACCTTTTTGCTTATATCAAGAAAGTAGATCATCTTTTCTTTTGGCTTATTTATATCAAACAAATCAAGCACAATCTGAACATATATAATCTTTTGAAGACATTAAGCTCCATATTTCCACCAATTCTTGTAAGATTAATGTGATCTCTAAGAATAAGAGCATCACCTTGATAAGTATCAGCATCAGCAAGACATAGACCACTTGTTTAACCAGCTATTCTTGTTTGAATAGGTACCACTGTAGATTTTCTTGATGGTCTCAAAAGAATCTATCTTAGGTGTTGGTGTCTTGCTGCTCGATATTGACTTTTTTATTAGCAAGTGAAAGATTAGAATTATCAGGAATTACAGGAGCTTTGGAAATATGTGCATTTTCATCAGTGTTAAAATCCTCATTATGAATTAGATTATCAGCTTCTACCTTATGAACAACAGTGTCATCAACATGAGTAGTATCAGTGGTTGAGACTCGTTGAATTTCATTGTTAACTTCTTCAACTTGAGATCTGTCAGTGGTTGAAACTTTAGAATCATCATTTGTAGATTTCAATTTTTTTTAGAAATTTTACCAACTTTTTCTTTCCCCTTATAAATTCTGTAAGCATTTAGAAAATCCTGACACCTAAAATTAGATCTTTTAGAACTTTGAACCTGACTGATGTCCTTAATTTTCAAGGCTTATTCCAAGGGTCTATGAGTTTTAACCTTCTTTGAGATATCAGAATTTTAGGAACTATCAGTATTTGTTGACTTTAAAAGTTTGAAATCTTCCTCCATTTGTCTAATCTGATCAACATCAACATCATGACATTCTCTTTAAAAACCCTCCTAGCTACTTCAGCATCAAATTCTAGAAGTTTGGATCTTTCTAGTGTAGAGTTGTCTTTTCGCCTTTATACTTCAGAGTTTGTAAGAACTGACTAGATTCAGTACCAGCTTATATCACCCTATCAGCTTGGTTTTCATCAATGTTTGTGATTTTCAAAGTTTGTCTCTCAGTAGTAGTCAGTCTATTTTTGTAAGCATAGTCTTATTGACTTAATGTCTTCCTCTTCCTCCACCGGTTCTACCACCTCCTCTTCCTCTTGTTTGGGTAGTGGGCTTGGAAATACCACTAGAGACAATAATATCACTTTCTCCCTTTTTACTCCTATGTGGTTTACCTCCCTTATTTCCTCCATCACGAGCATCATCCTTGTCATCAGTATTTGACTTGAGCTATTTGCATTTAGATTTTGACATTATCCCCACCTTTTTTACATCATCACCAAGCAACATGGAGACAATGAGCTCGAGGGACTCCTAAACTTCATCAAGTTGACCAGACATCCTATTTTAGTTTGCTTCCAATATATCTTATTTGGAAACAAGAGGCTTTAGTTGATTCTGAATTTCATACTCACTCTTGGTCTTGACCTCATGAAAAAAATCTTTGAGCTCATCAAGCTAAGATTGAGACTTAACCTGTATAGAGTGAATAGATTTTATCATGAGAGAGGAAGCTTTCAGATGAGCACGGATGTTAGGATCTGTGATTTATATTTTAGTTGTTTGTAAGTGCTTAGAAGCATTGTAAATAGAAATGGGATAATATTTATCCTTCTATTTAGAATTCCATTCTTCTTCTAAATAATGTCTAGATACTGTAGTAACTCTCTCCTTCATTTTCTTCTTTGTTTCATATTCTGGCGTATCATCAGGAAAAATGATATGATCTAAATCCTCATCATAATTCAAATTAACACTGATCTTAGAAGGATCAATATCATCACCATCATCATCATTATCTGTATCATGACCAAAATGAACTGAAGCTTCATCATCAGTAATTGGCTCTTTGAACTTATGTGCTACTTCACCTTCAGCATAAGAGTTTAACATAGTTTCATCAAGAATATCAGTGTTGAGAGCCAATAGCTTCAGAAGCCTCCAAAGTAGCATCACCTTGAACAACATATTCAGCACCATCAGTGGTGTGAATCTCAATTCCTTCGGGAATTATGAGCATAAGAATGGAAACAACAGTATCTACCTCTAAAACCTTCGTGGCATTGGAAGGAGCTGGTGGTTCAGGAATATCAGTAGATACAAGAATATCAACATTTGGAATGGACTGTTTTATAACTTTATCTTTAGCAGCTACATGGATTGTAACAATGAGTAATGTGATAATAGGAGTGGACTGCAGTATAATATCAGTATTTATACATGCATGGACAATGTCAACATATGGACTAGGTGCTTGAGAATGTGTCTGAGGGACTATAGGCAGAAGATTAGCATCCATTTATGTTAAACTCTGAGCACCTACAAAAGAAAATAAGTAACCACTTCGATTTCTATGTTCTTTTAAAATAGTCTCACTACTTCTCACACCACTCATCTTATGACTTTTAATAATCATAGTTTCCTTACTAGGATTAACTAAATCCTTTCTCTCAGCTACCTCTCATTTTTCCAGGACAGGATCCCGCCTCTCATTATTTCTGTTTTTATCTAAATAGATTCTCTCAGTCTCACAAGAAAGGCTCAGAGTATCATATCCCACATAAATAAGAGGTGGATGAGGAGAGGTTGGTGTAGTCACCTAAACATGCGTACCTTCATGATGAGGACTATCCATGGTCATCATATCAATATTTAAGGTAAATGTAAATTCCGAAATAGTATCAGTATTTAAGGTAAATGTTGATCATGAGGAATCAGAATTTGTATCTTGAGCAAAAGAAGTAGGAGCATACATAGGCTTGGAAGAGAGAGGCCGAACATCAAGAATTTGACCAGAGTTTGCTGTACTATGCACCTTCCCAGCTTCATCAACCAGCATTTCTTCTCCACTAACAGAAGCATCATGAGCTAGACTCCATAGTGGCTTGAATTTGTGCAGCTTCTACTTGTAGGTGTAGAATGGAACTAGATTTGTTGTTACCTTAGATTTGGAAGATTTTTTAGCAAGTTCTTGTGGGCTCTCTTCTGATTTATAATCAGGATTTGTAATAAAGTCATCATGTGCAGCTGAACTTGATTGAGGTGCTACATCAAACTTTACTGGATCATCAGAGTTTACAGACAAGCCTTTATCAGTACCAAGATTAGCATCAGATCTTCTTCAACCCTTTGAGCTGAAGGTTATTGTGGTACTTGACCATTAGTAGTTGTTGTATCCCTTTGAGACATAGGTTCTTGTGGGCTAGGTCCAAAAAAATCAACTATTCTCTCTTTTGCTGAATGTTGGCTTTTGCTTTTCAACTTCTTCTTGGAAGAGGCTGGTAGTCCTGTATCAGGATCCCTACTTTCAGAATTTCTTCTTCACTGAATATCTTTCAATATTATGTCTACCTATCCAAAGGAGACCTCAATATGTCTGACCTTTCTTTTCTCTTTGATAGGTGAATCAGATATCTTAACAGGAGCATTATCATTTGATTTTCCCTTATCATTCATTGGTTGTTTGTGAGTGTGAGATGTGCCTTGTGAAACATCAGTATTTACTAACTTGGCCTTTTTGCTGGAACCCTGGCCAACTGTCACTGGTTCAGACTTTAAACCTTTGAATTTGAATGATAGAAGAGCATTTTCCTCTTCATCAGAGTCTGATACCTTGACAACAAACTTACTTTTATGAGTGGTTGAAGGCTGTGTAGAAGATTTTGAAGCTTGTGCTTGACCTCCACCCATTTTCTCTATTAATTTTATGGATAGTTTCTGAGAAGGCCTTAGTCCTGATGCTTAGGGAGTATTAGACGTTGCTACATTCTTTTTTTGACAATAGGTGTCGATTGAGAGTGAGGTGGATTGTGTTTGAGGTTGGGTATGGGTTGTAGTGTCTAGGTTAGCAACCCGGGGGTTTCCATCAGTAATTGTATGTAGCTTGGCACCTTGCACATTATGTTGTGCATAATCATCAAGAAGTCTTGCAATTAGCAAGTCAGTGGCTGAAATAGGTATTTTAAGAGGAAGAAGAGTAGCCTTCTCTTTATCCTTAGAAATCAGATCATAAATTGCTCTTTTTGTTAACTTAAAAACTGATATGATCTGATCAGTAGGAATAAAAATATTGGAACAATAGTGGTTAAAGATTAGCTAACAAAATCTAGCATAATATATATTGTTTGAATCAGCTTTTAACATATCTCTTATAAAACATAAGATTACTCTACCAAAGTCATAATTACAAGAATGAATTAGAGAGTACCCAATTTGCTGTGACATCAAGGGCATCAAAATTAGTGCTCTCATTATTGAATGCCCTAGTGATGCAATCAAAAAAGAAGTTCCATTCTTTTCAAAGGCTAGGCCTTTTTAGTTAACCTAGATTCTTCATGTCATTGTCATACCCAATCTGGGTCAGAAACTGTATCATCTCTCCATCACCAATCATTGTTGTGTAAGAAGTCTGAGAAGGGATATAGAGAGTGTCCCTAACAGTTTGAGGTATGACTACCTTATATTCTCCATCAAACTCAAAAAAGATACTTGGAGTGCCACCATTTGGACCACCATCATCAAAGACCCATGTTCTCCAAAGAGCAAGAACATGGTAAACAAATATGACAAGGATGAGTGGGAGCATATCTCACCTCACTTGCAGCCAGTAAATCCTAAAAAATGTGATAATCATAATTTATGACATTTTTACCGAGAATAGCATTATAGCTGTTTGGAACAAACTTTGCACCGTTGTAAGTGAATGGTTTAGTTGCTACATGAGAAGTCATTGAAACTATTTGTCGAAAAAGCTAAAAAACTGATTCGGGTTTCATAGTTTAGTAGAGAGAGAAAAGAAAGTGAAATAGAAGAGATAGAGTGTACACGTAATAAAGTTAATAAGTAAAAATGGAACAGATAAAAGAGAGCAGTAATTACGTACACGGTTATACAAGATAATGTTTATAATTAGTGAATTGTTTTTTTATACGCCACTAATCACACGGATATAATCATTACATATAATTACCGAGTTATTCATAACCACCATTTTAATAAAATACTGACCCGTTTGGTTTTGAATAAATTCAAATGTCATCAGAGTTTTTCAGTCATGTGACATTTGACTGATAACAGTATTTATTCAACAATCAGAGTTTATGCATGCAATACACTATAGAGACTAAATTATCAGAATTTAATACTCTAATAAATCATTATTAATCAAGTAGCATGAATACATGGTATCAGTGTTTAATTTAATCATAGAAAATACTTAACAATACCAAACTCTGATTTTATGTGTCTGCAATAGAAAGCAACTACTCATCGGTATTTGAGAAAAATCCTGAAATCATCCCCAATTCATTCACTAGTCTTGTAAAAGTAGCTTCATAGATTGGCTTGGTGAATATATCAGCTAATTGTTAATCTTTAGGCACAAAGTGCAATTCCACTGTACCCTCCATCATATGTTCTCTAATAAAGTGATACCTTATGCTGATCTGCTTTGTCATGTAATGTTAAACGGGATTTCCTGTCATTACAATGGCACTTTGATTATCACAATATATAGGAATTTTAGAATATTCTAACCCGTAATACAGTAATTAATTCTTCATCCAAAGAATCCGTGCACAACAGCTTCCTGCTGCAATATATTCGGCTTCTGCAGTTGAAGTGGAAATTGACTTTTATTTCTTGCTATACCCAGAAACCAACCTGCCACCAAGAAATTGACAGCTTCCACTTGGGCTTTTCCTGTCTATTTTGAGACCTGCAAAATCAGCATCTCCGTAGTTAGTTATATCTACTGCCGAACTAGTATTTACATCTAACTTGGTTCTAATGGAAATAGGAGTTGTAACAGTTGAGCTGTTTTGCATTCCAAACCTTTTCTGCAAATTTCTGGTATATTTAACTTGATTAATGAAGATTCATTATTTAGTCTTCTTAACTTGTAAACCCATAAAATAACTCAATTATCCTATCATATTCATCTGATATCTTGACTACATAAGCTTGGCAAACCTCATAATTTTTATAGAATAAAGTTTTATTAATGGTACCTCTTTTGAAACCATTGTCCAGTAAAAAATTATACAAGTATTTCATACCAAGCTCTTGGAGCTTACTTTAGTCCATAGAGTGCTTTATCCAATCTGTAGACATGATTTGGATATTTTGGATCAATGAACCTAGGAGGTTGTTCAACATATACTTCCTCTTCAAGTTCACCATTAAGAAATGCACTATTCACATCTATTTGGAACACTTTAAACTTCATATGAGCATCATAGGCCAAAAAGATTCTTATGGCCTCAAGTCTTGCAACATAGGAAATAGTCCCATCATAGTCAATGCTTTCTTGTTGAGAATAGCCCTTTGCAACTAACCTTGCTTAATTTATTGTAATTATGCTCTCACTGTCAGTTTTATTTCTGAACACCCATTTTGTGTCAACCACTGATCCGTTCTTTGGCCTTGGCATTAGAGTCCGGGCTTCGTTCCTTTCAAATTCATTGAGCTGCTCTTACATTGGTGTGACCCAGTCAGCATTTTTAAAAGCTTCATCCAATTTTTTTGGTCATGTCTGTGATAGAAAAGAATGATAAAGACATTCATTTTGAGTGACTTTTCTTGTCTTTATACCACTATCAGGATTTCCAATGATTAAGTCAGGATTGTGTGACTTATTCTATTTTATTGTAGAAGTAAGTTGACTCCTTGAAGTAGATCTTCCCATATGATCCATGAAATCTCTAGTTTCATCTTGATATGTACCATCATTATATCCTGAAGCTCCCCCTGAATCAGTTCTTGCTGAATTATCAAGATTTATTTAATCAGTATTTGAGGAATTAGAGTCTAATGAAGTGTCTCCTGATGTTCCTTAGTTGTATTACTTAAACTTGACTCTTGAGATTGATCATGTTGCTCCCTCTCAACAAGTGCTTCAATCTTTAAAGTGTTAACATGTATGTTGAGTGGCATTTATGACACTTTATAATGCTCTAATAAGCTTTAAATTGATGCGTTTGTACTCAAGTCGTTAAGTGTTTTGACGTGTTTTTTAGTGTTATTGCATTTCAGGCATTATCTAGGTAATCAGGTGAATTAGCATTATTTTGGTGCTAATTTGGTATCAAGGTGGTGTTGGAATAAAAGCTCATGGAAAGCTGGCTCAAATATGCAAGAAAAAGAAAGAAGTCAAGTTTTGGCAGAAGCCCAGCGCGCCCGCGCTGATCAAGCGCGCGCCCGCGCCCGAACATCAGAGAGCCAGCGCGCCCGCGCTGATCAAGCGTGCGGTCACGCCAGGTCGGGTTTCAAGAATCCTGTTTTGAATAGAAGGCTGATTTCTGGACTTCTCTTCTAATTAGGGTTGTTATATAAATAACTTCAGGTCATTTTTAATAATATATCAAGCCAGAGACATACCAAGGAGAGCCGTAAGAAGACCGTGTTAGCATGATTCAACAAAGACGAAGAAGATCTTGTTTTTACTTGTGAATCTTTGTTCTAAGTTGTAACTTGGATGCTAGTTTTCTTATTTGTGAACCTTACACTTGTTTCGTACTTGGTTTTATTTATTCGTTATAAAGACTACATTTATTATACCATGCTTTCATCGTAAACCACGTTGATGATGAGTCCGACTATGGGCTAATCGTTATCGTGGGGTTCTAGCGGAGTTAATTATGGATTTCTTTAGTTAAACTGTTCGATGCCTTAGTGTCTGGTGATTGTATGATAACCTAGTATTGGTTGTGCGTATTCGTCTTATGAGTGTTGCGAACTTATAAGATAGTGTGTTAATTCTTAATGAAACGAAAGTGAATTTAAGGATTTAGAACTTGCCATGCTAGCATAGATTCATGTATTTGTTATGCATGATTCGTAGGTAATTTTAACCATCTTACTTGCCCTATGTAATCAAGATAGATAACTTGTTTTTAAACCGTTATGTTCTCAAATTCTATAGACATATAGGGTCTTAATATAATTGGTGTCTATTCAGCTTTTATCTCTTTTGTGGATGTCTAGTAGTATGGTATTTGTGCAACGAAAGTTGGCGTTTATCAGTTTCGTGTTATCTGATTAGTGTCATCACCATTGCATGCTAAGGATAAGAATAATAAGGCTATTGAAGGAAGTATTTAATGAAGTTAGAATCTCATGTTTGTCATATATATTAATTCAATTAATCTTATTTCCTAGTTATAATTGTTAGTTTAATTTTTAGTTATAATCAAACTCAATTTGTTATCGTCTTAGCATTGAATAATAGCTATACATTGTTGCTTAAGTGCTTAAATTAATTAGTTAACCAAAGCCAGTCTCTGTGGGAACGAACTAGAAAAGATTCTATACTACTTGCGAACTCGTATACTTAAGTGAATTATTAGCGCGTGTTTAGCGACTAACAAGTTTTTGGCGCCGCTGCCGGGGACTGCAGTGTTAATTTATAGTTTATGTGCTTTCCATCAGTGCTCGTCAAAGTTCATTGACTCGGACATTGTTACTTATTCATTTCCTTGCATTATTTTAGGTACTCTAGCGAGGGTATATGCATACGCGTTCGCATATTCGTAAGAGAACACTAGATAAAGCCGAGGAAGAAGTTGTGGTAGTTCAAAAGGAAGTTTTTGAAGAAGAAAAGAAGGTAGAAGAAGAAGAAAAAGTTGAGGAACCAGCTTTAGTTGAGATGGGTGATCAATCAGAAAATCCTAAGGCTTTGATGGACTATTCTCATCCTAAGATCAATGACATTCAGTCAAGCATCATCAGGCCAGCCATCAGGGCTAACACTTTTGAGATCAAGTCAAGCACGATTCAGATGATACACAACTCAGTTCAGTCTGGGGGTTCTCCTACTGAAGACCCCAACATGCACATCAGGGATTTCATCGAGATCTGTGACACTTTCAAGTTCAATGATGTGACTGAAGATGCTATCAAGTTGTGACTCTTCCCGTTCTCTCTGAGGGACAAAGCTAAGTGCTGGTTACATTCTCTACCAGCAGGGTCTATCACCACTTGGGAAGATCTTGCTCAAAATTTTCTCACTAAATTCTTCCCTATGGCGAAGACTGCTGTAATCGGGAATGCTCTTACTCAGTTTGCTCAGAAAACTGGAGAATCTTTGTGTGACGTTTGAGATCGATATAAGGAGATGCTAAGGAAGTGCCCACACCATGGCATGCCTGATTGGATGATTATCAACTGTTTCTATAATGGATTGGGTGCTACTGAAAGGAATATGTCCTAAGTCCAATCATGTATTAGGATTTAGGAATAACTTTTATGGAATCTGTTTTCATTTCATCGATATTAATAAAGACTTGTTTTGTTTTTATTACGGGCTTTATCTATTTAAGTGTTTAAATAAGATATACCATAGTTTAGAGTAAAGCTTTTTATGGATTATGATGAGATCATAATAGTGAGACCTAAAAAGATGATAACTCTAAACTTAAATAGTTCCTGGTCATAGGATTACTAACTGGTAATTAATAATCCGCAAAGATCGGTACATACTATGCTTGCTTCATTATGAAGGATGTCTGTTCTCATAGACATTTGTGTGGTGACACTATAGCTAGTATGTAGGTGCTTATTATGGAATAAGTTCACTGAACATGACTCGCCCAGCTGAACAACTGATGGAGTTCACTCACGTGTCAGCAGTTGTTCTCTTAGTGATAGTTGTACAAGTATCCTTAGACTTGAGGTCATCATAGTCATCTTGTGTACACTGAACTATGCTTTGGTTTAGTTCTTAGTCTCCAGGGACAATTATTAGGGCTCTTCTGGGTATAGGAATTTGTACACGAAGATAGTGTATGATCAATAAAGGATCTACCCCTTCCAGTGAAGGAAGCGAATGTTCAAGGCTGATCCACTTATGCTAGTTCAGGAATCTCTGGCCAGAGTAAATGAAATTAGAAAGGAGTTTCTAATTTTCATAGAACTACGCATAATAGATGGTAAGCAAGTGATTGAATTAGATAGGCTTGACACGAGATCCATGCCTTGTATTTAATCGGGACATTGTAGGGTAGAAGGAGTTTATTGTACGGTAACTATTCACTGACAGGTTCTTGGTATTCTAAGCAGTGAATTCATATTATCTGGATAGTCGCGATATGTTGAAAAGCATCACTCACGATGTAGAATAAATGTGATTAATTAATTAATCATATTTAATAAATTAGAGAATTTATATAAATAATGATAAAATAGTTTTATTATTATTTATTTCTACTACCGGCTTAATATTGAACCTACAGGGTCACACCATAAAAAGAGAATGATTTTATGGTGGAGGAATTAATTAATAATGGCTAATAATTATTTATTTGTGAAATAAATAATTAATTGGAAAATTTAATAATTGATTAAATAAGATTTAATTGATTATAAATTAATTAAGAAAAGTTCTTAATATTATTAATTAAGGATTTAATTTTTGGAAATTAAATCAAGAGAGAGAATTATTTCTAAAGTGTTTAGAAAAAGGATTAATAATTAAAAGGTGTTTTAATTATTAATGAGAATAATAAATGGGATAATAATAATATTATTTATGGGAAAATTTCAGCTGAAAATTTTTCCTATAAATACACTATTATAGACCCTATTTTATTCGAACCCGAGAAACCCAAAAGTTTCAGAAAACCAAATTCTCTCCACCTCCTCCTCCTCCTAAAAGTCGTTTTCTTGGTGGATACCGGTGGAGTGCTTCACACTTGAGGAGCAACTGCTAAGGATCTCTGATCGTTGTCTCCGATTAATATTTTAAAGGTTAGATTCGATCCCTCGAATTTTTATTCACGATTTATATGCTTTTATTTGGATTTTATGTGTGTAAAAGTGTTTTTCCATGCCCCGCTGCGTTTAAAAATCCAACAATTGTATCAGAGTATAGGTTGTATGCATATAGATCTGTGGTAAAAATTTCAGAATTTTATATGCTTGTATGAATTAATTATGATTTTTACAAGTTATATTATGGATTAATTTTGCCTGATGAGAAATCGTTTCTCAGAATAATTTTGAATGTTGATCTGGGTTCTACAAGTGTTGTAGATCGTCTGGGTATTTTTTTCATAATTTTAGGATGTATAGATTTTTTATTATGAATTTTTGAAGTTCTTACAATTAAATTCGTAATTAAATAAGTATAAATATATGTATATATAGTATATATATATATATATGTTTGTATTGTATATGCTCTGCTGCTATTTTGTTTGCTGTGCTGCACGGAAGACAAAGAAGACAGAGATGTCAGGCACGGGTATCGAGACGATGTCAGGCGGCTGCTGTAAAGAAAAAAAAAATTATAGGGGTGTAACGCATTCCGGGAATGCGTTACACACCTGTGGCGCATTCATGGAATGCGTTACACCCTTTAATGGCTTAAAAGGGGTGTAACGCATCACCAGAAAGCGTTACAGGGCTTGTAACGCGTTCCTGTAATGCGTTATAGCCCTCTGTTGATTTTAAAATTGATTTTCTGGGAGTTTCGTAACTCCGTTTTGGGCGTGCAATATACCGTTGGATTTGTTTTTCCGAGACGGATCTAATGGAGTGATCAATTTTAGTTTATATAAAAGTTTTGAACTGTTTATATTTCCATGAAGTGTTTTTAAGCTGTTTTTGACTGTTTTAGTTGCTTTTAAATGCTTCATGTGATACATAGAGATGTATAATGCTTAGACGAATGTGCTAGATGATGTAACATGCCTACCTTGATGTTTATTCATGTTTATATATGTGATATATGCTTAGTTTATCATGCGATGATAGATTTAGGTGAACTTGAATGAACATAAGGCGTTTGTTAGACAACCTAGTATAGTGAAATTGTTTCATAACCTTAATAACAATATTATGAATACAATCATGAGATTCTTGTGTTTGTGAAACACGTAATTGAATATGAATTTTCGATATGAGAGAAAGGATGATTCTGTCAACAACAGATTTCTATCTGTAAGAAAGGGTTATTAAGTGACGCCTCTTGACAATGCTCCACCCGATCTGGGAATCGTCTGATTATTGATTATTGATTTGAAATATTTAATTTAAAAGGAAGAATCTCTTTATAATATAATTATGATTGTAACGTAATATAATCCCTCTAAAATTAAATAATATCAAGTAGTAATTGGCCAATGATACAACGGGCTTGTGTCGGTCATAGCCTTCCAACATGATAGAAAAGTAGTTCTTATTTTTGAATCATTGTCGGTTCGTGCTACAGCCGAGGGCTTTGATTTCGAAATAAGAAATACTTGTCTGTTACATAGAGATGTGTACATTGAATAAGAATCTAAAGGTCGGTACGTGCTACAGCCGTGGGCCTTTGGGGACTGATTTAACTGTACGGAATGTTGGGTTAGACTTGACTTAGAATATTGAGTTTGTCGTGCTACAGCCGAGACTCAATTATTCAAGAGGCTAAAGTTTGATTAGGGAATAACATGAGATGTAATTGACAAGAGTTGTCTGCCTATTGAACATTGCATGGCGGTTCGTGCTACAGTCGGGGTTGTGTAATGGAATGTAGGATCCCTATTCCCACTAGCATTATGAATGCTTAATTTTTCATGTAGGGGGTTGAATAAATTAGGAAAACTAGTGGGAGCCACTTATAAATAAAGACCCGATTCATATAGTGTTTTAAAATGAAATCGAATATTTGCTAAGTGTTGTTATGTGTTTATCATTTACAGATTTACTTTGTACGTTATGTCTTCTGCACTATCACTCAGGAGCATACTAGATGCTCACAAATTGACTGGTCCTAATTATGCTGACTGGCTTCGAAACTTGAGAATTGTTCTCAGGATTGAGAAGCTGGAATACGTGATTGACTCACCTAAGCCTACTGAACCTGCTAGTGATGCACATAATGATGAACATGTTGTGTATCGTAAGTGGATAGATGATGCAAATGTTGCTCAATGCATCATGCTAGCTTCCATGAACATTGAGCTATAGAAGCAACATGAGCATATGGATGCTCACACTATCCTCATGCATCTACAAGAGTTGTATGATGTGGCAGGGAGGACAGCTCGATATGAGATATCGAAGGAGTTGTTCAGTTGTAGGATGTCTGAGGGATCATCTGTGAATGACCATGTGCTTAAGATGATCAATTTGATTGAACGTCTTGGACAACTTGGTTTTTCCATGGATGGGGAGCTGAGCCAAGACCTGGTCTTGCAATCGCTTCCGAGTTCGTTCTCGCAGTTTGTTGTGAACTTTCACATGAATAAGTTGGATGTCAGCCTGCCTGAACTCCACAACATGTTGAAGACTGCGGAATTGAATTTTCCCCCTAAGAAGAGTTCTGTTCTTCTAATTGGTGAAGGTTCCAATCCTAAGAAAAGGAAGAGGAACTCTTCCAAGAAGAAGAAAGTAGGTGAGAAAATGCCGGTTCTACCAAAAGCTGAAGACCCCAAGAGCAAAGTTGTTTGCTTTTACTGTAATAAGGTGGGGCACTGGAAGAGGAACTGCAAGGTTTACCTTGCAGAATTGAAGAAGAAGGGTAGTGAGACTACCGCTTCTGATTCAGGTATGTTCATGATAGAAGTGAATATGTCATTTCTACTTGGGTATTAGATACCGCCTGTGGTTCTCATATCTGCAATTGTTGCAGGGACCAAGGAGAAGTAGGACTCTTGAGGAAGAGGAGGTGATTCTTCTGATGGAAATGGAGCAAGAGTTGCTGCTGAAGATGTAGAATCATTTCATTTACATATGCCTACGGGCAAGACTATTGTTTGAAATAATTGTTATTTTGTTCCCTCGATTGTGAGGAATATTATTCCCATGTTAGACTTGGCTGGATTTTTCATTTATTATTGAGAATAATGAATGATTTATTCTTAGAGATAATATTCTTTATGGACGTGGTGCTTTAAATAATGGTCTGTATGTATGTGACATAATTTGTTTCAGATTGAACAAACTAGTAAAAGAAAAGGGATGATGAAAATCTCACTTTGTAGTGGCAATGCAGTCTCCATTTAGTGGACATGGAGAGAGGGCTGCAGATTTGCTAGGAATGGTACACACAAATGTATGTGCACCAATGTCTAAGCAAGCCATAGGTGGATTTTCATACTTCATTACTTTCATAGATGATAGATCTAGATTCGGATATGTGTTTGATGAAACACAAGTCTGAATCCTTTGAAAAGTTCAAAGAGTATAAGTATGAAGTGGAGAAACAACCAAACATAGTATTATAACTCTTCGATCAGATCAAGGTGGTGAATACTTTAATGGTGTGTTTCTAGATTATCTCAAAGTAAATGGTATAGTCTCCCAGTGGACTCCTCCAGATTGGTATCTGAAAGGAGAAATAGAACTTTGTTAGACATAGTTCGGTCCATGATGAGCTATGCAAATCTTCCAGTATTCCTATGGGGTTATGCATTGGAAACCTCAGCATATTTACTGAATATGGTGCCTTCCAAATCTGTTCTTCAAACTCCGTATGAGATATGGAAAGTAAGGAAACCGAGTCTTAAACACATTAAGATTTGGGGATGTCTAGCTTATGTCAAGAAAGTTGACCAAGATAAGCTGGAATATCGATCCGTAAAATGTAGTTTTATGGGATATCCTAAAGAGACTTTAGGGTATTACTTTTACACCGATCATCGGGTGTTTGTCTCCAGACATGCTACCTTCTTGGAAAAGGAGTTTATCCTTGAAGGAAACAGTGGGAGCAAAATTGAACTTGATGAAGTTCAAGAAGCACAAACTACTACGGATCAAATGGAAACACCTGTTCTGACTGAACAACCTTTTGTGGAATAGCCCATTCATAGAACAGGGAGAGTGTCTCGCCAACCTGAGAGGTATTATGGCCTTGTCATTGAGAATGACAATGAGTTGTCAATCATTTGATGATGACGACCCTGTGACCTATAATGAGGCTATGAGTAGTGTTGACTCAGAGAAATGGCATAGTGCCATGAAATCTAGAATGGAATCTATGTATAGGGTATACAAAAGATAGATTATAGCAGATGGCCAGGTGGAGACCTATAAGGCCAGGCTTGTGGCAAAAGGATTCAAACAAAGGCAATGGATTGACTTTGATGAAACCTTTTACCTGTAGCCCTGTTAAAATCAGTTCAGATTTTGCTTGCGATTAATATGGTTTAAAGCAAGCTTCTCGAAAGATGGAACATTCGTTTTGATGAGACAATCAAAGAGTTTGATTTTATCAAAAACGTGGATGAACCATGCATCTACAAAAGGGTTAGTGGGAGCGCGGTAACATTTCTTGTATTGTATTGAATTAGAGTTGACACACATAACAACATAGCAGACCCACTCACAAAGCTACTTTTTGAAAGTCACTTTGATCGTCATAAAGATGAGATGGGTATTAGATACCAGAGTGATTGGCTTTAGTACAAGTGGGAGATTGAAAGGAATATGTCCTAAGTCCAATCATGTATTAGGATTTAGGAATAACTTTTATGGAATCTGTTTTCATTTCATCGATATTAATAAAGACTTGTTTTGTTTTTATTACGGGCTTTATCTATTTAAGTGTTTAAATAAGATATACCATAGTTTAGAGTAAAGCTTTTTATGGATTATGATGAGATCATAATAGTGAGACCTAAAAAGATGATAACTCTAAACTTAAATAGTTCCTGGTCATAGGATTACTAACTGGTAATTAATAATCCGCAAAGATCGGTACATACTATGCTTGCTTCATTATGAAGGATGTCTGTTCTCATAGACATTTGTGTGGTGACACTATAGCTAGTATGTAGGTGCTTATTATGGAATAAGTTCACTGAACATGACTCGCCCAGCTGAACAACTGATGGAGTTCACTCACGTGTCAGCAGTTGTTCTCTTAGTGATAGTTGTACAAGTATCCTTAGACTTGAGGTCATCATAGTCATCTTGTGTACACTGAACTATGCTTTGGTTTAGTTCTTAGTCTCCAGGGACAATTATTAGGGCTCTTCTGGGTATAGGAATTTGTACACGAAGATAGTGTATGATCAATAAAGGATCTACCCCTTCCATTGAAGGAAGCGAATGTTCAAGGCTGATCCACTTATGCTAGTTCAGGAATCTCTGGCCAGAGTAAATGAAATTAGAAAGGAGTTTCTAATTTGCATAGAACTACGCATAATAGATGGTAAGCAAGTGATTGAATTAGATAGGCTTGACACGAGATCCATGCCTTGTATTTAATCGGGACATTGTAGGGTAGAAGGAGTTTATTGTACGGTAACTATTCACTGACAGGTTCTTGGTATTCTAAGTAGTGAATTCATATTATCCGGATAGTCGCGATATGTTGAAAAGCATCACTCACGATGTAGAATAAATGTGATTAATTAATTAATCATATTTAATAAATTAGAGAATTTATATAAATAATGATAAAATAGTTTTATTATTATTTATTTCTACTACCGGCTTAATATTGAACCTACAGGGTCACACCATAAAAAGAGAATGATTTTATGGTGGAGGAATTAATTAATAATGGCTAATAATTATTTATTTGTGAAATAAATAATTAATTGGAAAATTTAATAATTGATTAAATAAGATTTAATTGATTATAAATTAATTAAGAAAAGTTCTTAATATTATTAATTAAGGATTTAATTTTTGGAAATTAAATCAAGAGAGAGAATTATTTCTAAAGTGTTTAGAAAAAAGGATTAATAATTAAAAGGTGTTTTAATTATTAATGAGAATAATAAATGGGATAATAATAATATTATTTATGGGAAAATTTCAGCTGAAAATTTTGCCTATAAATACACTATTATAGACCCTATTTTATTCGAACCCGAGAAACCCAAAAGTTTCAGAAAACCAAATTCTCTCCACCTCCTCCTCCTCCTAAAAGTCGTTTTCTTGGTGGATACCGGTGGAGTGCTTCACACTTGAGGAGCAACTGCTAAGGATCTCTGATCGTTGTCTCCGAATTATTTTTAAAGGTTAGATTCGATCCCTCGAATTTTTATTCACGATTTATATGCTTTTATTTGGATTTTATGTGTGTAAAAGTGTTTTTCCACGCCCCGCTGCGTTTAAAAATCCAACAGCTACTTCTAGACCCATGCTCGATGCAGCATCAGGAGGAGCCTTGTGGGCTAAGAGCTACGATGAAGCTTATGAACTTATTGAACTGATGGTTGCTAATGAGTACAAGAATCCTTCCCAGAGACTGACTCAGGGAAAGGTAGCAGGAATTCTGGAGTTGGATACAGCAACTGCTGTAGCTGCCTAACTTAAGGCTTTGACGATGAAGGTGGATACGTTGGCTAATTATGGAGTTAATAAAATCACTAGTGTCTGTGAGCTTTGTGCTGGTGCCCATGAGACTGATCAGGGTGCAATCTCTAGTGAATCAGCTCAGTTCGTGAGCAACTTTTAGCGTTCGCAGCAACCTGTGCCAGCCACTTATCATCCCAACAACCGCAATCATCCTAATTTCAGTTGGAGAAACACTCAGAATGCGGTTCAACAACCTTATCAGCAGTATCCAGCTAAGCTGTACAACCCCCTGGTTTCCAGCAACCGTAATATGCACTAAGACAACAACTCCAGCTGCAACAAGCTAATTAAAAATCTGAATTGGAAGAGTTGAAACTTATGTGTAAAAGTCAAGCTAGTTCTATCAATACCTTGGAAAATCAAATTGGGCAAATTGCCAATACCTTGCTAAATCGTCATCCTGGTACACTACCTAGTGACACCAAAGTTCCAGGAAAGAGGGAAGCTAAGGAGCAGGTAAAGGCAATCACTTTGAGGTCTGGAAAGGTTACGAATCCCGAACAAACTCAAGTGTTGACTAAAGAAGTTGGGGCTGATAAAGAAGAAGAGAAGCAGGAAGTAGAAGTGGAACCAAGGAAGACTATTCAGATTCTGAAGAAGAGGTGAACTATGCTTTGATGGCAAATGCTGATAGCAGTTTGGAAACTGCTGAATTGAAGGTACTTCATTCAACTCTTGCTTTTCATACTGATGATATTTCTGAGCTAAGATTATATCTTAAAATCACATTCATTAGTTTTAGAGATCAGACTTTAGAAAATGAAAGATTAAAATCTGAAAGTCTTGCTTTTAGAAACAGAAATGACTACTTAGAAAAAGAGTTAATTATATTTCATCAAACTCAGAAAGAAAGAGATGAGGCTTTGTATGTTAAAGATGAATGGCTAAAACTGAATAAATCTCTTAAATCTGAACTAGAAAAGGAAAAGGAGATAATCAAAACTTGGACTAACTCTGGAAAAACAACTCAGAAAATCTTAGAAAGTGGAAATTGGAAAGAAGGACTAGGTTACCTAGATGATAAAGAAGAAAAGGAAACTGTGTCATCTAAACCAAACTTTACCAAGAAAGTTGAAAAGCCTAAAGTTAATCCTGTCAAGTTTGTGTCAAATTCAGACAAGTCTAAATCAGAAAAGATGAAAGACTCTAAAACAGAAGTCAAAGAAAAGTCAACTTCTGACAAATTAAAACAAGATAAACCAGCTGTAGTAAACATTGACTTAATGACAAAGAAGCAGCTTAAGTATAAGCTAAAAGAGATTAAAAATGTGAACAAGGTAAATAAAGCTAGGAAAAATAGGAATGGAAAGGAAGGTGTGAATAAAAGTAATAATTATATGTCTGTTCCTAATGCTCCTAGAAAGACATGCTATAATTGTGGAAACTCTAACCACCTTGCTTCGTTTTGCAGGAAAAATAAAGATATAAACTCTTTACCTTCTAAAACAGGAGTTAAGAGTCAGTCTGTTAGGTTTAAACCACAAAATCCTTGTTTTCATTATGGTAGTTTATGGCATTCTATTTATACTTCTAAGGAATATCATAGTCTGTACTATGATTATTATGAAATAAAACCTTCTTTAAAGAAAGTTAGTGTAATTCCTTCTAGTGTAAATTCTGATGCAAATTCTGATATAAAGTCTGATAAAAAGCATGTTAGCATAAACTCTGAAACTAAATCCGCTGCAAATACTAACAAACTTAATAAGGACAAAGGATCCAAGCAAGTCCGGGTCCTTAAGACTAATTAATAGTGGTCTTTGTGATTGCAGGGCAATAGGAAAAACATCCTGGTTCTGGACAGTGGATGTTCAAGATATATGACTGAAAATAAAGCCCTGCTATCAGACTTTGTGGAGAAAGCTGACCTAGAAGTTTCTTATGGAGATGGCAACATGGGAAAGACTCTAGAATATGGCAATATCAATCTTGGGAATGTCATAATTGAAACAGTAGCCCTTGTCTCAGGATTTAAACACAATCTTCTAAGTGTGAGTCAAATCTGTGACAGAGGTTATCATGTGGATTTCTTTGAAGAACACTGTGAAGTTGTAAGTAATTCTACAGGAAAGTGGTTCTGAAAGGTTACAAACATGGTAACATATATGAAGCCATACTTTCAACAAATTATGATGGTTCTGCAATCTGTCTGTTAAGCAGAGCATCAATTGAAGAAAGCTGGAATTGGCACAAGAGACCCTCTCATTTAAATTTCAACAACATAAATGAGCTAGTAAAGAAAGGTCTTGTGAGAGGACTGCCAAAATTAATGTTTGCTCCTGATGGTCTTTGTGACTCATGTCAAAAGGCAAAACAAAGAAAATCTTCATTCAAGAGCAAAACTGAATCCTCAATTCTTGAGCCTTATCACTTACTGCATGTTGATCTATTTGGTCCGGTCAATGTCATGTCTATTGCCAAGAAGAAATATGCTATGGTTATAGTGGATGAGTTCACAAGATACACTTGGGTGTATTTCTTGCACAAGAAGAATGAAACTGCATCTACTCTAACTGATCATGTCAGACGGCTGGATAAGTTAGTCAAAGATTCTGTTAAAATAATAAGAAGTGATAATGGCACTGAGTTCAAGAATTCAATCATTGAAGAGTTCTGTAAAGAGCAAGGAATAAAGCAAGAATTTTCTGCACCTGGAACTCCACAGCAGAATGGAGTTGTAGAAAGGAAGAAAAGGACTCTTATTGAAGCTGCACGAACTATGCTTGATGAAGCAAAGCTACCAACCTACTTTTGGGCTGAAGCTGTGCAAACTGCTTGTTTTACACAGAATGCTACACTCATAAACAAGCATGGAGAAACACCATATAAGATGATGAAGAAAAAGAAGCCAAATCTGAAATACTTTCATGTATTTGGATGCAAGTGTTTTGTTCTTAAGACTCATCCTGAACAGTTGTCAAAATTTGATCTAAAAGCTGATGAAGGAATTTTTGCTGGATATCCACTTTCGACAAAAGCCTTCAGAGTCTACAATTTAAGAACAAGGGTTGTCATGGAATCTATCAATGTATCTTTTGATGATATGAAGATTACTGGACTTGACGATTTCAATGATCATGATCAGCTGAGATTTGAAAATGAAGATGTAAATTCTGATTCTGTAAATTCTGATGATATAAATCCTGATCCTGTAAGTTATGACGGGTTAAATTCTGATGTCATTGAAACTGTGGTAACTACTTCAAAGGAAAATGCAGCTGTTCAGGGGGAGCAAGCTGATGATCATACCACACCTCAAGATTCCCAAGAAGCATCAAAACCAGTCACTGGCTCTTCAAGTTCTAATTCATCAAGTTTTGATGAGCCAAATTCTGACAATTCTGGAAACTCTAATTCTTCAATTCCTGAAGGATCCAACTCAAATTCTGGAATCTCATAGAGCATAACGTCAGGGGGAGCACCAGAAAATGCTGATAGAGACAACATGGATCATGGGGGAAGATCCAGTTCTAGAGATCAACTTCATATGCAAGGAAGTGAACTAAATCACACATACTTGACTTAATAAATGGAGATCCTGAAGCAGGTGTCAGAACTAGAACAACAACAACAAATGAATGTCTCTATCATTCTTTTCTATCTCAGAATGAACCAAAGAAAGTGGAAGAAGCTCTTCAAGATGCTGATTGGGTGAAAGAAATAAAGTCTGGACCCTAGTGCCAAGACCAAATAACAGATACATTGTTATTTCTCAAAAACTTGTAGCCTATGGCAAGCAACCATTGTATGAAATTTCCAAATCAATGAAAAGAGCTTTCCTTTCTCAAAAAGTTGTTATTTCTTTTACCTTAAGAGTAAAGCAAAAATAAAGCAATCCGGATATGGTCTCATACCCGGATTGGAAGCAAAAAATAGAAGCAGAAAACCCGGATAGAAATTTAAATCCGGATTAACAGCAACCACTATTTACTTAGAAATTTTCTAAGTACATAGAGCAGAATATCAAAAGCAATCATCAATCCGGATTGTCAGCATACCCGAATTGAAAGCAAATATTGAAAATACAAGCAATCATCAATCCAGATTGTCAGCATACCCGGATTGAAAGCAAATATTAAAAGCAAAAAACAACCCGGATAAGCATCCAAATCCGGGTTAAAAACAGTTATCATGTACTCAGATTATTCTCTAAGTATATTAAGCAGCAAAAGCAAACAACAATCAGGCTATGGTATCATACCCGGATTGAAAGCCAATATAAAAAGCAAAACAAACCCAGATAAGCATCCAAATCCGGGTCAAAACAACCATTGTGTAGTTGGATTATTCTCTAAGTACATAAAGAAGCAAAAGCAACCATCAATCCGGATATGGTATCATACCCGGATTGAAATGCAATATGAAAAGCAAAAATTAACCCTGATAAGGCTTCATACTCGGAACCACCCGGCTATAAACCCAATCCGGGTTGGGGGCCATAGCCACAGCCCGGATTAAAATCATTTGTGCACTAAATATTTTTTAAGTGCCAGCAACAACTCCGGATGGAATCCAAGTCGGGATCCGGATCAAACAACAAAGCGAACTCACTTGGGTAGGACGTCTAACCCGGATCAAGAGTTTAAATAAATACGATATCTTCTAAACAAGCAAATTAACAAAGCATCAGTCGAATTAAAAGCAAGATCCGGATTGCCACCAATCCGGATAGGTCCAAATATGTCAAATAGTTCGAATCAGAGTACGGGAATCAGAAATCCTAGAAAATGGAAATTACATGGGCAGGGCCTGAAAAAGCTTAACAAATCTGGGCCAAATCTAAAGGAAGCCAGGGCTAGGACCGTCATGGTTCCGGTTCACCCTGACCCTGCTCAACAGCAGATTTGGAGGCAAGAAACTCCTGAATAAAGCTATCCCAGTTGGCCAAGGGATCAGTCTTGATGTTCCTCTCCGCCACGACCCAGGCCCTGCGAACCTCGGGAACCCCGGCTTGGGAAATCTCAAAATCATAAACATCGCTGGCTTTGAACTCGGAGATGATAGCCTCCTTATCCAGGTTCTCCTTCGCGGCCAGGTCAGCCTTGAGCTTCTCCACTTCCTTGGCAAGACCATCAGCCCGGGCCTTCTCATTCTTCAGCTGCTCATTTAACCCAGATTCGACAGTCTTGAAGCCCTCACCGGCCTTGTAACGGCCTCAACCCCGAGGTCAGGAGTTGACGTCACCAACAACAATACTAATAAACAATATAACCCAAATTATTAATTATACATAATCTCGACCCCCTTTACCAAGACCTTTTCCAGGTTTAAGTATGACTTAGGTTACAACCGACACAAAACCAGCTTACTAAAAACAATCCAAACAATACTATCCTTGTTCAGCAACTCAACAGACCCGCTTGGGTCCAACACAACTACCTCAGAGGAGCCTGACACGGAAGGAACTGGAACTCTGCCCCGACTACCACTGAAGAATCTCCTAGGTATCAGCAATACATATATAAAACATTTTGCAAGGGTGAGCAATCAATTGCTCAGCAGTAACACTATATGAATAATAATCAAAAACAGTTTATGATAAACAATTATAGGAACAGAAATCATAACTTGCTAGAAAACAAGTAAAACATGTATGAACTGGATATCCAAAACTAGCATGCTCTGTAAAAACCAAATCATTAGTTGTGTGCTGTGCATAAATACCAAATTTCAATTTTAGCATACTCTTTCATTTTCAAATCTTCCGTCCCATCGCAGGACCCATAAACCATTTGTCCCGTTACGGGGTCCCAACATCATTTGTTCCGTTACGGGAACCATAAAACTTATCCCATCACATGATCTATAAACTTGTCCCATCACAGAACCTATAAAACTTGTTCCTCTCCGGGAACCTCAAAATCACTTGCTCAGATATAAAAGTATTGGATGATCCCTGGTGAGACATCTGATCAGGCTATCCTATGAAACTTGTTCCGGAACTCAGAGACTAGCTAGGTCTCTGTCATGCTGGGCTGGTGGTTATAACAGGGTGCGCAACCCTTTCGCCTCTTACGCTAACTTCCAGGCCGTTACGGGCCTTCTGCGCACACTCATCCAATTATCTGATCATTTTTATCCAGTTTTCTAAATCACTTACCTATCTCTTATTAAAACAATTATAACACAGCACATTTTCCAAAACATTTTTATTTTATTCAAAATTTTAGAGATATGCATTTTCAGAAGTTACTTTCCCCCAAAATACAAGTTAACAAAACAATTTAAATCCAGGGGATACGTAACTTAAATCGTTCTGTTCCAGTACATAATTTAAATCAACAATTATTCATATATACTGAACCGTAAAAGATTTGTTCAGGGTACTTGCCTTGCAGAGCTTTACAAATAATATTGATTGACTTTGAGCCGACACGGATGCTTAGGCTTTATCACCTAACCACTAGATTACCCTGGCTTCAACTTCAACACTCCGGTCCTTCGATTGGAACCTTACTGAACTTGTCGACTGTCCACTAGGCTATTCAGCGCCAACTCTTGGGCTTTCCGACTAGCACCTACAAAGTCGAAATACCCTAATTTAGACCTTCGATTATACTCTTTCATTTTCAAATCTTCCGTCCCATCGCAGGACCCATAAACCATTTGTCCGGTTACGGGGACCAAACATCATTTGTTCAGTTACGGGAACCATAAAACTTATCCCATCACAGGATCTATAAACTTGTCCCATCACAGGACCTATAAAACTTGTTCCTCTCCGGGAACCTCAAAATCACTTGCTCAGATATAAAAGTATTGGATGATCCCTGGTGAGACAGCTGATCAGGCTATCCTATGAAACTTGTTCCGGAACTCAGAGACTAGCTAGGTCTCTGTCACGCTGGGCTGGTGGTTATAATAGGGTGCGCAACCACTTCGCCTCTTACGCTAACTTCCAGGCCGTTACGGGCCTTTTGCGCACACTCATCCAATTATCTGATCATTTTTATCCAGTTTTCTAAATCACTTACCTATCTCTTATCAAAACAATTATAACACAGCACATTTTTCAAAACATTTTCATTTTATTCAAAATTTTAGAGATAGGCATTTTCAGAAGTTACTTTCCCCCAAAATACAAGTTAACAAAACAATTTAAATCCAGGGGATACGTAACTTAAATCGTTCTGTTCCAGTACGTAATTTAAATCAACAATTATTCATATATACTGAACCGTAAAAGATTTGTTCAGGGTACTTGCCTTGCAGAGCTTTACAAATAATATTGATTGACTTTGAGCCGACACGGACGCTTAGGCTTTATCACCTAACCACTAGATTACCCTGGCTTCAACTTCAACACTCCGGTCCTTCGATTGGAACCTTACTGAACTTGTCGACTGTCCACTAGGCTATTCAGCGCCAACTCTTGGGCTTTCCGACTAGCACCTACAAAGTCGAAATACCCTAATTTAGACCTTCGATTATGCTTGACATATCCTCGCTAACAATCTACCCGAACGCTAACAAAACCCGACTCGTAATACTTCATATAATCATACACGTATCAATTAGGGTTCACGTCTTCGAAAGTCGGTTTGGTGTTCGTTTTCAGAAATAGGTATATTTATCCTATATGAAATTAGGGCTATCGATTTTCGTAATGTATTTCATCACAACACATAATCAGATTTCGTATAAGGTACGTACATATAACCGATCGACCTCCTGATAGTCATTGGGTACGGCCCCGTATTTCCGTAATTAAATTTTCCGGAAATCGGGCAGCACCTCCTTTGATTATCGACTAACCCGTCGAACATCCCGACGTCAAATCAATCACAACAACAACCCAACCCAATTCAAATTTCAACCACCAACTTCAGTCAACAACAACAATTCGCAAATTCACCAATACCACTTAAATATAATTATTAATTATCAGTCCCGTTTTATAATTTTAATCGCATTTTATAGTTTTATTCACAATTCGTATTTTAAATCATATTTTGTATTTTAAATTGTAGGACTCAGAACAAGGTCATCACCGTCCACCGTCGGCTCGCCGAAACTCATCGCCGACGGCGGTAAAAATCGCGGGTTCCCATTTATTACGGGCTTCCAATCGCGAATTTCACCGATAAAACTTTCCGAATAATTAAAATCATAATTCAAAAATCATAGAAACTCATTCGAATTTTATTTTCAAAAAAAATCAAATAGGGATTCAAGTAACAACACAGAACCCCGACCAACACAGCAGGAGGAGCACACGCAGCATGCACAACACGCGCCACCACTCGCCGGAAAACACAGCGAGGGTGGCGACCGGAAAAAAACGAAACAGGGAGGCACACGACAACAGGATATCACACTCACGCAACACATACAACTCAACACACACAACGGTAAACAAAATCAAGCCAGAAAATATAAGGCGGCTCACCGGAAAAAAAATCAACCAGAGAACAACAAGGCGGCAACAGGGAAGAAGAAGACGGGGAAAATGGGGAAAACATAGAAAGAAGAGAAATAAGAAGAGATAAAGAGAGAGAAAGGCGAGAGGGAGAAATGAGTGAGGGAGAGAGACAATCGAGAGAGATTGAGCAGCAAAGAGATCGAGAAAGAGGATGTAAGAGAGAGACAGGGCTGAGAATTAGGACGGGTTGAACCCGATTAAAAATCCCCCCTTCTGCTAGGAGATAAGAACAATCGCAATTATCTAACTTTATCGCTATATTTCTAATTTCTGACACCGTAATTCAAAGAATTAATCGAGCATTTAGCGGGTAAAACAATCCGAAAATTCACGAAAATAATTTAAAAAATCCCAAAATAATTAGGAGTTAATAAAACGAAATTTCCAGAATTTTTAAATCATTTTTGAAGCGCAACTCGGACCCGCATTTGACGATTAACCGAAATAATGCGCGGGTCAATTTAATCCCAAAATTTTCAAAAATAATTTTAAAATTCTTGAAATATTTCAAACTTAATAAAATATGAATTTCGTAATTTTTAAAGAATCCCGGAATTAAATACGTATTTAACAAATAATTGAAATCAAAAAATCATATATGGCTAAATAATTGATGAAATATTAATTTCTCAATGTTAAAAACTCCTAAAAATAATTAATAAAATTATGAAGCCATAAAAATAATTTTAGAGATAATCCCCATATTTATGAAAATAAATCTTGAATAGGATCTCTTTAAATACAAAAATAAAACAACACAGCTTCACAACTAATTACACAAATCATCCTCGAACACCAATAATCATATATAAGTAATAATAATTTACTATCCAGCTGACAGAACCCACAGACATATTTTATTATATAATTACTTAATAATTACACATTAAAATAATATAAAAATATACGAGTCGTTATAATCTTCCCCCCTTAAAAAGATTTTGTCCTCAGAATCTGAATTTTAACCCAACAAGTGAGGATATTTGTCAAACATATCTGACTTAAACTCCCAAGTAGACTCTTCTACTTGAGGATTCATTCAAAGCACACTCACCAAGGATATAGACTCATTCCTAAGGATTTACTCATAATGATCTAAGATCTGAGTCGATCATTCCATGCTGAACAATTTGGACAAGAGCCCGTCGGCTCCTACTTAACGATTTGGTTCGAATCAAGAACATATCACTTTAATAATGACATGCTGAACACGTTATAAAGGTCTGCAACTGTAATGACAATGCTAACTCATGAGCACTTCATCTATCTTTCTCGATACCTCTAACAGGTACATATATTTAGGGCTCAACTCGCTCCTTCTAACTAAACCTCACTGATTTCTTTCAAAGTGAAATTTTTGTTAATATCCACGATCCTACTTTTATATTCATACTCTTTCGATGCAAATCCATCTTCTTTCTTTGTCCATCCCAAACTGCGTCAACTCTTTTTCGAATCAACACCACTACGTCCTTGGTGCGCTGAATTTACTCAGGATCTAACAACATTTCTACTCCCACTTTCTCTCAATAGAGGGAAACTCACACTTATGCTCACACAGGCATTTCAAGGTAGCATTTCCTATTACCATGATAATTATTAGCATTGAAGACTCAATCAATGGTAGGTGATTACCACAGTTTCCTTTTAAATTCAAACTATATACTTTCAACATACCTTATATTTCCTGAATCGTCCTTTCACTTTGACCCTTCGTCTAAAGAGGATAGTTAGTACTCACTTTCAATTTAGTTCCCAAACATTCGAACACCTCTTACTCATTTTCATCAGTTAAGACTAGAGAGTAATCTCATATATTCACTTCTTATCACCTTTAGGTATTCGACCCCAACTTACACTCTCAATCCGTCTTTTCTACTCAAGACATCTGTCCCTAATTGGACCTTGCTTGGTTTGTATTTACTCAAACAACCGTGGCTCATAATCAATTTTGACCAGAATTTCATACTTTTGAAGCTTAGTATACAATTTCTACTTTTTAACTCTGCGCGCATATCTCTTCAGGTGTTCAACTTGGCCTTTCTTAGTCCTTAAATGGGCGAGGATGTTATCAAGAAATACAATTACATCATCCAAGTACTCCTTGTACCCCATGTTCCTTAATTCCTTATAGACAACTGATACAATTGTTATCCCATATATTATCACCAGAACTCACAACGCTCGTAACTCATCCTAATCACAATCTTTGATATGTCCTCAGGCTGGATCTTAAGTCAATCCCTGAGAACTAACACACTCCTTGAATTAAGTCATATAAGTAAATAATTCTTAATTGGGGTTACTCATTTAAACTCCCGGTAATCATTACATACTCTCATAATTTCCTCCTTCTTTTTAGCAACATCTCTGGCGTAAACTAAGGGACTATATCTGGTATGCTCATTTTCCTGACTAATATCTTTTACATTTATCGAACTATTATTTCTCCCCACTGGCCTACAAGGAAATTCCAAGACAATTACATGTTACTCGATTCCTTCAACTTAAGTATTTTATTCCTCGTATCTTTACACAAGGTGAATCTAGTTTATCACCTTAGCTTATTAACTCTTTTCTTCGCACAATTGGAAGAGCTTCTTATCTTGCTCCTTCTTTTAGCAACTCACCCTACTACTGGCTTCCATACGTTTTACTATTAATCTTTCCCGAATTAATCTTTGTCTTATGACAGGTCAACCAATTCGTTACTAAAATCATATCAAACTCCTCTAGCTTTAAGGGTGTCGGATCAGCTGCACTACGTCCGAATTCTAACCGCTCGATCTTTTGGTCCCTCTGGAAGTTCTACCTCTAGCCGTGCTGGATATTGGCCCTTGGGATGTAATACCCTGAGTAACCATTCCAAAATTCCTTGTAATAACCTTACTAAAATGGTAGCGAATAACTCCTGGATTTTCTGGATTACATTCCAACGCAGCATGACCCTTATGACCGCATTTGAAACATTGAACATTCTTTGTTTTCGAATTTGAGAACCACATTAGCATTTAACTTCATATAATTGGAACCGACTTCTACATAACTGACCATTAACTGATAAAATTAACCAACTCTTCCTCTTGAATTGACCAATTGGAGTATCATCTGAAATCCCACTAACACATCATAGTATACGTTGTATTTTTAAAAGTAGGATATTTTCCAGAAATTTGGGCATCATTTCCTCTATATTACTGACTACCAGTCGGGCTCAAGCCGACACCAACAATCAACCAACAACCATATCACCCATCAACATTAACCAAACCACCAACAAGTATACTAACCATCTTCCACCACTCCACTCCACAGTTCACAATACTGTGACACATAACATGTTAATAACCATATGTATCACTAACCAACATAATAAAACGGGGTTGGCTATTTCAGCCACAATTACCAACAAGCAACTTCACAAACTAGGTCAACTTAAGAACCTCTTCTACGCATACTAATCTAAGTTTCAGCCAATCATACTTCTAAAGACGGTTCCCTATCATTTTCCATAGACTCGTGTACCACTGAATTAACTTTTCTAAGACAAAAACCTTCTCCAATGGATCACCAATCCCTTTCTGCTGTCGTTATTCCAAAATAGCAACCGAGTACAGAACTTTTACTTCTCCTAACGGTCAACTCTTTGTTTACTTCCCATAACTAGGACGGTCTAACCATAATGGTTACTGAAGGAAATTCATCATCATAAAATACCAAATGAGATTTCAAAATCAGAATAATCCATTCTAAAAGAGATGTGAAGGAGATGCCGATATGACTGGGAACAACCATACAAGTACGTAAGATGGCCAGTCTTAGTACCATACAGCTTACAACACATATTTCGGTGGCGTCCCACCAGACCCTTTGTCACACAGACAAATAGTCACATCATATGTATTATTTGCCCCAATCAACCGATACAACCTCCAAGGAAATAAATATAAGGGTGCAAGGTATAAATCTCAATACTGATCCACCTTCAATATGAGACTCGGCTGTCATGGCAGCCGCTGACTATTACCCTTCCACCTGAACTTTCACGGTCAAATTCGCTTGCTCGAGAAAAAGAAACTAGAAACCTCAACTAGACATTGCCAATGATCCCTATATATAAGGAAAACTTACTAAAACCTAGGGCAGTTCCATCCAATCCCCAACAAACATCAGGGTTACGCCTTCGAACCCTTGACTAATCTCACAGACTCGCTCCTTTGGTTGAGTTGCTGACTCATATCTATATAGAATAAACCTTCTTGCACTCTTCTGACTCTATTCCTAACCTAAATCAGGGACTCAAACCTGTAGCTCTGATACCAACTGTGACGGCCTCAACCCCGTGTTGGGAACCACGGACTTAGGGTGTTACTACGTTTTACGATAAAGATTACGAAAAGAGGATTACCTTGTTAATGGTTGATTCCACGCTCTTCTATTGTATTCCTAAATTCCCTTGAGCGAAGTGTGGCCTCCGTCTTCTCAAGTTATCCTCTCTTCTTGCTCCTTGGTGGCTACAATATGTTTTCACACAATTGCCAAGCAAGAAGAGAATAAGAATATATATAGGCTACAATAGGGACCATGGATAATTAGGATGGGCCTTCTAATTACATCTTGAGCCTAGCCCAATGTAATTAAATATTAATTCAATCCACTAAAGAATTAATATTTGCACTACCTTTCCTAATACCGTAATTTAATTAATTCGGTTCCAATATTATTTGCTTATTAAATTCCCCATGTTTAAAATATCATATGTCCATTAATTAAATAAATTACTGATAATTTATTTATTTAATATCTTTTATCCTTGATCATCCACTCAACCTTTATTTAATTATGCCAGAATAAATTCCACCTGCAGGGTTTCACATAATTAAATCTTTTTGAGCTTTCAAGGGGACATCATTAACCCGAATATTATCAGGACATGGATTCCTTCAATAAATAATATCCATCATGTATATAATTCCATCACCCAAAATATAATGATATAATTCAAAAGAATTATTTCATATATAAATCAAAGCATGTAAATAATATACACGTGTCAATTATTATTTCCGGATTAAGAACCTAAGCATTAATAATAACATAGAATCTTAGTTCTCCTTCTTAATCAGTATTAAGGGAACAATTCTAAATTTGATCCTGTTCAATATACACAAAGTATACTAGTATTATTTATTAGTCAATATAAACTAATCTAAATAATACTACAGCCATACCAGTGGATTGTCCAACACCACCTGTGTTGTGACCTTATTATATTATATAACCGTATTTAACAATCTAATATTCTGTATCCCATTTGATACTAGATTGTTCACAATATATAATATTAGACAACATGTAAACATTCAAATGATTCTCAAATAAACTGGCCAGAAATAAATGTACATACTTCAAATAAATATTTATAGTATACACTAACAATCTCCCACTTATACTCAAAATATTCTATGTGTACATCAGTGTTTATTTAATCCACTATTACATAAAAATCTATGTGTCCATCCATCTGACTCCTATCGCTTCCACATGCTTGTCAAAAACCTTGGTTGGCAAGCTCTTTGTGAAAGGATCTGCTCGGTTGTCTTCTGATGATATGTGAGCCACAACTATATCCCCTCGCTTTACGATTCCTCGTATGAGATGATACTTACGTTCAATATATTTAGCTGCTTTGTGGTCTCGCGGTTCCTTTGAATTTGCCACAGCACCAGTGTTATCACAATACACCGTCAAGCTCCTAGGCAAATTAGGTACCACATCTAAGTCCAAAAGGAAGTTCCTGAACCATACAGCCTCCTTGGCAGCCTCAGAGGCCGCCACGTACTCGGCCTCCATGGTGGAGTCTGCAATGCATTTATGCTTTACACTCCTCCATATAACGGCTCCACCTCCCAAAGTAAAAACATATCCCGAGGTTGATTTCCTCTTATCCCTATCTGATTGGAAATCTGAATCAGTATATCCCGAAGGAAATAGATCTGAGGCCTTGTAAATTAACATATACTCCTTAGTCCTTCTCAGGTACTTGAGTATAGTTTTTACTGCACTCCAATGTTCCTGACCTGGGTTCGACTGATATCTACTAACCATGCCTACAGCAAAGCAGATGTCAGGCCTCGTACATAACATAGCATACATTAAGCTTCCACATGCTGAAGCATAAGGAATTGCTTTCATGCTCTCTATATCCTTAGGTGTCGAAGGACACTGCTTCTTAGATAGAGCAACTCCATGCTTAAAAGGTAAAAAACCTTTCTTGGAGTTATGCATGTTAAAACGAGCTAATACTTCATCAATGTAGGGCTCTTGAGATAAAGCCAACATCCTTTTCTTGCGATCCCTTATAACTTTGATCCCAAGGATGTATGCCGCTTCACCTAAGTCCTTCATGTCAAATTGTTTGAACAACCATGCCTTTACTGATGACAACATCTCAACATTGTTTCCAATGAGTAAAATATCATCTACATATAGTACTAGAAAAACCACTGCATTACCTTCACTTCTCTTATACACGCACGATTCGCTTGGACTTTGATCAAATCCATATGACTGGACTGCCTGATCAAAACGAATATTCCAGTCTCTAGAAGCTTATTTAAGTCCATAAATAGACCTCTTAAGCTTACATACCAGATGCTCTTGGCCTTCCTTAATGAATCCTTTTGGTTGCTGCATATAGATGGTTTCTTCAAGACTTCCATTAAGAAAAGCTGTCTTGACATCCATTTGCCAAATCTCATAATCGAGATGAGCTGCTATAGATAAAAGAATACGGATTGACTTAAGCATGACTACCGGTGAAAAGGTTTCCTCATAATCGATACCTTCTTTCTGAGTATACCCTTTCGCAACAAGTCTTGCTTTCCAGGCTTTCACCTTTTTATCTAATCCCCTCTTTTTCTTGTAGATCCACATACATCCAATAGGTTTTATACCTTTGGGTGGTTCCACGAGCTCCTAGACCTGATTAGAATACATTGATTATATCTCAGATTCCATCGCCTTTTGCCAAAGATCTGCATCTTTGTCTTGTACTGCCTCTTCGTATGTACGGGGATCATTATCATGTTCACCAGGGACCAAGTCTGAAGACTCTCCCAAAAACATGAATCTATCAGGCTGTTGAACAACCCTCCCACTACAACGAGGCATTGGTGCGGTATTAGTGATAGGTTATACATTATGTTGTGGTTGTTCTACTTGTACTATAGCTTCATGGGTATTATTTGTCCATCCCACTAGTTCCTCTAAAACGACACTACTCATGGGTTTGTGATTCATTATATAGTCCTCCTCCAAGAATCTTGCATTGGTGCTAACAATGACATCCCGATTCTTCGGAATATAAAATAAATATCCTTTCGTTCCCATGGGGTAGCCTACAAACAACCTTACTTCTGTACGAGATTCTAACTTAGTCGCGTTCTTGTTCAGCACATGTGCTGGACAACCCCATATTCGAATATGTCTTAGACTCGGTTTATCCCCGGTCCACAATTCTAAGGGGGTTTTAGGAACCGACTTAGAAGGTACTAAGTTCAGAAGATAAGCTGATGTCTCTAAGGCATGTCCCTAGAACGACTTGGGTAAATCCGAATAACTCATCATCGATCTAACACTCTCTAAAAGAGTCCGGTTCCTTCTCTCTACTACACCGTTCTGCTGGGGTGTGCCTGGTGCAGTTAACTGGGATTCTATCCCATTTTCTGATAAATATTCCCTAAATTCTCCAAGCAAGTATTCGCCACCACGATTTGATCGTAGTGACTTGATACTTTTATTAAGTCGCTTCTCCGTTTTAGCTTTGTACTCTTTGAACTTATCAAAGCACTCAGACTTACAGTGCAACAAATAAACGTACTCATATCTAGAATAATCATCAATCAAAGTGATGAAATATTCATAACCACCACTTGCTTGGATATTCATGGGTCCACATAAATCAGAGTGAACCAATTCTAACAGTTGTTTGGCTCTATTCCCTTTTGCCTTGAAAGGCCTATTAGTCATTTTACCTTCCAAGCAGGATTCACAAACTGAAAATGACTCCACTGCCAATGAGCTTAAAGGCCCGTCTACTACCAGTCTTTGAATCCTCCTCAAGTTAATATGACCTAATCTCAAGTGCCAAAGATATGTTTGGTTCAAACTAGAAGGTTCCTTTCTTTTAGTAGAGTTAGAAGATGTGTTGTTCAATTCCCTAAATTGCAGTTGCAGTGCAGGTTGACTAGGATTAATTATATACAAATTGTCTTGCAATGTACCAGAACATATAATTCGTTTATTCATCATAATAGAAACATTACGATCCAAACAAATATTATAACCATCCAAAGCAAGTTTAGAAACCGAAATTAAATTCCTTCTAAAAGAAGGTACATAAAGACAATTGTTCAAAACCAAAATCCTATCAAAACCAAAAGATAAATGAATAACTCCTACTGCAACTACTACTACTTTCGTAGAATCTCCCATGAACACGTATATCTCACCATCTCTAAGCATTCTGGATAGTTGGAACCCCTGCATAAAATTACAAACATGATCAGTGGCTCCTGTATCTACACACCAAGTGCTCGTAGATATAGCCGCTATAAATGTTTCTGTAACTAGAGAAAGAGACATACCAATATTGTTTGTCTTCTTAGGAAGAGGACAATCCTGTTTCCAGTGACCTGGCTGTTTGCATCTTAAGCACTTTCCCTTAGGCTTTCTCACACCACCCTGAACTCCCACTACTTTCACAGCTTTCTGTGTCTGAGCCTTTTTCTTCTTCTTAATACCTTTCGGCTTAGAGGAAGAACCTTTCTCAGCCACATTCACTTGAACACTCTGCCGAAATAATCCTTCAGCTGCCTGAAGTTCTGTCAGCAGTTCCGCGAGACTATACTGCCTCTTGTTCATGTTATAATTCAAGCGGAACTGCTCAAAACTCTTGGACAAGCTCATAAGGATAATGTCAATCTGGGTTTCCCCGTCAAGTTCAGCACCAAGGATCTCTATCTCATTCAGATGAGACATCATCTTGAGAACATGATCCCTTACAGGTGTGCCTTCAGCCATCTGAGTGTTCATTAAAGCCTTCATGGCTACTTGCCTAGTAGCCCTATTTTGATCTCCAAAAAGTTCCTTGAGATTAAAGAGCATATCCGAAGCAGTGGCCATAGACTGATGCTGATGCTGCAAAACATCCGACATTGCTGCCAGAATGTAACATCGCGACATTTCATCAGCCTTAATCCACCGTTTATAATACTATTTCTCATCTTCAGGAGCATCAACAACATGCTGTTCAGGCTTGGGTTCATAAGTGCAAAACTTGTACTCCTCAGCAGTCAACACAATGTCCAAATTTCGTTTCCATTCAATATAGTTAGGTCCGGTAAGTTTGTTATCCTTAAGTATGGTGAATAGTGGATTAAAACCCATTTTATCCTGAGAATCATGCATAAAAACATCACATAAATAAGGGTGCATTAATTATTAAGATCTATTGATTCCTCTAACAATTATTAAAATTTAATGCACTAACATATAAACACCATAAGCTTCTGGTACGCCACGATGTGTGACATGTATACCACCTAATTTTGTTTAAATGTTACTTCGGTCCTATTACTAAACAATATGCCACGTTGGGGTGGACTATATTATTTTTCATAGCTAAGTGTATACCATCATCAAATCTTAAATTATTTGAAATCTATGGAACTTGGTACGCCACGATGGGTGGCGTGTATACCTTCCAATTATTCGTAATTTTGCCTTGAATAGAATACTTCAATTCAATATTCATCAATAGTTTGATTTCCAGGTAGTGGAGGAGTCACATCGGTCTCGCTTAAAACCCACAGCCTTACAAGTTCGATGAACCCGTTTTTGACAAAATCGCCCCAAATCAGAAATAAAGAAAATCCGTATTTATTCCTTTCAAAATTTATTAACTTAAGAAGTTTGTTCTAGTAATTTCTATAACATTCTAGACACCATAAATTACATGCCACGATGGGTGACGTATATATAATTTATATTCGTCTTTATGTTAAATTACCTACAACCAATAATGGAGACCATGGGATTTAATTTCATATTAATTCCCTCTCCCACTTAGAATTTTTTTTTATTAAAATTGAGGAATTTTAAAATTAAATGGGGCCCTATGTTGTTATAATTATGTCTAATCATGCATTCAAAATACACACATAATTTTAGCAACATATAACATTTAATTAAAGCAATAAATAAAATGTATGTCCATGTCGTCCTAATTAAGTTAAACATGCAATTTTAAAAGAATTACACACATAATTAACGACACACATAATCAATAAATTAAAGCAATAATTAAAATTTAATGGAAAAAATTAAAATAAATTTTCCACTATTATGGCCCTTAAAAAAAATCCAGCTCTAAAAAAAATCTATCCCAAGCGCGCCCCGACGCCCCAAGCAGCCCCAGCAGCCCCAGCAGTCCCAGCTGCCGCAGCAGCCGCAGCAGCCCCAGCTGCCGCAGCAGCCCCAGCTGCCGCAGCAGCCCCAGCAGTCCCAGCTGCTGTAGCAGCCCCAGCAGTCCCAGCTGTCGCAGCGGCCCCAGCAGCCCCATGTAATCGCACAGCGGAACAAAAAACTACCGGAATTGATTTCCGATCGCACATAACTATTACAAAATACCCGGAACAATTACAAAAAAATAGATCTAATACAAAACTAGTTTTGTAAAATCTATTCTAACACGATCAACCCTCGTGTAAATTACAACCACGATTAAACCACGTGGAAACCAAAACAAAAATTAACCACGATTAAACCACGTGGGATCCAAACACATAATTAAAATATACATGGCCATAATAGTGGATTAACAACCTGCATCAAAACCAATACAAGCAAAACACTATATACACGCATATATAATTACGACATGGACATTATATCATAAAACGTAGAACCCATTACCAGGCTCTTGATACCAATTGTTGGGAACCATGGACTTAGGGTGTTACTACGTTTTACGATAAAGATTACGAAAAGAGGATTACCTTGTTAATGGTTGATTTCACGCTCTTCTATTGTATTCCCAAATTCCCTTGAGCGAAGTGTGGCCTCCGTCTTCTCAAGTTATCCTCTCTTCTTGCTCCTTGGTGGCTACAATATGTTTTTGTTGTAAATCTCACTAACAAATATAGCAACATAGAAGCAAGTGTATAAAGAATTTAACAAGTTTAGGCCAAGACCACAGTTAACAAAACAAAACATGCAGGTAAACAAAATCAGTAACTGAAATAACGTAGAGAGAAAGAAAGATGTACCCGAAACCATAGCTTTTAACAGTGACTGAAATACAGGTTCACAGATACAAAATGCCAAGAAAAATGATCACAGCTGAGTCACCAGGCCTTGCTCGAAGTCCTGGCTGCTCTTGAAGAGAATATTGCCCCTACCTGATGCGTTTGGGATGCGCACAATATCTCCACCAGGATAAAACAGCTCGGAGTTTATGTTAACAGCAGCAACAAAAGCTCCACTTCGACCAGCACCTCGGTCACCGGAAAATATCAGCACTTCAGGACTTGTGGGAGAGAAATGCAGAAAGATTGAAGAGAAGAGAAGAGAATGTAGTGTGTTCTCTCTTATTCATTCAGTTTAGCCTCTATTTATAGGAGAGGAAAAATGAAACTGTCCACACACTTGATGTCTGAATTAAACTGCTTCATTAATGAAAAAATCAAAACTGATCAGATTTTGAATTCATTAATGAAAAAATCAAAACTGATCAGCTTTTGAATTTAAATTATTTGTAACAGCTTTTCACATTAACACCCACATTATTATCAGAACTTAAGTTAAGTTCTGATTTGATTCATCAGTACTTAAGTTCTGATTCTGATATCAGAACTTGTTAAGTTCTGATTTTATTCATCAGTTCTTAAGTTCTGATATCAGAACTTGTTACAGATCAGATTATTTGCAGGTTCATTATATTTAGACTAAGCCCACTAACAAAGTGACTTAGCCTATTTCAGTACCCAGCCCAATAATCCAGTCACCGATAAATAAATTCGAATTAAAATAATTCTCAAATAAATAAAATCCTCGCCCAGGTCGCCTCGCGTACGCGAGACGCCGAGACATTCGCCCAAATCGCCCTTCGACCCGACCCGGTCCGGTCCGGTCCGGTCCGGTGCGTGGCGGGGCGGGGCGGGGCGCGCGCGTGAAGCACATAACAACACAATGGACCATCACACACCTTAGTAGTTGTATACTACTCATGTGGGTAATACCATATAAAGCACACACCCTCCTTTATTTATTTCAATGTGGGACAAACATTCTCAAATTTTTCCAAGCTTTTCCAAGCTACTTTCAACTCTCATTTCATATGGATTTCATTAAGAAAATTCTTAAAACCATACATGAAAATTTAAGTTCAAATATCATTGAACAATTTCCAATCATTAGATTTTAGGATTAACATCAAGAACATAATTAAATTAAGCTCTAAAATCCTAATTTTCTAACAATCCCCCACAAATCCATACAGAAATGCGATCAATTTCCCTTCATGACTTGTTTTTCAGAGTCGGTACCCTTCCGGGTTTGAACCCTCCTAATTCCTCTACTTCAATGGCTATCGGACTCAGATGGAATGTTTCACCTTGAATTTTAATCCGTTTAGTATAACCATATTCCATAGACGACGACAAGTCAAAGGTTATGGTGCCAATCTACGGCTTTGAGACATTAATGGTCATGTCTCGATCCTGTTCGTCGAATGCTTCAAGGATTAACCCTATCCTCTAATTGCGACCACACAATTACATTCGCTTAGCTGGGCATCTCCAGAGATATACTGCCTCTATCTCGTCAAATGACTTGATCCCATTCAGAGTTTTAACACTCTTGCTTTTCTGGCAGTGTCAGTACCTTCTAGGTTTACAGGGAATAGACTCAGATACTATAGTATCATCTATATAGCAAAGGTACTACCAACTCATCCTTACAGCTTGTTATTACCCATTGAATACACTTCGAGGGATCTCCTCTCATGTGTATTGGGTTCCCACTGTTGATGAATTATGATGGGTTGACAGTCCCATCCCCAACCTTGACTTAAGGACCACTGCAGGTTCCAGTCCTTTAGTAAGAGGATCAGCTATATTATTCTGAGTTCCTATGAACTCTATAGCTATGATCCTATCAGTCACTAAACCCCTTATAGACTTGAGTCTAACTTGGATGTGTCTCTTAGTTTTAGCATTATGCTTTTTACTGCTAATCTTGTCGATAGTTGTTCGACTATCACAGTGAATAGCAATAGCAGGAAGCGGTCTGCTTACTACAGGTATTACAGACATAAGTCTGTGTAACCATTCAGCCTCCGTCCCTGTGGCATCAAGTGCACACAACTCAGCCTCAAAAGTAGACCGAGTAATTATAGTCTGTCTGCTTGACTTCCAGGATATTGCTCCACCAGCCAAGGTGAACACGTATCCAGTCACTCCATTGGAACCAGACTTCTTAGCTATCCAACTTGCATCACTGTACCCTTCAAGCACACCAGGAAATCTCCTGTAGTGTAAACTAAGGTACATTGTGCCTTTTAGATATCTAAGTACTCTATCAAGAGCATCCCAATGAGTTCTGTTTGGACAGCTTGTATATCTAGCCAATTTAGACACAGAATATGAAATATCTGGTCTAGTGCAGTTAGCAAGATACTGCAAGCTCCCAATAATCTGAGAATACCTTAACTGAGACACAGGCACTCCTGAAGTATTCTTGACAAGGGAAACTTTCGAATCATAAGGTGTACTAGCGATTCTACACTGTGAATAACCATATTTCTCAAGTATAGATTTCTCTATATAATGAGATTGAGTCAAGGTTATTCCTTCAGTGGACTGAACCAGTTTGATTCCAAGAATCACACTTGCCTCACCCATATCCTTCATTTCAAAATGTCTTTTCAAGAATTCTTTAGTCTCGTTAATAATCTCAATATTGGTTCCAAACAATAAAATGTCATCCACATATAGGCACAAAATAATACACTCATTACCTTTAACTTTAGTGTAAACACACTTATCACTTTCATTAATCTTATAACTGAAAGGCAATATAGTTTCATCAAACTTTTTATGCCAATCTCTGGGAGCTTGTTTCAAGCCATAGATGGACTTGATCAACTTACATACTTTCCTTTCATTGCCTGATGCAACAAATCCATCAGGTTGATCCATATAAATCTCTTCTTCAAGTTCACCATGAAGAAAAGTCGTCTTTACATCCATCTGATGGATGATAAGACCATGGACTGAAGCCAATGCTATAAGCATTCGGATTGTTACCATTCTTGCAACCGGAGAGTATGTATCAAAATAATCAATTCCTTTCTTTTGCTTAAAACCCTTAGCTACCAATCTAGCTTTGTACTTATCTATTGAGCCGTCAGGGTTCAGCTTCCTTTTAAAGACCCATTTGCACCCAATAGTAGAACACCCAGGAGGGAGATCAACCAACTCCCATGTTCCATTAGAAAAAATAGAGTCAATTTCACTCTTGACAGCGCCCTTCCAGTGCCTTGACTCAGAAGAATCCATAGCTTGCAGGAAAGTTAAAGGTTCATCCTCGATATTGTAAGTGATGAAATCACCTCCAAAATCCTTGACTACCTTTGCACGCTTACTCCTCCTTGGTTCCTCTAGTTCCTTAGGAATAGAGCTACTACTAGGTTCCGCCCCCACATTTGTCATCTTTTCCACATGATCAGGAATAGAACTTGATGTGTGAGTAGGATCTTCATCAGAAATCATTTCAGGTATTCCAGTCTTCATAGGGTAGACATCCTCAAAGAATGTCGCATCTCGAAATTCAACTATCGTGTTTGCCACTATACCATCTATGTCAGATTTTAACACTAAAAATCTCATAGCTGTAGTGGTTTCAAGATAGCCCAGAAAGATACAGTCAACAGTCTTTGGACCTAGTTTCTTTCTCTTGTGTTCAGGAACAAGCACCTTAGCAAGGCACCCCCACACACGAAGATACTTAAGACTAGTCATCCTGCCTTTCCATAACTCCAAGGGTGTTTTATCCATGTGTTTCAGAGGGACTCTATTCAAAATATGGCAAACCGTATTTAGAGCCTCCCCCCACATGTATTTAGGCAACCCGGAGTTAATAAGCATACTATTAATCATATCTTTAAATGTTCTGTTCTTTCGCTCAGCAACCCCATTAGACTCAGGTGTGTATGGTGGAGTAACTTCATGAACTATACCATTGTTTGCACAAAATTCATTAAAAGCATTACTCGTATACTCACCACCTCTATCAGATCTCAATCTTTTAAGTAACTTACTAGTTTGTTTTTCTACTTCAGTTTTATATATAATGAATTTACTAAGTGTTTCATCCTTATGTCTAAGTAAATAAACATAACAGTATCTACTACTATCATCTATAAAAGTAATGAAGTATCTAAACTGGTCCTTGGTCAACACACCACCAAATTCACAAATATCAGTGTGTACTAAATCTAACAAGTCTGAATCCCTAACAACGTTATGAAAAGGTTTCCTTATCTGTTTAGCAGACACACATACTTGACATTTAGAATTCTTTTCTATGGTATATTTTGGAATCAACTCTAAGTTCATCATGTTCTTAAGAGCACCAAAGTTTAAATGACCTAGTCTAGCATACCATATATTTGAGGACTCAATACAGTTAACAGTGGGAATAACATTATTATTCAAATTTCCCAAAACGGGATCCGCATTAATAACAAATAAACCATTTGACAAGTAACCCTTGCCAAAGAATGTACCAGTGTGAATAAGAACTACTTTATTACACTTGAACGAAATTTCAAAACCGCTAGAAACTAAACAGCTTCCACTTATTATATTTCTACGCATGTTGGGAACATGATGCACTCTCGTCAGAGATAGAATACGTCCTGAAGGGAACTTCAGATCCACGTTTCCAACTCCATGTACTTGAGCAACACTAGCATTCCCCATCTTCACAGTCAGGCTATGACTCTGTTGATAAGATACAAATAAACTAATATCAGCACAAATATGTACATTAGCTCCAGTATCTATCAACCATTCATTTGACAGATAGGTAGAAAATATCACAGGGTTGTAGGATACATACCGGTCAACGTCGGTTTCAGAAGCCGTAGCCTCACCAACAACCATGTTCACTACAGGCCCACTTGCAGTTCCAAGCACAACATTTGCTTGCGCTACCTCAGTTTTCTTCGCTTTCTTCGTAGGGCAGTCCTTACTCCAGTGCCCAACCTGCCCACAAGACCAGCATGGTTTGTTTGCCTTGGGTTTCTTGGCCTTGTCTTTGTCACTCTTAGGTTTATTACTATTAGCTTTCTTAGCAAAAGCCTTCCTCTTTTGTCCTACAGTTGCTATGTTTACCTTCGAGGTACCGTGTTCAGTTGGCATCACATGTCCCTGTTTGGACTTGTGTTGTTCTTGCACCGAGATGTCCAGCATAAGGTTGGTCCAGGTGATCTCTCCTTTCTGTCTTTTCAGGGAGAGAGAGAACTCTTCCCAAGACTTCGGGAGTTTTTCAATCACACTCATCACCTTGAACTTCTCCGGGAGATTCATTCCAGACTCCTTCAAAGCATGCACTATCATCTCGAACTCATGGACCTGCTCAGTCATGGACTTATTGTCCACCAGCTTGAACTCGAGGAACCTTGCCACAGAATACTTTTCTAGACCTTGTAAGTCAGTATTATGTGTCTGGTCCAGCTTCTCCCATAAGAGTTTTGCAGAGTAGGCATCAGAAGAATAGACATCAAACAAAGTGTTTGTTAGTGCCGCCAGAATGGCCGCCCTAGCCACTCCATCCTTCTCAGCCCACTTCGCAAAAGCCTTAACTGTGTCAGCCTTCTCTTGATCCACTACTGGTTTCTCATATTTCACAACCGGCCACAGACCCTTTATAGTCAACCACAACTTCATCCTTTTCTGCCAGCGAGAAAAGCCAATGCCACCGTTGAATTTCTCCGGTAAACCGGTTAGTTCAACAGCTTGTGGGAAACTATAGGTGGTCCAATCAATGGCCCCAGCAGTTGCACCCGAACTGCTACCACCACCAACGATAACCTCACTTTCGTTAACCATTATGCTAAATTCTATATAACTAATATTCTCTTCAAGAATGTTGTAAATCTCACTAACAAATATAGCAACATAGAAGCAAGTGTATAAAGAATTTAACAAGTTTAGGCCAAGACCACAGTTAACAAAACAAAACATGCAGGTAAACAAAATCAGTAACTGAAATAACGTAGAGAGAAAGAAAGATGTACCCGAAACCATAGCTTTCAAAAGTGACTGAAATACAGGTTCACAGATACAAAATGCCAAGAAAAATGATCACAGCTGAGTCACCAGGCCTTGCTCGAAGTCCTGGCTGCTCTTGAAGAGAATATTTCCCCTACCTGCTGCGTTTGGGATGCGCACAATATCTCCACCAGGATAAAACAGCTCGGAGTTTATGTTAACAGCAGCAACAAAAGCTCCACTTCGACCAACACCTCAGTCGCTGGAAAATATCAGCACTTCAGGACTTGTGGGAGAGAAATGCAGAGAGATTGAAGAGAAGAGAAGAGAATGTAGTGTGTTCTCTCTTATTCATTCAGTTTAGCCTCTATTTATAGGAGAGGAAAAATGAAACTGTCCACACACTTAATGTCTGAATTAAACTGCTTCATTAATGAAAAAATCAAAACTGATCAGATTTTGAATTCATTAATGAAAAAATCAAAACTGATCAGCCACATTATTATCAGAACTTAAGTTAAGTTCTGATTTGATTCATCAGTACTTAAGTTCTGATTCTTTCATCAGTTCTTAAGTTCTGAAATCAGAACTTGTTACAGATCAGATTATTTGCAGGTTCATTATATTTAGACTAAGCCCACTAACAAAGTGACTTAGCCTATTTCAGTACCCAGCTCAATAATCCAGTCACCGATAAATAAATTTGAATTAAAATAATTCTCAAATAAATAAAATCCTCGCCCAGGTCGCCTCGCGTACGCGAGACGCCGAGACATTCGCCCAAATCGCCCTTCGACCCGACCCGGTCCGGTGCGTGGCGGGGCGGGGCGCGCGTTTGTGTGTGTGTGCACGTGAAGCACATAACAACACAATGGACCATCACACACCTTAGTAGTTGTATACTACTCATGTGGGTAATACCATATAAAGCACACACCCTCCTTTATTTTTTTCAATGTGGGACAAACATTCTCAAATTTTTCCAAGCTTTTCCAAGCTACTTTCAACTCTCATTTCATATGGATTTCATTAAGAAAATTCTTAAAACCATACATGAAAATTTAAGTTCAAATATCATTGAACAATTTCCAATCATTAGATTTTAGGATTAACATCAAGAACATAATTAAATTAAGCTCTAAAATCCTAATTTTCTAACAGTTTTCACACAATTGCCAAGCAAGAAGAGAATAACAATATATATAGGCTACAATAGGGACCATGGATAATTAGGTTGGGCCTTCTAATTACATCTTGAGCCTAGCCCAATGTAATTAAATATTAATTCAATCCACTAAAGAATTAATATTTGCACTACCTTTCCTAATACCGTAATTTAATTAATTCGGTTCCAATATTATTTGCTTATTAAATTCCCCATGTTTAAAATATCATATGTCCATTAATTAAATAAATTACTGATAATTTATTTAATTAATATCTTTTATCCTTGATCATCCACTCAACCTTTATTTAATTATGCCAGAATAAATTCCACCTGCAGGGTTTCACATAATTAAATCTTTTTGAGCTTTCAAGGGGACATCATTAACCCGAATATTATCAGGACATGGATTCCTTTAATAAATAATATCCACCATGTATATAATTCCATCACCCAAAATATAATGATATAATTCAAAAGAATTAATTCATATATAAATCAAAGCATGTAAATAATATACACGTGTCAATTACTATTTCCGGATTAAGAACCTAAGCATTAATAATAACATAGAATCTTAGTTCTCCTTCTTAATCAGTATTAAGGGAACAATTCTAAATTTGATCATGTTTAATATACACAAAGTATACTAGTATTATTTATTAGTCAATATAAACTAATCTAAATAATACTACAGCCATACCAGTGGATTGTCCAACACCACATGTGCTGTGAACCTTATTATATTATATAACCGTATTTAACAATCTAATATTCTGTATCCCATTTGACACTAGATTGATCAGAATATATAATATTAGACAACATGTAAACATTCAAATGATTCTCAAATAAACTGGCCAGAAATAAATGTACATACTTCAAATAAATATTTATAGTATACACTAACACCCCGGGGTCAGGAGTTGACGTCACCAACAACAATACTAATAAACAATATAACCCAAATTATTAATTATACATAATCTCGACCCCCTTTACCAAGACCTTTTCCAGGTTTAAGTATGACTTAGGTTACAACCGACACAAAACCAGCTTACTAAAAACAATCCAAACAATACTATCCTTGTTCAGCAACTCAACAGACCCGCTTGGGTCCAACACAACTACCTCAGAGGAGCCTGACACGGAGGGAACTGGAACTCTGCCCCGACTACCACTGAAGAATCTCCTAGGTATCTGCAATACATATATAAAACATTTTGCAAGGGTGAGCAATCAATTGTTCAGCAGTAACACTATATGAATAATAATCAAAAACAATTTATGATAAACAATTATAGGAACAGAAATCATAACTTGCTAGAAAACAAGTAAAACATGTATGAACTGGATATCCAAAACTAGCATGCTCTGTAAAAACCAAATCATTAGTTGTGTGCTGTGCATAAATACCAAATTTCAATTTTAGCATACTCTTTCATTTTCAAATCTTCCGTCCCATCGCAGGACCCATAAACCATTTGTCCCGTTACGGGGTCCCAACATCATTTGTTCCGTTACGGGAACCATAAAACTTATCCCATCACATGATCTATAAACTTGTCCCATCACAGAACCTATAAAACTTGTTCCTCTCCGGGAACCTCAAAATCACTTGCTCAGATATAAAAGTATTGGATGATCCCTGGTGAGACATCTGATCAGGCTATCCTATGAAACTTGTTCCGGAACTCAGAGACTAGCTAGGTCTCTGTCATGCTGGGCTGGTGGTTATAATAGGGTGCGCAACCCTTTCGCCTCTTACGCTAACTTCCAGTTACGGGCCTTCTGCGCACACTCATCCAATTATCTGATCATTTTTATCCAGTTTTCTAAATCACTTACCTATCTCTTATTAAAACAATTATAACACAGCACATTTTCCAAAACATTTTTATTTTATTCAAAATTTTAGAGATAGGCATTTTCAGAAGTTACTTTCCCCCAAAATACAAGTTAACAAAACAATTTAAATCCAGGGGATACGTAACTTAAATCGTTCTGTTCCAGTACGTAATTTAAATCAACAATTATTCATATATACTGAATAGTAAAAGATTTGTTCAGGGGTACTTGCCTTGCAGAGCTTTACAAATAATATTGATTGACCTTGAGCCGACACGGACACTTAGGCTTTATCACCTAACCACTAGATTACCCTGGCTTCAACTTCAACACTCCGGTCCTTCGATTGGAACCTTACTGAACTTGTCGGCTGTCCACTAGGCTATCCAGCGCCAACTCCTGGGCTTTCCGACTAGCACCTACAAAGTCAAAATACCCTAATTTAGACCTTCGATTATACTTGACATATCCTCGCTAACAATCTACCCGAACATTAACAAAACCCGACTCGTAATACTTCATATAATCATACACGTATCAATTAGGGTTCACGTCTTCGAAAGTCGGTTCGGTGTTCGTTTTCAGAAATAGGTATATTTATCCTTTATGAAATTAGGGCTATCGATTTTCGTAAAGTATTTCATCACAACACATAATCAGATTTCGTATAAGGTACGTACATATAACCGATCGACGTCCCGATAGTCATTGGGTACGGCCCCGTATTTCCGTAATTAAATTTTCCGGAAATCGGGAAGCACCCCTTTGTTTATCGGCTAACCCGTCGAACATCCCGACGTCAAATCAATCACAACAACAACCCAACCCAATTCAAATTTCAACCACCAACTTCAGTCAACAACAACAATTCACAAATTCACCAATATCACTTAAATACAATTATTAATTATCAGTCCCGTTTTATAATTTTAATCGCATTTTATAGTTTTATTCGCAATTCGTATTTTAAATCATATTTTGTATTTTAAATTGTAGGACTCAAAACAACGTCATCACCGTCCACCGTCGGCTCGCCGAAACTCATCGCCGACGGCGGTAAAAATCGCGGGTTCCCATTTATTACGGGCTTCCAATCGCAAATTTCACCGATAAAACTTTCCGAATAATTAAAATCATAATTCAAAAATCATAGAAACTCATTCGAATTTTATTTTCAAAAAAAATCAAATAGGGATTCAAGTAACAACACAGAACCCCGACCAACACAGCAGGAGGAGCACACACAGCATGCACAACACGCGCCACCACTCGCCGGAAAACACAGCGAGGGCGGCGACCGGAAAGAAACGAAACAGGGAGGCACACGACAAAAGGATATCACACTCACGCAACACATACAACTCAACATACACAACGGTAAACAGAATCAAGGCGGAAAATATAAGGCGGCTCACCGGAAAAAAAAAATCAACCAGAGAACAACAAGGCGGCAACAGGGAAGAAGAAGACGGGGAAAATGGGGAAAACACAGAAAGAAGAGAAATAAGAAGAGATAAAGAGAGTGAAGGGCGAGAGGGAGAAATGAGTGAGGGAGAGAGACAATCGAGAGAGATTGAGCAGCAAAGAGATCGAGAAAGAGGATGTAAGAGAGAGAGACAGGGCTGAGAATTAGGACGGGTTGAACCCGATTAAAAATCCCCCCTTCTGCTAGGAGATAAGAACAATCGCAATTATCTAACTTTATCGCTATATTTCTAATTTCTGACACCGCAATTCAAAGAATTAATCGAGCATTTAGCGGGTAAAACAATCCGAAAATTCACGAAAATAATTTTAAAAATCCCAAAATAATTAGGAGTTAATAAAACAAAATTTCCAGAATTTTTAAATCATTTTTGAAGCGCAACTCGGACCCGCATTTGACGATTAACCAAAATAATGCGCGGGTCAATTTAATCCCAAAATTTTCCAAAATAATTTCAAAATTCTTGAAATATTTCAAACTTAATAAAATATGAATTTCGTAATTTTTAAAGAATCCCGGAATTAAATACGGATTTAACAAATAATTGAAATCAAAAAATCATATATGGCTAAATAATTGATGAAATATTAATTTCTCAATGTTAAAAACTCCTAAAAATAATTAATAAAATTATGAAGCCATAAAAATGATTTTAGAGATAATCCCCATATTTATGAAAATAAATCTTGAATAGGATCTCTTTAAATACAAAAATAAAACAACACAGCTTCACAACTAATTACAAAAATCATCCTCGAACACCAATAATCACATATAAGTAATAATAATTTACTATCCAGCTGACAGAACCCACATACATATTTTATTATATAATTACTTAATAATTACACATTAAAACAATATAAAAATATACGAGTCGTTATAGGCCTCATCCAACTCATCCTTCAAACCATCAGCTCGAATCTTCTCAACCCGGGTCTGGTTGTTGGCCTCCCGGACCTCTGTGAAGGCGATATCCGAGCAAATGGATATGGCGCTTCCAACCTGGAATATGTTAGAGAAGAGACTAAATACAGAAATGCAAAGAAGAAACTAAGGGAAATGCAATCCGGATGGAAAATAAATAAAAAGGTAATTGAAGTTTACCTGCCCCTATTGGCCAATTACCCTCTTGAAAGTAGCAGCCATACTGGAGCCATCTACCTCCTCCCAGTCATCTTCAGAGGGGATGCTAGACATGAATCCAACCAAATCAATCAGGGACTTGGTACCAACCTTCACAGGATCCCCATCCGGTCCTTTTCCTTTCGAGTCACAGATGACCCGGCTGGAGATGGAAGGTTTGCCCCGGGGAGGCTTGGTTAGGACAGACTTCCTCTTCTTCCTTGGGGGATCCTCGTTATCTGGAATCTCCTGGACCTCGGGCTCAGAGTCCCCTGCATCATGACCCGGATCCGAGACGTTCTGGGGAACAGAAGATTCGGCTCCACCCTCGATGTCAGCAGATCCGGATCCAGGTCCCGGGGCCCCCTTAGTGGCTCTCTTGAAGGCAAGGCCAAGAGTATTGAATGCTGTGGCATAAACGGAAGAAGACATGATTCCAAGAAAGTCACGGTAAAAATGAGGCAGACCTGTAGAATAGCAAGAAAAGGAGGTCAAATTCCGGAATAAGAGGATCCGGATTGAAATGCACAATAAAGGACCCGGATCGGGACAAAACAAATTTTGTAGTACAACTCAAAAGCAAAATAGGAACGGGATCCGAATCAACAAGCGAAGCAAGAGACTCGGATCAAGGGCCAGCATGTTCCCTAAACAGATTACAAGTCAAATGCAAACAGAAAAAGCAAATCTAAATAGAACATGCGATCCAGATCATGCACATAAATGAATAATATTTAAGAGAATAAGGCGATCCGGATCATACGAACAGGGCGAGGATCCGGATCAACGGGCGAAGCAGGTGACCCGGATCAGTAGCCAACAAGATAAACTACAAGGAAAATAGGGAAAGGATCTGGATCAACAACAAGAGCAGGTAATCTGGACCAAGCAAACGAAAAGGTAAAACTAAAAGAAACATATAAACCAGATCAAGCAGCCAAGCAAGATAAATTCTAAGGGAAAAGGACCCGGGTCTATGTATTTAATAACTTACAACCGAGTTTAAAGAGCAGCTTGGCGTTCATAAAGGTGTCCCGGGTCGGCTGAAATCCGAGGGAATCACAGAAGGACCTCATTTGGGACAAGGCCCGACCTTCAAGTACAGCCGGGCTAAACTTGGTCTCAACACCTTCCATCGTAAAGTAGGGGAGATAAACTAGATCATATCCCTTCAGCAGAATGATCTCCCCATTCCAGAACTTTAAGGAGGTCTGGTGCATAATAGGCTTGGCTCTACCCGGGCCATACCCACACTCCGCGGCCCGAAACCTAATCTCGTAAAAAGGTTTCTAGCTGGATTTGGAAAGATAGAAGGTTTGGTGGAAGAGCTTCAGGGTTGGCAGGAACCCGACCTTGTTGCAACAGGCAATGAACCAGGTCATAGACTTTATCCTGTTTGGTGTGATCTGCATTGGGGATATCTTGGACACATGCTTGCAGAGGTGTTTGATAAACATATGGCATCGGGGGCTCCACCCGGATCTAAGGTGCTCCATCCAGACAGGGACAAACCCATCTTCTGGGAGGTGATAGATACTTTCATGAGGTTCCGGCCACCTCCACTTAACATCAGGGGTTAACTGGAACGCAGCCCGGACCGCCTCATCCATCTCAGCCGGGTCCACCTCGGCATATAAGTCTTGCAGTTGATAATGATCCCGGCTTATAGGGAACTCGGCGAACATCCTTTCAAGAGCCTCCTGGTTATACACCCCGTGATGGCCATTATGCTGCCTATCATATCTAACCCTCCCGTAATAGACTTCGTTCTCAATTTTCGTGGGCTTCAACACAAAGTGGTACTTTACATCTGTCCAATAGCCCCCGGGAGTGAAGGGAACCGAATTCTCAGGAAGCTTTTTATACTGGAACTTCGAGATTATCTCTGTGGAAGGGGATGCCTTGTTACCCATTTCTACCCGGATCTGCGTCCCCTCAGATGAACCTGGATCACTTCCCTCGCTTGAAAGACCAGGGTAACAATTGAAAGCTCTTCTTGGAAGCCTCTTGATCCGGACCATATACCTATTAAAATGAAGGTCAGTTAGCCTGGGCCTTACAGATTTTATATATTTTACTAAGCGGTCTGAATCAAGCACGTTATGTTAGTTTTACCATAACCTAATGATCTGGACCGCTAATGCAAGTCTAACCCGGAAAAACATCAACGATCCGGACCCAAATTCGAAACCAACCCAGAAGAAACAAAACAACCATAAATCCGGATCCCGAACGAATACCCGGGACCCGGATTGAAAATAACCAAACACAATTTTATAATCCTAAGGCATGTGATTCTACCCAAATAAATAACTCTGGATCCGGGTCTTACACCCCCTACCCGAATCGTAACAAAACCCTTAGCCACAAATAGATTGCTCAAGAATCAAAAAAGCAAATTACATACTTTATACATATACACACATACATTCAAATGAAGAACACCAAGAACATCACCAAAAAACCCAGAAAAATCAAGCCCAAAAACCCGGAATCGAACCAAAACACATAAAAACAAACATATCTAAGCATAAATGGCCACAAAACAACCATGTCCATCACGAAATCACACTAAAAACACAGATTTCTACTATCAAATCGCGGATGAAAAAGCAACTTCGGAACATTCAAGAACTTAAATAAAAAATTCAAGAAATCAAAAAAATAAGTAAATGAAAAGGCAAGGAGAGAGGAGCTTACAGATTGGTCGGAGACGAGGACAAGAAAAGGTAGAACAACGGTGAAAAATTAAGCAGCAGAAACTCCAAACCTTCGAAGAAACTACAAGAAAATTAAAAGAGCAAAGAGGAAGAAGTGACTGTTCATTTTTGGGTGAATAAAGAATAAAATGAAAGGGGGGAGGCAGCCTTTTATAGGCTTAGGAAGAAGAGTAGCCCCTGCCACGTGGCAGGGTATGACTAGCCGAAATAGCAGTTACAACATATATATATATATAAACACTCATATATACACATTAAACCGCATTGAAGGCCCATAATAATTAGAGGGCGTCTTTCAAGGAAAATAACTGCCCCACAATTCAAAATCGTGGGGGGGGGGAAGGAAGAAACGTTACAAATTCCGCCCTTTTTTCAGAACCCATGACCCACTACCCGGATCAAGGGCCCCTACCCAGATCATTGTAAACCAAATACAGGTTTCGGAGCATGAATTCCTCAAAATCAATCCGGATCCTCCTCAACTTCAACATATATGGATTAGGAAACAAAAAATATACAGAAATTTTTCCATCCAACCAAAATTTCCTACTCCAATCCGGATCCGCATCTACAACACCAGATCCGGATTGAGGGCAACCAGGGAGCGGAAATTTTTTCCAAAGCAGCCAAATTCTTCTAGCTTAATCGGGATTGGTATCTACTACACCAGATCCGAATTGGGGGGCAAACAAAGAAGCAGAATTTTTCTAAGCAGCAATCTTCACCTACCTTAATCCGGATTGGCATCTTCAACACCATATCCGGATTGGGGGCAGCAAAGAAGCAGAATTTTTTCTAAGCAGCAATCTTCATCTACCTTAATCCGGATTGGTCTCCGTACACCAGATCCAGATTGGGGGCAAAAAAGAGCATAAATTTCTGTACAACAGCAAAACTCTTCTACCTTAATCCGGATTGGCATCTACTACACCAAATCCGGATTAGGGGGCAGCCAGGGAGCGAAAAAATGTCTAAAGCAACAGAATTCTTCTACCTTAATCCGAATTGGCATCCACTGGACCAGACCCGGACTGGGGGCAGAAAAGAAGCATAATTTTTTCTCCTAAAATAACGGCTACGTGATACTACTCTACTCTCTCATCTAGAAAATCTGTATAAGGGAGTGGGGGGCAAATGATAGGGTATAAGCAACCTGGCTAGGGCCCAACCTGGATCTAAGGGGTATCAGGCTCAAATGATGGACCAAAACCCCCCTCACCCAGCGCAATCAAGTGAAGAGACCCAGGCTCAGGGCCAACCTAGGATCTGGATCATCTCCCAACCAGGATCTAACTAGGGTCCAGCACATGACCTGGATCACCTGCCTACCAGGGTCCAACCCATGACCTGGATCACCTGCCTACCTAGATCTAGCCCAGAACCAGGATCACCCTGAGGGGGGGTCTCAGCAAGCACATGTACATTCCGCAACCCGCCAAGGAAGGGTACGTGGGCACGTGACGATGACAACTATCAACAAACAACATATCAGACAAATACGGCGCGTGTTAGAAGGCCGTTAAGACACCCTGAAGGTGGTCCTCCCTTGGACACGTGTATGCAATCCACTCAAGTCAGGCGTCCTCCGCCCCAAGAATCAACGGCCCTGATCTAGAGGTATCAACCCCTAAACCCTACCTTTGGGCTATCTATACCCCCAAAGATGAAGGGTTTAGGGGTTAAAAACACTTCCATTACACACACTCTCATATATGTAGCCTCCACACACACAGCCACCTGAGTTCTTTCTATCTTCATCTTCCCCAACCAGCTTCTTATTCTTACACCGGAGGCGCCGCGGGGACAAAACCCCCCTCTGGCGTTGTTTTGCAAGCGCCCAACAACAGCTGCACCTCATTCACACCCAAAAGGTCCAGGCACGGCGTCGGAAGGAGCCGTCCTGCTCACCGGAATTATCAATCCTCGTACTAAATAAAAATAGTTTATCGATGTCGAGTTCGAGAGAGTTTTAAGAGAACGGAGGCTAGTTCGAGTCGAACTCATTAAAAACTTGGATACACTCAAACTCTTTGTCGAGACTAAATGTTTGTTTGAAATTGAGTTCACGCTGAGTTAGCTCGATTTAAAGTTCAGCCTGAATTACGAAAAATCGAAAATACACAGACTTGTGTGCGAAATTGGTGGTGTTAGTGTAAGACTAGATTACACCACTTGAGAATTAATATCATGATCCTATGAAATTCAAATAACTACTATTTAGTACTTACGTATAAGATTGAGATATGATTTCGAATATTACTATTTATTTATACACGTGAAGTTGATAAGTGTGAAGAAGAACGAGGAATACGCTTACCATGTGGCCAACATTACCAGCTGCAGCAAGTGCATGCTCAATTTTAGAGATATCTGCGGAAGGGATAATTATGTGTGCATTTTGTCACTCATTTTTTTGACCAAGACTAAATAATGGAGAATCCGGAGATCACGAGAAAGACTGGATCATGAACAGAAAAAGAGGAAGAAAAAAGAATCATAACTTGCTCAAAACTAATACAACCAAACTGAAATTTAGACTTAACGATATTTCTGATCCTCGTCCCAATTTTCAATTAGACAACAATGATGAGAGAAAAGATCGAAATGACATGAATTACCATTATCATGATCATACACCGGATGATGAAAATCTTGATTGTTTTGCATTGTTTTCATCATCAGATGTTAAATAATTATCATATTTGATTTCCCTTGGCTTGAAGATGAAGATTGCATGTTTAGAACAGATGATGTCGATCAGTTATGCAGGTCAAGCTTAGAAGAGGTGGCATCTGAACAAAAAATGTCGTTCAATATCTATTTTGATCATCTTCATGACCACAGTACAGAGGCTTGGACTGAGATTAACCAAGACTAAGATAAACAAGAATACTGTGTTGACGAGAAGTCTGATTCTGCATCATCCGATTTTGATCAGGAGAATGGGCTAGGCAGGATGGAATGACCTCTGTGCTTAATAAACCTCTCAATTGAATGATACAACATAATTTTCAACTAATGAGCGTCTTACTATAGAGCTCATAAATATATGTCATAATATATATTATACAGTGGCCAGTGACGACAGGAAGGGTCTATCCCAGGCTGAAGCCCGGCTAAACATTGAAATATACCAGGTAGTTTGTATCTCAATTGTCAATTCAGAGGAATTACCAAATCAGGAAAGGTTTGATAATTGATAGACAATCAAGGGACGAAACTTAGTGTGACTCTCGCATACTCTTTACTCAAGTAGAGCCTAGGATGTCCAGCCCATGCATACATCTGGCTCAACTTACAGATATGAGTTAAGATTTATATCTACGAGATGTAAGTCTAGAAAATACTTGTTAACTCGCACAAATGACTTGATCCCAGTAAATCTCACAATTAGTGATAACTCCGGTGAGCGGGCGGCTCCGTCCGACGGCGTTCCTGGACCTTCTGTACGTGGATGAGGTGTAGCTGCTGGCTGGGCGCCTGCAAAGCAACACCGGAAGGGGGGTTTGGCTCCCACGGCGCCTTCGGTGTAAGAATAAGAACAGGCTTTGGAGAAGATGAAGGTGTATGTAAGTAATGTAAAGGCTGCTGTGTGTGTGTATGGATGTGTATATGTGATGGCTGCTGTGTGTGTGTGTATGGATGTGTAGCTGTTGTGTGTGTGTGTATGGATGTATGAAAGTGTGTGAGTGTGAATATTTTTCAACCCCTAAACCCTTCAGCCTTGGGGGTATATATAGCCCCAATGTAGGGTTTAGGGGTAGTTACCTCTAAATCTGGGTCGTTGGATCTCGGGACCAGAGGACGCCTGGCTTGGGTGGATTGCTTACACGTGTCCAGGGGAGGACCACCTCCAGAGTGTCCTAACGGCCTCTGACACGCGTCGTGCCTGTCTGGTGTGTTGGTTGTTGATAGCTGTCATAGTCACGTGCCCACGTACCCTTGCTTGGCGGGTTGTGGGATGTGCATGTGTTTGCTGGGACCCCCCTCATGGTGGCTTGAGTCCTGATCTGGATCCGGGTAGGCATTAGGTCCGGGTTCCGGGTTGGATCCGGATCCGGGTCATGGGATGGGCCTGGGTCTGGTCTCTCCATTTGATTGTACTGGGAGAGGGGGGTCTCGGTACATCGATTGAGCCCGGTATCCCATAGATCCAGGTTGATCCTTACCCGGGTCTCTTATACCCTATCATTTGCCCCCCACTCCCTTATGCAGATTTTCTGGATGAGGGAGTAGATTAGAATTACGTAGTTGCCTTGGAGAAAAATTTATGCTCCTGGTTACCCCCCAATCCGGATCTGGTGTAATGGATGTCAATCCGGTTTAAGGTAGAATAGTTGCTTCAGAAAAATTTCTGCTCCTGGTTGCCCCCCAATCCGGATCTGGTGTAATGGGTATCGATCCGGATTATGGTAGAATAGTTGCTTCAAACCTGTTTCCGGTTGTCAAGGATCCGGATCATGGCTTTGGGTCCGGATCATGGGCTGTGGAATTTGAAGAGTTTTTAACTTGTAACGTCTTTCAGTTTTTTCCCTCTCACAAATTTGAATTTTTAGGCAGTTATTTCCTAAAAACCCGGCCCATATTTATTATGGGTTTTAATGTATCATTATTGGTATATACATAAACGTATATATATGCGCATATTTGTAACTGAAGGGTTGGCCAGTGGTTTGCTGCCATGTGGCGGTGCAGTTACAAACTCCCCCACCCCTATAAAAGCAACCCTCCCCTTACTCTTTATTTTATTTTCATTATTCTCACAAGTAGGAAGAAACTCAACAGTCACTTTTCTTTCTCTCGCTAAGATTTCTTGAAGCTTTTTCTGTGATTTGAAGGGTTGGATCTTGTTCTTCGCGTCCGCTGCTCCCCGCTCTTCTATTGTGCTGCCTAATCCGTAAGTTTTCATCCTTTTTCCTCTTGTTATTCTCTTCGATTTCTCACATTTTCATTCAAGTTTTTTGCATGCTTCGATTTGATAGTAGATATTCCCTTTTTGGCTTGCTTTTGCAGTTGATGTGTTCGATTTTGTTTATAGGTTGTTTAGATCGGTGATTTTTTGCCGTTTTTGGTTTGATTTTGGTTGTTTTTGTTCGGACTTTTCTGGGTTTGCTGGGCTGTTCTTCTTGTTCTTGGCTAAAATATATGTGTGTATAGGTAAAAAGGGTGGATTTTGCTTTTTGATTCTTGGGTTGACTGTTTGGGGGTAAAAGTTTTGATTTTGATCCGGGTCGAGGGTATAGGATCCGGATCGGGGGGAGGTTTATGGGTAGAATTATATGACTTGGGTTTTTTGAGCTGTTTTTGGTTATTTTTTAGTTGTTATTGATCCGGATCTGGGTGTTTACCGCAATGGTCCGGGTCCATGGTTGTTTTGATATTTATTTGTGGTTAACATGATCCAGATCGTTGATGTTTTTCCGGGTTGGACTTGCGTTGGTGGTCCGGATCATGATCCTGTAACATAACGTACCGGATCCGGACCGCTTAGTAAGACAAAGAAAATCTGTAGGGCCCAGGCTAACTGACCTTCATTTTAATAGGTATATGGTCCGGACCAAGGAGCGAGCTAGGAAAATCTATAACTGTTATCCCAACTTTTCTGACGAGGAGAGTGATCCGGATTCGTCTGGTAGAGAACAGATCCGGGGCGAGATGGTGAGAAAGGGGTCCGGGTCTGTGGGAACGATTACGAGCTTCCGGTTCAAGAGGCTTCCGGAGAATTCGTTTATCTTCACTTCGGACGGCCGTTGGTCCGATATTAAGTATCACTTTGTTAGGAAGCCACCCGGGTTTGAAGATAGCATTTACTATACCCGGGTCAGATACGAGAGGCACGAGGATGGCCACCCGGGCGTTTATGATCAGGGCGCCCTGGAGGCAGCTTTTGCTTCGTTTGGGATCAGCCGGGATCATTACCAGCTGAAGGATTTTTATGCTGAAGCTGATCCGGGTGATATGGACAAGGCAATCTGGGCTGCTTTTCAACTGACTCCTGATATCGCTTGGAGGTGGCCCGAGCCACATGAGAGGATTTTCCATCGTCCCGCAGATGGTTTTGTTCCGGTCTGGCTGGAGCATCTAAGGTCCGGGTGGAGCCCCTGCTGCCATATTTTTCTAAAGCACCTGTGCAAGTATGTCTATAGTATATCCCCCATGCAGATAACCCCGAATGGAATCAAGTCTATGACCTGGTTCATAGCTTGCTGCAACAAGGTCGGGCTCATGCCTACCTTCAAATTGTTCCACCAGATATTTTATCTTTCTAGGTCAAGCCAGAAGCCTTTTTATGAGCTGAGGTTCCGGGCAGCGGAGTGTGGATTTGGTCCGGGTAGGTCCAAACCGGTCATGCACCAGACCTCTTTGAAACATTGGAATGGGGAGATATTGATGTTGAAGGGGTACGATCTGGAGTATCTCCCTTACTTCAAAGCTGGGGAAGTTAAGACGAAGTTCAACCCAGAGATCTTAGAGGGGGAGGCTGTAGACCAAATTAGGAAATTTTGTGGTAGTCTCGGGTTCCAGCCAACCCGGGATACCTTTATGAACCATAAACTTCTGTTCCAACTTGGCTGTAAGTTCTTTTTTAACCTGTTTTTTTATTGATCCGGGTCCCCATCCCCTCTTGGAGATCCGGATTACCTTCCTTTTCCTTGTAACTTGTAATTTTTGATCCGGATCAGCGCCTATTTTGGTCTTTGATCCGGGTCCCTCTGCTTTTCCTGATGATCCGGATCAACGTCTATTTTGCTTTTTTACTTGTAGCTAATTTGCATAAAACGTCTTCCCATGATCCCATGATCCGGGCTCACTGCAGTATTTTATTTCCGGATTTGGTAGTATTTGCATCTATATCAATCCTGTCCTGAGTTTTATTTTCCAATTTTTCAGGTTTGCCGCATTATAACCCTGCATCCCGAGCCATAATGTCTTCTTCAGCTTATGCAGCAGCTTTTAACTCCCTTGGGTTGGCCTACAAGACAACAAAAGGGGCTCCTGGGACTGGATCCGGGTCCGCCGACGCAGAGGGCGGAGCCGAGTCTTCTGCCCCCCGGAATGTTGCTGATCCGGCTAGTTCACCCTTGGCCGAGGGTCCGGAAGTCCAAGAAATTTCAGAGGATGATCCCCCTTCGAAGAAGAGGAAGTCTGCCCCGGGAAAGCCTCCCCGCGGGAAAGCTGTTGTTGCCGACCGGGTCATATGCGATTCGGAAGGGAAGGGCCCGGATGGGGTTCCTATCCGGATAGAGACAAAGAGCCTTATTGACCTTGCCAGGTTCATGTCCAGTATCCCCTCCGAAGACGACTGGGAGGAGGTTGAGGGATATAGCATGGCGGCTGCCTTGAAGAGGGTCACAGGTCAATGGGGGCAGGTGATTTCTGAATTTTTATGCTCTTAGTTCCGGATTATGCCCCCCAATTCACTTTGTGCTTTGCTCATAAATATGTTTTTTTTGTTTCTCAGCTTGGGAGTGTAATATCCATTTGCTCCGATGTTGCTTTCACTGAAATCAAAGAGGCCAACAACCGGACTAAAGCCGAGAAGATACGTTCCGATACCTTGAAGGGAGAGTTGGAGGAGGTCCGGGAGGGGTTCCGTGTGGTGGAGTCCGGATTGAATGAGAAGCTGAAGGATTCCGAGGCCCGGGCAGAGGGGCTGGCCAAAGAAGTGGAGAGGCTCAAGGCCGAGCTTGCTGCTAAAGAGAATTTGAACAAGGAGACTATCATTGCTGAATTCAAGGCTAGTGATGTTTATGATTTTGAGGTTGCTCAGGCTGGGGTTCCCGAAGTGCGCAGGTCCTGGGTCGTTGCTGAGCGCCACATCAAGACCGACCCCCTGGCTTCCTGGGAGAGCTTTATTCAGGAGTTTCTTGCTACAAAGGCTGCAGTTGAGCAGGGTCAGGGGGAGCCGGAACCTTATGATGGTCCGAGCCCCAGCTTCCTCTAGATCCGGACTAGCTTTGCAAAGCTTTTCGGGCTCAGCCCTTGTAATTTCATTTTCTAGGATTTTCCATTCTCGTACCTTTGATTTGAACTGTTTGTAATATTTGGATTTGTTCCGGATTGATGTCAATCCGGATCCTGCTTTGAACTTTTCTTCCGTTGTAGAAAATGTTTGTTTTTCTTCCATCTGTTTTTTTTCTTTTATGAGCAATCCGGATCATGGCTCTATTACGCGAATGATCCTGATCCGGGCTGTGGCTATTGCCCCTAACCCGGATTGGGTTTATATCAGGGTTGGTCCGGGTATGGAACCGTGTTCGGGTTGATGTAAGCACATAATTGTTGTTTGCAATCCGGATCTAACGGCTTATCCAGGCTGCTACTTAGAAAATTGTATGCTTGATGTACTTAGAAAATGTAAGTACATGATTGTTGTTTCTAATTTGCTCTCAATCCGGGTATAAAACCCACCCGGGTTGAGGTTTGCATTTTTGTTGTATGTACTTGGAAAATGCAGGTACATAATGGTTGTTTGCAACCCGGATGTGAATGCTTATCCGGGTTGTTGTTTACTTTTTTGCTTTATGTACTTGGAGGGTTACCTAAGTACATAATGGTTGTTTGTAACCCGGATTTGAATGCTTATCCGGATTGAATTTTTCTTTTAAATATGTTTTCAATTCGGGTATGTCTAATCCGGATTGGTGATTGCTCCATTTACTTAGAAATTTTCTAAGTAAATAGTGGTTGCTTCCATAACTGGTAATTTAAAAGTAATAACTTTCTAAGAAAGGAGAATTCTTTTCATTAATTTGCAATTTTTTTCATACAAAATATAGGATCATAGATCGGTTGCTTGCCATAAGCTACAAGTTCTGGTTGCTTTTGGTTGCTTTTACTGGTAAAACTTTCTGAGCCTGAGTCCATGCCATGTATTTGGCACTTCAGACTCGTCCATGTTCATGAGCTTGTATGTTCCTGGCCTTAGAACTTCCTTGACTTTGTATGGGCCTTCCCACTTTGGCATTAGCTTTCCAGTGTTGGTGGGGTCTGAAGCTTCCGTATCTCGAAGGACCAGGTCTCCAACTTGAAAGTTTTTGACCCGGGACTTCATGCTGAAGTGCTCTCTTATTTTCTGTTTATACTTTTCCATTCTTGCCACTGCCTGGTCTCGGACTTCATCAATTAGCTCAATATTCGTTCTGAGCCCCTCCTCATTTGCTATCTCATCAAAGTTGATTGCTCGATGGGAGGGGGATCCTACTTCAATTGGTAGCATGGCTTCAGTTCCATAAGCCAATTTGAAGGGGGTTTCTCCTGTGCTTGTTCTGGAGCTTGTTCTGTATGCCCAGAGTACATTAGGCAGTTCTTCTGGCCATTTGTTTTTGCTTTCCCTGAGTCTCTTCTCTATCCCCCTTAGAAGTATTCGATTTGTTACTTCCACTTGGCCATTTCCTTGAGGGCAGGCTACAGATGACTTCTTGTGCCTGATGCCCCTTTCTTGAAGGTAGGATTCGAATTCTGAACCAACGAACTGCGGACCATTATCTGAGACCAGTACTCTCGGGATCCCAAACCTCATCAATATGTTGTCCATGAACTTGATGCAGTCTTGTTGGTTTATTGTTCTCATTGCCTTTGCCTCTACCCATTTTGTCATATAATCAATTGAGACTAGTAAGTACCTGAGGTCTACTCTGGCCCTGGGAAAGGGTCCCATGATATCAATGCCCCATACTGCAAATGGGATTGGTGACAAGACTGAGGAGGGTAGGACCGGGCTCATCCTGGTGACATTGCTGAATAACTGACATTCCTTGCACTTTTTCACAAAATCTATTGCATCTTGGTGAATAGTAGGCCAGTAGTAACCTTGTCTTATGATTTTGTGAGCTAAAGCTTTTGCGGACATATGGTCCCCGCAGATTCCTTCATGAACTTCCATTAGGTAGTACTGTGCCTCTTCTGGGCCTATGCACTTCAGGATTGGGGAGGAGAAGGTCCGGCGATAGAGTATACCCTCTTTGATGAAGAATTTTAAAGCTTTTGCCTTTAACCTTTGAGCCTTCCCTTTATCCTCCGGGAGCTCTCCCTTCTCCAAGTAGTTAATGAATGGAGTCATCCAATTCGGACTGTTGTCTATTTCCATGACTTCTTCAGACTATGTGCTCGGTTTCTGCAATTCTTCGAAGTAGACGGAGCAATCCAAAACTGATGAATTTTGAACAAGCTTAGATAGTGTATCAGCTTCTGAATTTTCCTCTCTGCAGATTTGGATTACTTGTATTTTTGGTATCAAGGCGAGGTAGCTTTGAACCAGAGCCTGGTACTTGGCTAGCACTGGATCCTTGGCTATGTACTCGCCATTTGTTTGCTTTACGACGATCTGGGAGTCGCTATAGATTTTGAGATTCTGGATCCTGAGTGTTCTTGCTAGCTTCAATCCTGCGATCAATGCCTCGTATTCTGCTTGGTTGTTTGTTGCTGAGAAGCTAAAGGAGATTGATGTTTGGATTGTGAACCCTTCTGGGCTCTTTAGGATGAGCCCGGCTCCCGATCTTTCATTGGTTGAAGAACCATCAACTTTGAGAGCCCAGGCTTCTATTTCTTGATCTGTGTTTCTCTCAGGGTCAATACTCATGGGCACGGGCTCTTCTTCTGGGAAATTGCATTCTATGATGAAATCAGCTAGAGCCTGGGCTTTGATTGCTGTCCTAGGAATGAAACTCAGATTGAACTGACTTAGCTCAACTGCCCAATTTACCAACCTCCCTGAGACATCTGGCTTGTGTATTATCTTCTTTAATGGTTGATTGGTTACAACTCGTATCTCCCTTCCCTAGAAGTAGTGTCTGAGCTTCCTGGATGCTGTAACTAAGGCAAAAGCAAACTTTTCTAACCTCGGGTACCGGGTCTCGGCATCTTTTAGCACTTGGCTCACATAATAAACTGGTTGTTGTTTGCCATTCTCTTCCCTGATCAAGGCTGCTCCGACTGCCAGGGCCCCTGTTGACAGGTAAAGGGATAGGGGTTCCCCGGGTTGAGCTTTGGTTAACACAGGGGGTTGAGAAAGGTACATTTTTATTTCTTCAAATGCGCTTTGGCATTTCGGGCTCCAATTAACTTCTTTCTTGTTGGTTGCTCCTTTTAACAGGTCAAAGAAGGGTAGTTATCTTTCAGCTAGCTTGGAGATGAATCTTCTGAATGCAGCTAGTGATCCTGCTAGCTTCTGCACATCTTTTTGTGTTCTGGGAGCCTTCATCTCTTGGATTGCCTTTATCTTTTCTGGGTTGGCTTCAATTCCTCGGTTACTTATCATGAATCCAAGGAATTTTTCTGCCCCTACTCCAAATGTGCATTTTTCTGGATTGAGTATGAGTGAGTATTTTCTCAAGTTGTCGAAGCATTCTCTCAGGTCTCCTATGTGCCCGGGGATGCTTATAGACTTTGCAATCATGTCGTCGACATATAATTCCAGGTTCCTTCCAATCTGGTCTTTGAAGATTTCATTCATTGCTCTTTGATATGTTGTTCCCGCATTGGTCAATCCGAAAGGCAACATCACGTAGGCATAGACCGCCCTGTGGGTGATTAAGGCTGTCTTTAGGATATCCTTGGGATTCATCTTTATCTGGTTGTACCCCGAGTAGGCGTCCATGAAACTTAGCATTACGTGCCCAGAAGTTGCATCGATCAATTGATCAATATTTGGCAAGGGGTAGGGGTCTTTGGGGCATGCACTATTCAGGTTTGTGTAGTCGATACACATTCTCCATTTTCGTTTGCTTTTTTCACCATTACTACATCTGTCAGCCATTCCGGGTATTTGACTTCGCATATTATTCCGGCTTTGAGTAGTTTCTCAATTTCTTCGTCAATTGCTTTCTGCCATTCTGGGGCAAAATTTCTTCTCTTTTGCTTGACTGGCTTCCTCTCGGGGTTGACGTCCAAGCTATGGATCGCTATGGATTCATCCAACCCGGGCATGTCTCTTGGTGTCCACGCAAATATGTCAGAGTACCCTTGGAGTAGTGATACCAGGTCATTTCTGAAATTAGCCTCGAGCCCGGATCCTATCTTTATCTTTTTGGAAGGATCGCATTTATTGATCAGAATTGTTTCCGTTTCAACAGCTGCCTCTATCTTTGATTGATCCATGTTTGATACCATCTGCTAGATCCGAGCCTCTGTATTCTTCTTCATATAAATCTGAGCATGGGTCGTCATCTCTTTATTGTTTCCTTCTCCAATAATTTCTGGGTTGGTTTCTTGCACAGTAGGGTCGGTTTTACCAAGGCCTAGGCCCAATTCGATCTCTTCTGTGTCTTGGTTGCTTTTTTGCTCTTCTGAGCTTCGTTTGGTTGCTTTTAGGTCTGAGAGGGACTCTATGATCTGAACTTCTTTTCTCGCATCATCCCTCGAGTGTGGACGATGTTTCTTAATACTTTTCTGTTTCCGGAGTACCACAGCCTTTCTCTTGTTGTCTTGATGAGTTTCAGCCATTACCAGGGCCTGGCTATAACATCTTTCAGCTACCTCATAGTCTCCCTTGATTTCTCCTACTCCTGTTGGAGTTGGGAATTTGATTTTCAAGTGTGATATGGATGTGATTGCTTGGATCCTGGTCAGGGCTGAGCGCCCGATTATGCCGTTGTAGGATGAAGGAGTATTGATCACGTAGAACTTTATCACATGGGTAACTTGGTTTGATCCCGATCCGAATACGACTGGCAAGTATAAAGTTCCCTGGATCAGGACCAAGTTGTTCCCGAACCCATACAGAGGGTCCTCTTGGCATTCATTGGAGCGTACGCTACCAAGCCTCATTCTGTCCACAGTATGCTTGAAGAGTATGTTCACTGAAGATCCGTTATCAATCAGCATCCTTCTCACTTCGTTGTCAAAGATATCAAGTGTTACCACTAGGGCTTCGTTGTGATTCGGGTTGACCCCTTCATAATCCTTGCTGCTGAATGAGATCATCATCTCCGAGTAGGATTGAATGGTGAACACCTCATCTCCTGAGCCCGGGCTCCTAGGGGGAGAGTGTGAACCTCCCAGGACCACATTTACCACATTCTTACCTTTTCTTTGCCTTTCTTCTCTCTGATTTTTCTCCCGGGAGATGTACTGGTTCAGGTTGCCTTTCTTGACTTGATCTTCAATGAAGTATTTTAAAAAGAGACAATTTTCAGTCTTGTGCCCATGGGTTTCATGATAGTCGCACTGCCTGTTGTAAGGCCTGCTCTCTGGGGGAGTCTGCATTTGCTTCGGAGGGTAGTAGAATGGTTTTCCCTTGATCTCCTTCAGTATTTCTTCCCGGGTCCTGTTTAGTGGTGTCCACTCTGGCTCTTGCCTAGGCTCCCTTGCCTGCCTAGGTGGACCGGGATCACTTTTGGATTCTGTTTTAGGACCCAATCTTTGGAATATTAGGGCGTTTTGTACCACATTTGTTTGCTGGGTTTGGTTGCTTTGTTTGAACTTTTTCTCCTGATGGTAACCCCCTTTCGGTCGGTCATCAGAAGATTTGTTCATGTTTCCTCCATTCCGAGTCATTCTCATCGCCTGGAGAACATCTGTTTCTTTTATGAACCAGGCTGCCATAGAATAAGCTGCGGCCAGGCTTTGGGGCTCTTTGTTTATCAACTCCACAATATACCTCTCATCATGTTCTGGGTCCAGGTTTCTTCGAAAAATGCTTAGAGCCTCCCTTTCATCGAGATTCGAAACTTTGTTGATGGTTTCCTGGAACCTCCGCATATAGGCTGAGAGTGCTTCGTTATCGTACTGGCGGATTGTCTCCAGGTGGCACATGTGCATTTCATGTGTTTTATTGGCTCTGAATCTTCTAAGGAAGGCTCCTCTGAATTCTTTCCAGGAGTGGATGCTTCTTGATAGGATTTTGCTGAACCATCTTTGAGCCCCCCCTTTGAGGGTCGAGGCGAAGAATCTGGATTTCGTCAAGTCATTGTAATAGTATATCTGAACTATCTGTTCGAAGTAGTTGAGGTGCTCTTCCGGATCCCCCAGTCCGTCGAAAGAGTCGAAGTTGTAGTGTTTGAGATTTTTCTGTCGAGGGATGGCTTCTAGGGAGTGGCTGAAGGGCGTGAGGGTCTCCCCAACTTCCAACCCGAAATCTTTCTCCATTTTTCTCTGGAGCTCGTAAATCATGTCCTTGAGATCTTTCTGACCCTCCTCTTCGTCATCAGAAATAAGTTCGGGGGTAGGGTCCCTCCGAGTTCTTTTGCCTTTAGTTTTAGCTAGGAGCCTCTCCTCCTCCAGCTACATTCTTTTCTGAATTTTTTGCTCCAGCTTTTCCTCTTCTTCCTTTCTTATCTTTTCTCTGATTTCTTCTAACTTTTTCTTTCTGGTTGCTTCTGTCTCCTTCTTACTAGGCTCTTTTTGATTCTTTTTTGCCTTAGCCCCAATTCGGTCGAAGACAGATCTCTTGGATTGCTGATAGTCCCCAGACTCTTCTTGCTCATCATCTTGTTCAAATTCCATCTGAGCCCGGGCTTGTTCATCTCTGTAGAGCCTGATTGCTTTAACAAGTTCGTGGCTTGTTAAGTTAGCCATATGCTCCTCTGCAACTGGAACATTGGTGTACTTGTACTGATTGAGCTCTATGACATTTCTAGCATCCCTTACCGGGGTATGCTGCGTCAGTGGTTGCTTCTGGAAGGTCTCTCTGTCTCCTCCAGGTTCTTGGAGTTGAGAGGGGTCTTGATCCTGAATGTGGGTACTACCAGCTGTACTTTTTCCTGCTCTTGTCATTACCACAATTGTACAAACAACTGACCAAGATTTGAGGCTACAAATGTGATCTGAGGTTGCTTTTTTGAATATTACAAAAAATTTCCAGAATAACAGCAAGCAAACTTTCTGGGTTTTGCTAACAATAATACTAAACAAGAACAGCAGGCTCTTGAACACAAAAGAAAATATGCAAGCTAAAACAGTTTTGGGTTTTAAAATTACCAAGACTATCAAACCCCAGGCTTCAAAACTATCAAGATTATTAAACCCTAAACAACCAAAACTTAACAAACAAGAGTGGGCTCACACAAACGTGGCCTAAAGTAACGAGCTCACACAAACGTCGCTAAAATGAACATTCATATTCAAGAAAGGGTTTGGTTGCTTATGTTCTTACAGGTTTAAAAGTGGACTCTCTCAAGAGTTTGCTGATGAAGATGAATCCAGGGGCACCGAGACCCAAGGATGGAGCCCCCTCCTTCTAGCGCCAAATGATAACTCCGGTGAGCGGGCGGCTCCGTCCGACGGCGTTCCTGAACCTTCTGTGCGTGGATGAGGTGTAGTTGTTGGTTGAGCGCCTGCAAAACAACACCGGAAGGGGGGTTTTGGCTCCCACGGCGCCTCCGGTGTAAGAATAAGAACAGGCTTTGGAGAAGATGAAGGTGTATGTAAGTAATGTAAAGGCTGCTGTGTGTGTGTGTATGGATGTGTATATGTGATGGCTGCTGTGTGTGTGTGTATGGATGTGTATATGTGATGGCTGCTGTGTGTGTGTATGGATGTATGAGAGTGTGTGAGTGTGAATATTTTTCAACCCCTAAACCCTTCAGCCTTGGGGGTATATATAACCCCAAGGTAGGGTTTAGGGGTAGTTACCTCTAAATCTGGGCCGTTGGATCTCGGGACCAGAGGACGCCTGGCTCGGGTGAATTGCTTACACGTGTCCAGGGGAGGACCACCTCCAGAGTGTCTTAACGGCCTCTGACACGCGTCGTGCCTATCTGGTGTGTTGGTTGTTGATAGCTGTCATAGTCACGTGCCCACGTACCCTTACTTGGCGGGTTGTGGGATGTGCATGTGTTTGCTGGGACCCCCCTCATGGTGGCTTGAGTCCTGATCTGGATCCGGGTAGGCATTAGGTCCGGGTTCCGGGTTGGATCCGGATCCGGGTCATGGGATGGGCCTGGGTCTGGTCTCTCCATTTGATTGTACTTGGAGAGGGGGGTCTCGGTACATCGATTGAGCCCGGTATCCCATAGATCCAGGTTGATCCTTACCCGGGTCTCTTATACCCTATCAATTAGTACATAATGTTATATTTCCATTATATGTAAAACTAACAATAACCAATGCAAAATCGTAGGTTACTATCAATTCCATGACCACAGCTCCTCTGTACTGATCGTCACACAAAGCCAGGATACCGTACAAATTCATAATTCAAGTCCTCCGAGGAAAATCTGTTATCTGGCAGCTAGATACTATGCTTCAGTTGTTTCGACCACCTTTTCCAGATCTGCTATAGTGCTTTTAGCTTCATCAATTTCTGGGCCATCTTTCTGATTTGATTCCTCCAGCTGAGCCTGTAAACGGAATCTTGTTAATCAGAATCAAATTCCTGATACTTTACTGTTTATGTTCAAACCAGCAGGAAACAAACATTAGGAACATAAATCTTTTACAAGCAAATCAGTAACACAGATTCAATTGATTAAAAGTCTTAAAAACTAAGACCAACAACATATACAACAGAGGACAGGGCACACAAAAAATTCTTTTTGTCAAGAATTAAACTACAGGATTACATGACATAGGATGTATATTGCCTTCACTGACTAGATAAATGGAAATACAAAAATTACTCCAATACGAACCAAACCCAATATATGAGCTTCAACAATTCATATCATCATCGCCCCTGACTACTACTGAGTAATTTTTACAAAATCCCAGGACTCTTCCAAACTATGCGTCTTACTGCCAATTCCACAACAAATGAAGTAACAATGTGTTATGATATGACATTAAATTTATCAAACCCTATAAGTAAACAATATAGGTCAACAGTAGGATATTACACATCCTCGTGAAGATGCAAGCAAGGACCACGAATTCAATTGGTGCATCAATAAACCTACTTTTTTACTGCAATGGCACAGCATGCTGTATTTTTCTTCAGTTTAAACTGAAAGCTAAGAGTAAGATGGACCAAGCAAAACTATTCTAGAAATGCAATATGTGACTGGAGGGAAATACAAATATACAATGCCTCTTAAAAATTTCAACCCCTGCACAAGTGAACAGCTACTAAAAAAAAGCAAGGGAGGTTGACATACTCAATTGACTTCCAGTTTTGCTTGCAGCATTTGTTACAACATAAGTTCATTTTATTTGTACATAAACACATTCGGGAACCCAGATTATGTTGCACGCATTTGGAGCCCAGTATTGTGGTATTGGATATGAAAACTCACTGTCGGACTAAACATTATTAAAACACTCCAAAACTTGCAGATACAACCACTCAAAATGAACAAGACCTATTAGACATTAAATTTCGCCTATCTCCAAGATTTTATACTCCCTGGCTAATAATGTGAAAAATTTGCTAATTTTTTGCAATCTAAGGGTTCATCTCTATATATATAACACGGCACTAATATGGTCATATATTGCTTTAATGTATCTAGCTTTATGCAACCACAAGTACAAAATTTATCTATCCCCAATCGTTTCCAGTCTGAACAACACAATTCTATCCCAACATTTAATATAATTAGCAACCAAAGAATCAATATACAACATAAACTTACCAAAAGCCCTTTAAGGTCGGCAAGGGAGGCTTCCAGGCGTTTGTGACAGTCTGGAATCATCATTCTTGATTCAGCAAGAACATTTTCCTGGTAAAATATATTTAGAAAAATGAGATTCAGGTATACAAAGGGGACAATAATTACAAGATAACTAAAAAATCGCAGACCCCATAGAAAGTTTAGGAATCCTTGTAGAATGTAGAACACTATGAGTCTATCACACACCTGGTTTTTCCTAATTTTTTTTTTTTTTTTGGGTAGATAACTGAAAGTAAACGAAATTTATGGAATGAAAAATTCGAAATTTGTCATACCTGTTGCTTAATGTCGTAAGGATCAGCTCCGGCATCCTTCATGGAAGCCGTCTTGGCAGCTTCCCTCTCAACTTGTTTCTTATAAGAATCGAGCTCCTTAACAATGCGTTTGCAAGTAGAGGTCTTAATTTCCAGATTCCTAATAGTTGCCATTTTTTGTCTGTACCTAACAAAAATCCCGACACTGCTTATGATCCAAAGATGATTATCATACAATGTGATCTATATACAATAGTCCTGCATTGAGTACCAATTTTAGAACGAGAACCGAGTAGCGATAACTAGTATAGCCGAAACTAGTGATTAAAAAGTAAGACAAGGGAAAGCGCTCGGCCCGAGAATTTTGAACACAAATACTTATATTTGTAGTAAAAAAAAAAGCAGAAAGAGAAGTAGTAATGAAGTATTATAACGATTACAGAAAAGAGAAATGAATGAAATAATAGACAGTTGATAATTTGTAGTTGCACCAACAATGAAGATCGGAGATTACCTAATTCTCGATTATTCTACTCGCCTGCCTCAGCATTAGCGAATCAATCCAATCCCACCGATAATACTTCAAATTTAAATTTTACTTTTTAATTTGAAATGATTGACGTATGCTTTTTTAAATAATCTGATTATGGGCTGGGCTGACTTGACGTCAGTTATTGGGTAATAAAGTAAACATATTTTACTAAGGGGGGAAAGGAGATTTTACTGAAGACAGTGGCTCAAGCTCTTCCTAATTATGCTATGAGTGTTTTTTTACTGCCTTTGGAGCTTTGCCGAGACATGGAGAGGATCATGTGTAGGTTTTGGTGGAAGGGGTCGAACAACAAGGATAAGGGGATTCATTGGATGTCTTGGGAACATATGTGTAAGAGTAAATTTAATGGTGGACTCGGGTTTCGTAACTTGCATGATTTTAATGTAGCCCAGCTGGGAAAGCAGGGATGGAGATTGATTATGAATCCCCAGAGCCTAGTGAGTCGAGTGTATCAGGCAAGATATTATCCGAATGGCACGTTTTTAACTGCAGGGTTGGGGAATAGTCCGAGTTTTATTTGGCGTAGCGTGGTGGAAGCTCAAGTTTTGTTGAAAAGAGGTATGTATCGCAGGGTAGGAGATGGGTCTAGTGTCAGCATCTGCTTAGATCCTTGGCTGCCTAATGAGGAAGACCCTTATATTCATACGGTTAGTGCATCTATAGAAGGCCAAGTGGTTTCATCTCTGATGATTCCAGGTCGAAATCAGTGGGACGAAGAGGTGGTTACCGACATCTTCGATGCACGAGACGCAAATCTGATTCTGAGCATTCCTTTACAGTCTACAGGGGTAGACGCTTGGTACTGGAGTAAGGAGAAAATGGGTAACTACACGGTTAAGAGTGCTTATTTGCTGTTGCAGGAATTTAAAGGTGGTCATCAAGGGAGTAATAATTCAGGGTTCTGGAGGAAAATGTGGAATCTAAAAATTCCATTAAAGGTTAAGCATTTCATTTGGAGGGCTATAACAGGTTGCTTACCAACAAAAGATCAATTGAGAATTAAGAAGGTAAATGTAAATGCTCTGTGTCCAGCTTGCAACGCTGAGGAGGAAAGCGTAATCCACTCTCTTATAACTTGTTCATTTGCCAAGGCATGCTGGGAAAATCTGAATATCAATCTTACAGTGGATGTCTATTATTCTTTCTTTGAGTGGATTAATGCTGTTTTTACAGTGTGCAGTGGCAAAAACTTACATTTGGTGATTATGCTGTGTTGGTCTTTGTGGAAAGGGAGAAATGACTTGGTCTGGAACAACAAGGGTATGGTAGTTTCAACGATAGTGGAGTCAGCGAAGTCAATCCTTAATCAATGGCAGAGTGCTCAAGACAGGTCCTTTGAACCATCTCTTAGTTTTATGACTGATATGGATGGTGATGCGCACTGGTGTGTTCCAAATGAAAATACGATTAAGGTCAATACGGATGCTGCTATTTTTGAAAACTCTCATAGCTTTAGTTTTTCAGCGGTGGCTCGAGATCACGAAGGCAGGCTAGTAGAGGCAATTTCCAGGTGTGAGAAAGGCCAGCTCAGTCCAGAAGTGGTGGAAGCTTTAGGCGTCAGGGAAGCGTTAAGCTGGATAAAGAAGAAAGGCTGGGAAGGAGTGGTGATCGAGACAGACTGCATGGTGGTTGTCCAGGCAGTCCGAAGTAGTACTTGTTTGATGTCATACTTTGGAAGGGTGATTGCTCAATGCAAACATTCGCTAGCAGAGTTAAAAGATAGCAAAGTGTCTTTAAGGTTTGTCAAACGGTCTGCAAACAAGGTGGCTCACTACTTGGCGAGACACACTTGTATTATTTCTGATCGTATTTGGAGAATGGATAATATCCATTCGGAGTTCATTGATGTATTGTCGAATGATTTGAAGTTTTAATGAAATTTTATTCTGTGGCAAAAAAAAGTAAACATATTTTACGATATGTCAAGAGGGCTGACATTATTTTTTCCTACCCAATTTGGATTCTGGACTTCAGTTAAGAATAAATGTTAAATGGATCCGTCCCTGCCTCAAATTTCATTATTTTTCTATGATTATATTGTATTAAAATTTTCATAAATTAGCCACCTATTTAAAAAGCGGAAGATAAGTTTGGTGTCAATCTATTATTTGTAAATTCCAGCCAATATTATGCTAATTTCAGCCATCTTTTATATTTTTTACTCTTTCTCTGCCGTAACTTTATAACTAATAAGTAGTTAAGTAAAATTAGACTAAAATGCAGAGTGTGTACCTGCAATATCAACAAAATGCAGAGTGTGTACCTTCATTCTTTCAAATTGCAGATTGTGTACCTTCAGTTAATGATCCTCTGCGGACTGTGTACGCCCGTCAACTCAGCTGTTACTCCCGTTAGTAAATAAAGCTGATTGTGAAGGGTGTTCTTGTAATTGCAGCAAAATATGCATTATTGTACCATATAAGCACTTGCTGGAGGTAATTTGGCACCAATCTCCTACTTTACTCTTCTTGATTCCCTCATAATCTTCTTTATGTCTTAATTTCCAAGGTTCTTGCTGAATTTCCCATGGCATGGTCCGTGCGTCCTGTAGCTGAAAATGATGTATACTCCCCGAAGGAAGCACCCAATTACAGTAGTCAGTCTCTTGCTTTATCTTGTTTCATGTTTTTCTCCTTGATTGCTGTTAGGGCGAAATCACGCGCTAATAATACACGCAAGTATACGCGTTCACAAGTAATATAGAATACTTTCTAGTTCGTTCCCACAGAGACTCAGACTAACTATGTTCAATTAAACTCACTCACCAATGTATGATTACTTCTCAATGCTAAGACAATAACACTTAGATTTGATTAACTAATTATTTACTACAATTAATTACTAAAATTAATCACTTAATTATCACTTAGAATTAACAATATTAAAACACTCATGAGATCACAACTTCATTACTACTTCCTTCAATAGTCATTGTTATTACCCTTAGCATGCAACAGTGATGATATTAATCGAATAACACGAAACTGATAAAAGCCAACTTTCATTGTACTAATACCATTCTACCAATCATCCACAATTAAGATAGAAGTTGAATAGGCATCAATTATGTTGAGTCCCTATATATCTACAGAAATTGACAACATAATGATTTAAGAACAAGTTATTCCTTTTGATTACATAGGGCGAATAAAACGGTTAGAGTTACCCACTAATCATGCAGACTCGTACATGAACCTATGCTAGCATGGCAAGTTCTAAATCTCGAGATCCACCGTCGCTTCACAAGAGATTAACACCCTATCTTATATGTTCGCGACGCACATAAGACGAATACGCACAACCAATACTAGATATCATACAATCATCACACACTAAGGTATTAAACAACTAACTAAAGAATTCCATAGTAAATCCGTTACGACCCCATGATCACGATTAGCCCATGTTAGCACTTATCGTCATCATGGGTTCATATGAAAATATGATAAATAAACACAAAAGAATAATAACTAAACTAATTATACTAAACCAGAGTACGTCACAAGAGTAATAGGTTCAAAGTAAGAAAACTAGCATCCAACGTTACAACGAAATAAAGAATCACAAGAAAATATGCTTCCTCTTCGTTGCGATGTGCTAAAACGGTCTTCTTCCTTATCTCCTTCGCTCCTTGATTAATACAACGATCCAACACACGTGAAACGTCTCTGAAATCTACTTATATAGGAGTCCCATAAAACTCAGATTACTTAGAAGTTGGAAGCCAAACAGAAATAGAAGTCTAAAATAATAAATCTGATTTTCCGTCCCTGCGCGGCCGCTCAGCATAGCTGAGCGGGCACTCAGCTTCCTGCGCGGCCGCTCAGCATAGCTGAGCGGGCGCTCAGACCCCTACTGGAAATGGTCTGATTTTGCTCCGTTTCTTCGCTGTAATCTGCTCCTCTCTTCCCTCTTGCAATGCTAAACACATACTAAGGCTTATTTTTGATGAATTCTCCCCCGAAATGCAACTAATACCCTGAAATGCACAAACACTAGAAAAACACATCAAATACACAAAATAATTGATTTCAAGACACCAATTTAAGCTATTATAAGACGTTCTAAGTGGTATAAAATGCCACTTATCACACCCCCAAACTTAAATCGATGCTTATCCTCAAGCGTCACAGACTCAAAAATAAAATAAAAACATGCATGAATGCAATCTATATGAAATGCAGCGATCCCCCTTACTACGACAAAACCAACCAACTTACGATATCTCAACAAATGCAATTAGGCGAAAAGATCAATCGAATCATGCAAACTAACATACAGCCAGAAATGTGGTGTGTGCAGATGCTTAACAGATATACTTCGGAACTAGATCAATTATTATGACTCAACTATCATCAAGACAATCACATGATTATACTAAGAATAAAAATTCTAGGCACAAAGTGACTTATAACACTACAAGAATCCTGGAGCTTATTACGAAATCATGCTTTTTATTCATAACAATAATGCTTATTTAACCGTGCAATGAGTGAGGTCCACAAAAGACTTATACAATGGTATCCATGTAGCGAGCGTTAGGTTAGCGGATCCCAGACTATAAAAGTCTTAGGTCACTAGGCATAAAGTCCCCTAAGAACTTAATAACTTGAATACCAAAGAGCCCACTCATGATCAATAATGCATTAACTCTTTATCTTTTTTTTTCTTTTTTTTTCATTTTTTTTCTTTATTTCTGAGCAAGTGTGTTTCACTCCATCTTGCTCAACCCTAGACTACTCGCATAAATATACGAGCTGGCTACTAGCCATTTGACGCCTAGCCATAATTAGCAACGAATTCCATTTTTTACTCCATTTTTTTCTCTTCATGCTTTTATCACTAAGAACCTATTATAAAATTCTAAGCATAATAAATAGATTGTCCTCGAAAATAATCAGGTCATAATAACAATTTAGTCCTTAAGCATTCTCTAAGACTTAGTGAAAATACAAGTGTTTCTAGCATGCATATCAACCTACACGACTCAACATCACTTTAATGCTATCACTACACTCGCATCAACATCACAAATCAGTCGGCAAATCATCGCAAAAGGGATCATGGCATATACATGAGCTACATGACATGATAAACAAATAAAGCTATAAATAAAAAAAACTATATGGAAAAAATTATGCAATTATATGAACTAAACTATCATGAATATGCAACTATAAGACACACACATAAAATATTCCTTAACTACCACCCCCAAACTTAAAATCTTCACTGTCCCCAGTGAAGGTAGTAGAAAGGAACACAGGGTATACCTACTCGGAGAGATCATCATCATCACCCTCAGTGGGTGGTGTATCAGGAGGCGGATATGCAGAGTCCTCACCAAAAATTGGCCACTGGATGTCAGCTCCAAGGCCTCGAAATGCGGTCCCTAGCGCAAGGGTAAACTCCTGAGCAAACCTGCTCTGCGTCTCGTACATAGCATCCATCCTCCGTGACAACCTCCTATACTGGGCATCAGCCATCCCAGCACCCTCCTGAGCTCTAGAAGAACCAGCCTCATCACGCCTTGGCCTCGCCATAGTAGCACCTCGTGCTGGACGCCCTCTTGAAAGACGATAACCCAGCCCCTGCTCCTCGGGCTCACCACCGGTCCACTCCTGCATCGCATTCAGAGTCCCGGAATCAATAGGAGCGGCCGGCAACTGTAACTGCTCATGAGACGGCCACTGAACTCCCACCGCTCGGCAAAGCTTCATAACCGTGGATGCATAAGGGATGTTCATGTGCTTAGCTCCCCTCAAAAACTTCAGAATTCCTTGGTAGATGAACTCACCAAGGTCCACATAGTACTCCTCATTCAAAATTCCCCACAACAACTGTGCTCTCTCAACTGTGACCTCATGTGCATGCGAAGAAGGCAGAATATTAGCACAAATAAACGCATTCCATGCACGGGCATACCTGTTCATCGCGATCACCGGAAAGTGACGATACTCATTAGTTCCAGTCTTGAAAGTCCATAATGTGCCCGACCTACAGAGAGTAGCACTGATCAAATCCAAGTCAAAATCCTCAGCAGTCTTCTCATTCCAGTTCTCCTCCGTGGGCTTCCTCTATCTCTGCCCAATCACACGGCGAATCGCCGCTGGGTGATAATCAACCGTCATCCCCCGGACCACAGAAAACCCATTCTTCTCGGCCTTCGCGTTCGCATAGAACTCGCGAACCACGCTCATCGGCACTGCTTCAGGCGACTCATAAAAAGCTATCCACCCCTTCTCAGCAATCATAGGTAATAACTCACCATCCCTCCCTGATGGTAAAAATCCCCTCTCCTTCAGAATCGGCTTCCCTAGAAGCCTAATGTACTCCTCCTTAGCAACCCTATCATTCAAACGAGGCCTCGCAGCAGTACCCCTCGAAGAATCAGCAGTAGGGACTGTGTTGCTGCTATCAATAGTCCTTGCTCTCTTGGGTGCCATCGAATCTGAATAAAAGTGCTTGAGAATTGTGTTTTTGTGTTTGGGAGAGAGTTGAAGTGTAGAAAGTGTATGGGAGATATATGGGATAGGTGTATGTATATATAGGGTATGGATTAGGGTAGAATTTGATTAGGAGTGGGTTTAAGGGTTGAAATCATGGGGTAATGGGGAATAGGTCGTGGGTTTATGGGCTGTATTTTGTTTTTTTATTTTTCTGATTTTTTTGGATTTTTATTGAACTAATTTTTTTTTTCTCCCAGCCGACTCCTGAGCGGGCGCTCAGGAGGCTACTGGATTTTTTTTTCTAGCCCGGCTTTTCTGATTTTTTTTTGGTTTTGGATAGGTTATTAACTTCTAAGGGTTCCTGTAACAACAAATCATGGGTTGCCTCCCACGAAGCGCTTCTTTTTCGTCATTAGCTTGACGTTGCGTACCTTCCTCAAGTTGACAATAAAACGGCACTAACCACTTCCCGGTTTGCCGTGTCCCCATAGTAGTGCTTCAACCACTGACCATTAACCTTGAATGCTTGGTCCGGATCATTCTCAAAAATCTCCACCGCTCCATGTGGAAACACAGTTTTGACAATTAAAGGTCCAGACCACCTTGATTTCAACTTCCCAAGAAAAAGTCGGAGACGAGAGTTGAATAAGAGAACTTGTTGCCCCGACACGAATAACTTAGGATGTAGCTTCCTATCGTGCCACCTTTTCACCTTTTCCTTGTACAATTTGTTATTCTCGTACGCTTGGAGTCGAAATTCATCAAGTTCATTAAGCTGAAGCATTCGCTTCTTTCCAGCTGCATCTAGATCCAGGTTCAACTTTTTCAATGCCCAATAGGCCTTATGCTCAAGCTTCGCAGGTAAATGACATCCCTTACCATACACCAGTTAAAACGGGGATATACCAAGTGGAGTTTTGTATGCTGTTCTGTAATCCCAAACAGCTTCATCGAGCTTTAAAGACCAATCCTTCCTTGACGGACAAATAACCTTCTCTAGAATACGCTTGATCTCTCTGTTAGACACTTCCGCTTGACCATTTGTTTGCGGATGATAGGCAGTAGCAACTCGATGATTCACATTATAACGCTGCATCATAGAAGTGAACTTACGGTTGCAGAAATGCTACCCTTCATCACTTATGATTACTCGTGGCGTTCCAAACCTTGTGAAAATCTGCTTATGAAGAAAATTCAACACTGCCTTTGCATCATTTGTCGGTAGAGCTTTGACTTCTACCCATTTTGAGACATAATCGACTGCCAGCAAGATGTACTGATTGTTGCATGACGAGACAAAAGGCCCCATGAAATCGATTCCCCAAACATCAAAGACCTCGACTTCAATCATAACATTTAACGGCATCTCATCCTTTCTCATAAGATTTCCCACTCTTTGGCAACGATCACACCTTAAAACAAATTGATGAGCATCCTTAAACAAAGTAGGCCAGAAAAAACCTGCTTGCAGAATACGAGCTGCCGTCTTCTCACCACCATAATATCCACCATAAACTGTGGAGTGGCAGTCTCGTAATATCCCCTCCGTCTCACAGAATGGGATACATCTCCTGATGATCTGGTCAGCTCCATGTCTAAACAAATACGGTTCATCCCACATGTACCACTTCACCTCATGCAAAAACTTCTTCTTTTGAGCTGTGGTCAAATTAGGAGGCATTATATTGCTGACAAGATAATTCACAATATCTGTGAACCATGGCTCTTCCTCCTAAACTGCGAACAACTGCTCATCCGGAAAAGATTCGTTGATCAATGTCTTATCATGTGAAATAGACTCGGGATTCTCCAATCTAGAGAGATGGTCAGCTACTTGATTCTCAGTACCTTTTCGATCCTTGATCTCTAACTCAAATTCCTGTAGTAAGAGCACCCAACGAATTAGTCTTGGCTTCGAATCCTTCTTGGAAACCAAATAGCGAATGGCCGCATGGTCAGTGAATACTGTCACTTTTATCCCAAGCAGATAAGATCGAAATTTCTCGAAACCAAAGACTATAGCCAAGAGCTCCTTCTCAGTAGTGGTGTAGTTCATTTGGGCCCCATTTAAGGTCTTGCTAGCATAGTATACCACATGAAAGAGATTATTCTTGCACTGCCCAAGAACTGCACCTACCGCATAATCACTCGCATCACACATCATCTCAAAAGGCTCTGTCCAGTCCGGTGCTGTAATAACTGGTGCAGTGATTAAACTCTTCTTAAGAGTCTCGAATGCCGTCAAACATTCATCATCAAATTTGAAAGGCACATCCTTCTCAAGCAGGTTCCACAGTGGCTTAGATATCTTCGAAAAGTGCTTGATGAAACGCCGATAAAAACCCGCATGACCAAGAAAACTACGGATTTCTTTCACAGAAATAGGTGGTGGAAGATTTTCAATAACTCCCACCTTGGCTTTATCCACCTCAAGACCCTTGCTAGAGACCTTATGCCCAAGAATAATGCCTTCACGCACCATAAAATGATATTTTTCCCAATTGAGCACCAAATTAGTTTCCACACACCTTTTGAGCACGGCACGAAGATTATTCAAACATTCATCATACGAATGTCCAAAAATGGAGAAGTCGTCCATGAACACCTCGACATTATTCCCAATCATGTCAGAGAATATAGCCATCATACATCTCTGAAAAGTGGCCGGTGCGCCACATAACCCAAATGAAACTCTGCGAAAAGCAAACGTGCCAAATTGACAAGTGAAGATAGTCTTTTCTTGATCCTCTGGTGCAATACAAATCTGATTATACCCTGAGTAGCCATCCAGAAGACAATAATACTCATGACCAACCAACCTGTCAAGCATCTGATCAATAAACGGAAGAGGGAAGTGATCCTTCCTCGTGGCCTTGTTCAACTTTCGGTAGTTCATGCATACTCTCCATCCTGTGACTGTTCGAGTGGGGATGAGCTCATTCTTGTCATTTGCTACCACAGTGATACCTCCTTTCTTAGGTACACATTGCACGGGGCTTACCCAAGAACTGTTAGAAATAGGATAAATGATTCCTGCATTAAGCCACTTCAGAATTTCTTTCTTCACCACCTCTTTCATGATAGGATTAAGTCTGCGTTGTTGCTCAACAGTTGATGTCTGCTATGGTCCATCCAATAGCCGATTTGAATTCTCTCAAGATCCTTAAGAGCTTGTCCTCCTCACTACCTGAAAGGTCAGATGCAATAATAACAGGTAATGTAGATGCATCACCTAAAAAAGCATACCTCAAGTGTTCAGGCAATGGCTTAAGCTCCAAGGTGGGTGCTTCCTCAATTGATAGTTTGAGCTTTCCTTCAACATTTTTGAGGTCAGAAGTACCAAGAGATTCAAACGGCATGTCCAGCTTTCGCCTCCAGGGAGAAGCATTAAGATATGGTAATTGCTCATTGCCATCCTCATCATCACTATCAAAATCCCCTACTAAGGCCTTCTCAATGCATCAGACATTAGCATATGATCGAGTTCTGAAGTAACCGCAGAATCAATCAAATCCACTTTTAAGCACTCTTCATCTTCTGTAGGGAATTTCATTGCTTTGAATACATTGAATGTCACATCCTGATCCTGTACTCGCATAGTAAGTTCACCTTTCTGCACATCTATCAAGGTACGGCCAGTAGCCAAGAAAGGTCTTCCCAAGATTATGGGAATCTTCTTATCTTCCTCAAAATCCAGAATAACAAAGTCTGCAGGAAAGAAGAGCTTATCCACCTTGACTAGCACATCCTCCACTATGCCTCTTGGGTAAGTAATAGAACGATCAACCAATTGTAGAGACATGTAGGTGGGATTTGGATTAGGCAAATCCAACTTTTTAAAGATCGACAACGGCATCAGATTGATGTTTGCTCCCAAATCACAAAGGCACTTGTCAAAAGACAACTTGCCAATGGTGCAAGGAATGGTGAAGTTACCTGGATCTTTAAGCTTTGGAGGTAACTTTTGTTGCAGCACAGCACTGCATTCTTCCGTTAGAGCAACGGTCTCAAGGTCATCCAGTTTCACCTTCCTTGAAAGAATACTCTTCATAAACTTCGCATAACTAGGCATTTGCTCCAGAGCCTCAGCGAAAGGTATATTGATGTGAAGTTTCTTGAACATCTCCAGAAACTTACCGAACTGCTTATCCAGTTTTTGTTATTGCAATCTCTTAGGGAAAGGTGGAGGAGGATAGAGCTGTTTCTCCCCTGTATTACCCTCAGGCAGAGTGTGTTCAACAATAGTCTTCCTTGGTTCCGCCACTTTCTCCTTTTGCTTAGCTTCTTCATCTCCAACTTCAGCTTCTCCTTCTTTTGCCTTTTCAGCATTAGCAACTTTCCCAGACCTTAAGGTAATAGCCTTGACTTGCTCTTTAGCTTCCTTCCTTCCTGGCACTTCCGTGTCACTGGGAAGTGTGCCAGGTTGACGATTGAGCACTGCATTGGCTATTTGACCGATTTGATTTTCCAAGGTCTTGATCGACACCGCCTGACTCTTGCACAACAGCTTAAGTTCCTCAAAATCAGCACTAGTGGGTGTAGCTGCACCTCCCTATTGAGGATATGATTGCCTTTGAGCATACTGTTGTGGTTGCTGGAATCCAGGTGGATTGAACTGTTTACTCACACCTTGCTGATATGGTGGCTGAATAGCATTCTGATTATTACCCCAGCTGAAATTTGGATGATTTATGTTGTTAGGATGATAAGTAGCTGGCACAGGCTGCTGTTGTCACTGATAATTATTCACATACTGAACAGATTCGTTAACAAGAGAACAATGATCTGTAGCATGAGAACCTGCACAAAGCTCACAGATCATAGCTATTTGATTGACTCCATAGGTAGCTAGAGAATCGACCTTCATAGACAGCGCGTGGAGCTGCGCTACAATAGCGGTGGCTGCATCGACTTCCAGAATACCCGCTACCTTCCCAGGCATCATCCTTTAAGTTGGGTTTTGATGCTCATTTGCAGCCATAGTCTCAATAAGATTATAAGCCTCAGTATAGCTTTTGGCCCACAAGGCGCCTCCAGCTGCTGCATCGAGCATGGGCTGAGATTGGGTCCCTAAACCATTGTAGAAACCAGTGATCACCATCCAATCGGGCATTCCATGATGTGGACACTTTCTCAACATTTCCTTGTAGCGCTCCCAAGCTTCGCACATAGATTCTGTAGGTTGCTGCGCAAACTGAGTAAGAGCATTCCTCATAGCAGCAGTCTTGGCCATTGGATAAAACTTCACCAGAAACTTTTGCGCAAGATCTTGCCAAGTGGTGATGGACCCAGTTGGTTCAGAATGTAACCAGTCCTTAGCTTTATCCCTCAGAGAGAATGGGAAAAGCCTCAGCTTGATAGCCTCATCAGTCACACCATTATATTTAAAAGTATTGCAGATCTCGACAAAATTCCTTATGTGCATGTTGGGGTCTTCAGTCGCAACTCCTCGGAAAGAAATAGAGTTCTGCACCATCTGAATAGTGCCCGGCTTGATTTCAAAGGTGTTAGCTTGGATAGCCGGATGAAGAATGCTTGACTGAATGTCATCAATTTTAGGCCAAAAAAAGTCCATAAGAGCTAGATCTGCCGGAATAATACGATCACCCATGATTACTGGCTCCTTCTGCTCACTTCCTGAATCCGAATCTTCAAAATCTATCTTCTCCGGAATATCAAGAACTTCGTCTGTCTCCTCAGCTGTATCTAAAGTCCTCTTGCGAGTACGAGAACGAGTTTGCATAAACGCTCGCTAAAGTACCTGAAACACAACCAAAAACAATAAGTAACACGTCTTAATCACTGAGTCCTAATGACCAATGATGGTAAGTACATAAACTAAACAAATACGCCGAGTCCCCGGCAGCGGTGCCAAAAACTTGTTAGGGCGAAATCACGCGCTAATAATACACGCAAGTATACGCGTTCACAAGTAATATAGAATACTTTCTAGTTCGTTCCCACAGAGACTCAGACTAACTATGTTCAATTAAACTCACTCACCAATGTATGATTACTTCTCAATGCTAAGACAATAACACTTAGATTTGATTAACTAATTATTTACTATAATTAATTACTAAAATTAATCACTTAATTATCACTTAGAATTAACAATATTAAAACACTCATGAGATCACAACTTCATTACTACTTCCTTCAATAGTCATTGTTATTACCCTTAACATGCAATAGTGATTATATTAATCAAATAACACGAAACTGATAAAAGCCAACTTTCATTGTACTAATACCATTCTACCAATCATCCACAATTAAGATAGAAGTTGAATAGGCATCAATTATGTTGAGTCCCTATATGTCTACAGAAATTGACAACATAACGATTTAAGAACAAGTTATTCCTTTTGATTACACAGGGCGAATAAAATGGTTAGAGTTACCCACTAATCATGCAGACTCGTACATGAACCTATGCTAGCATGGCAAGTTCTAAATCTCGAGATCCACCGTCGCTTCACAAGAGATTAACACCCTATCTTATATGTTCGCGATGCACATAAAACGAATACGCACAACCAATACTAGATATCAAACAATCATCACACACTAAGGTATTAAACAACTAACTAAAGAATTCCATAGTAAATCTGTTACGACCCCATGATCACGATTAGCCCATGTTAGCACTTATCGTCATCATGGGTTCATATGAAAACATGATAAATAAACACAAAAGAATAATAACTAAACTAATTATATTAAACCAGAGTACGTCACAAGAGTAATAGGTTCAAAGTAAGAAAACTAGCATCCAACGTTACAACGAAATAAAGAATCACAAGAAAATATGCTTCCTCTTCGTTGCGATGTGCTAAAACGGTCTTCTTCCTTATCTCCTTCGCTCCTTGATTAATACAACGATCCAACACACGTGAACGTCTCTGAAATCTACTTATATAGGAGTCCTATAAAACTCAGATTACTCAGAAGTTGGAAGCCAAACAGAAATATAAGTCTAAAATAATAAATCTGATTTTCCGTCCCTGCGCGGCCGCTCAGCATAGCTGAGCGGGCGCTCAGCTTCCTGCGCGGCCGCTCAGCATAGCTGAGCGGGCGCTCAGACCCCTACTATGCTGAGCGGCCGCTCAGACCCCTACTGGAAATGGTCTGATTTTGCTCCGTTTCTTCGCTGTAATCTGCTCCTCTCTTCCCTCTTGCAATGCTAAACACATGCCAAGGCTTATTTTTGATGAATTATCCCCCGAAATGCAACTAATACCCTGAAATGCACAAACACTAGAAAAACGCATCAAATACACAAAATACTTGATTTCAAGATACCAATTTAAGCTATTATAAGACGTTCTAAGTGGTATAAAATGCCACTTATCAATTGCAGTAGTGAGTTTGAAGTGATACAATTTTAATTTTTACTTGTATAATGTGATATTATCTGCAATATTGTCTCATATGACTGTAACCATCATGTTTGCATAGGTGTTATAGAAAAGTGTGATTTTTATGTTTGTAAGAGGATTAAGGTTTGAAGAACACGGTGAATACGTTTGCTTACTATGTGTTTCTGCCACCTTTTCATATTTATGCATATTCTCTTGATAATTTTTTCTTAAAAATGCATATTGGTGGTCAATTTGAACTAAATCCTAGAAATTATATTGGTGGACAAATAAGATATGTAGACAACTGTGATGTGGATGAGATGAGCTTTTTAGAGATAGGTAATATGTTAACTGAATGTGGTGAATCAACATTTATTTGTGAGGTGTTTTACAAGGTTCCAAATGGTGATTTAGAGAGCAATTTGAAGCCTTTATCAAGTGATGCTCATGTCTTGCAAATGTGTGATGCTCTGGATTGCAGTAGAATCATACATGTATATGTTGTTAGTGAAGCATACATACCATCACAGGTGCATTTGGATGACCTAGTTTATGTAAATGATCTTAGACATATTGCATATGAGAAAGAAGAATTGGACCAATTATTTGAACTTGAGGGTATACATAAAGACTTCAGTGATCATGAAGATATTGTAGAGCCTAACTTTGGAAATGAATTAGTTGATGATCATAGTGATCATCATAGTGATGGCAACAACTTTCATGGTGATAATTCAAACATGGACTCAACTGATGAAGGTGTAACATCATTTAAAAATGGTGAGTTCAAAAAAGACAAGTGTGCTGATGAAAAAGATATGTATTATGGTATGTGTGCATTTGATATCTCGACAATGACAGGCTTCTTGAATGAAGATGAACAAGACTTAGGTGATGTATCTGACTTCAGTGAGTATGCTGGTAGTGAAGAGGAGAGAATAGCTAAAATAGCACTGATGAAGAGGAATTGAAGTATCATGTTTTTAATGAGGAGACAAATACGGGATGTAACACCCCCAAATCCGGGGGATCCAGGTTGTCACGAGTTCCATTTCCCTTATCAATACTTAATCTTAACAGTCAACCAACTACTGCGTACTGTGACCCCACAATATACACACACACCACAAGTTATAGTCTCAGAGATGAATACCAAAAATAACACAAGTCATTTTATTCCACAATTATAAACCATTTGTAACACCCCCAGATCCGGGGTCGGGGATCCGGGTTGTCACGGTCTTTCTTTCCACAATATCACTTCACTTAATTAATAATAAATAACCTCATGCTGTGACCCCATACTAACACACACCACAACCCGTTATAGTCTCAGAGATGAAATTGAAATAAGTACAAGTCTTTGAATCCACCATTTAAAAGTTATTACAACCCAAAATGATTACTTGATAAATTTACAGTTAATTGCCATTATCTGCCACAAGTTATAATTATACATAATTGATTCTCAAAAGTAGATGGTCTGATCTACAATAGATTTACCTCTGCAACTATAGCAGCTACAACATCAACGGGAAGACGCTGTACGCTTCCCACGTGCTTGCGCTGGGTCTGCTGGAGTCTGGCCATCTTTCCTAACTGTTGTTGTGTGATGAAGAAATAAAGCAAGGGTGAGCAGCAAGCCCACCAAAATAATATGTATAATGATTAACAATATATGAGCCTTCTCATAGCACTCATGAAAGTCTTGGTCAAAAGAAATGAACCAAGTTTGATATCTTAATGCGATGAAGTCGCAAAATATTCAGTATATATACATATATACTTTTCAAAATATTGGAAGTCCTCTTCCATGCATAATACACACAGAGTTCCAGTGTATAACTGTATAAAAATACCGTTGCAAGGTGATCTCATATATCTAACCTTGTCTCAACGTTTTTCTGAAAATCTTTATCATGTATAAGATAATCATTTACTAGATATAAGTTTAAAAAAAAATGAAGTTACAAGATAACCCAAAATACTTATATCTTTCCCAAATACTACTTGAACTACCCCCGTTCAAGTTGTAATCAGTTCAAAAGTTCATCAAATAGATGAGACTACAAGACAAGATTTGAATAGATTCAATCTTTGAATATCATTATAAATAATGAAGTTACGAGATACTTCATTAAGTCCCGATATATAAATATATTCATATATATCTCCCATACATTTCCTGAAAACCTCTGTCATGTAAAGTATGAACAGAGTTATAATATCCAATGAATTTTGGAAAGGAAAAGAATTTTGGCATAAACCAGATATCTTGCTGATCAGGCAAAGATACCAATAAGTAACCTTTTCTACTGTAGATGGATGAATTCCTCACCGGTCATCACCCTGGCCGCATTAGGACCTCGCGCTAGACCGTTACCCGACCCCTCACGCGTTGATGGACTGCCACCCAGCCACTTACACTTTCATAGACCGTACCCCGGCCTGTCGCTTATGCCGACTCAATCAGATGGGCTTACTTTCCGAACATTGGGCAAGTAATCAATTCATTTACCAAAACTGCAACCTCGTTGCGAATATAAAATACACCACAGAGCCGGATTCCCCAGGTTTTGAGCGAGTATTTAAATCCCCTTAAAAAGGAAGATCTTAAATATAAAAATGAGTTTTGGGATCCGCTCTGACTTTAAAAATCATTTTGAAGACTCGAAAACACTTTAAAGAGTGTTTGGAGTAAAGCTGATTTAATGAAGTAAATCAGTCCCCATATATTAGAAAATATCTGAATATTATTATTTAAATAATATTCCCATAAAGAATAATCTTTATAAAAATAATTGAAGTAGAAGTATTAAAACTTATACTTGAAATAAACACTAAATAACCAAAGATGTACTTTTATGAAAGTATTATCTTTATTTGAATAATCGAAAATAAGTTTGATTATTAACACTTTATTCTCTAATGAAATAAAGAATATATTTCAGTAATAAGCGGAGTCATAATACCTCGAATGAATATTATAAATAATATTCATTAAATAAAATAAAGGAGTCATACATCCTCAAATGAATATCCAAGTAATATTCAATAAATAATATAAAGGAGTCATAAGTCCTCGAATGAATATTCAAGATAATATTCATTAATAAAATAAAGTTATCGAATAAACCTTATTCGATTAATAGTTTTGAAAACTATAACCATATATATATAAATATATATATATATATATATAAAATCTACTCGGGATCCTCGACTCCCGGTTTTAGAAAATGTTTTCACCTTTGGGTCCCTATACCAAGGGTATATGCAAATTACCGCTATCCTCTAGCATAGGCATTATCCACTATAAGCATTTGAACCAACAGATATATAAATCAAGAATATGAAACAGGCATGCATATATATACCATATCAGCATGCTTCAATATATCGCAACATTTGCTAATTAACCAACATGCATCTATCGCAAGATAATGCATATACATATATTCATCACAACAACAGTTATAACGGGTAGAAAACTTGCCTGAGCGACTTGGGGTGATAAAAGGCTCGGGATGAGTCTGGTAACCTATAAACAACAAGTAAGTTGGAATTAAACCAAAATCACTTGTAAATCTATACTTTAACTAACTTAGACTCTAACGCTTGTTTTGCGCTCACTGATTCGCTTAAGTCACTCGGGTACCCTCGGCTCCACCATTTTTAATAATTTAACCTTTACGAGTTTTAAAGCGATTCCTTCGCGAGTGTCTTACCAACTGCCTAACACACTTACCATAAATGTTTCATACATTAATTAACCCTTTTTGGTCTTTAACCTATGTTTCAAAGTAAGGCGAGGGAAAAAGTTTCGTTCGCGAAACGCCGTTACTTGAAACGGTCGTTTCTCCTAAACCGTGCATCGGAATCGAACGAACTACATATCAAAACGAAGCTCGTAACATGAGATATCTAGACATGGCAATGGTCATAATCTAGCAGGGGGTTCTCGGGTCCTAATGTTATGCACAAAAACAGTCTAAAGAAAATCGGACGTTACGACGGCTATGTTTACGCGATTTCCCATATTTAAACTATTCAAAACCAACCACAATTCAACCCCAAATCAATCATACAACCAACATCCCTCCAAACCACATCATAACAGCCCCAACAAATCCACATTAACCATTTATACTTATTCCCCACATGAACTAAAAGCTTTACTTAGGTTCTTTAACTAATTACCAAGATTTACAACTCCAACAATACAACAAAACCAACTAATCTCTACAAACTCAACCAAACTTCAACCAATCAAGCATCATGCCTCACATATGCTATATCAAACACATTCAATCCTAATTACTCAAAACTAAAGCTAGGGTTTGTAGTTTATACCTTCCTTGGAGAGTGGAGAATCAAGAGAATGGCTTGGAATCACCCTTAAAGTCCTTATCCAAGCTTAATCTAAACAAAACTTCAAGAACACAAATTTTAGTTCTTGAAAAACACTATTCACCATCTTCTTTCATGATTTATAGAAAAAGATTGGCTTGGATTTAGAAGCTTAAACTTATAGGAAGTATGTAACTTAACTAGGAGAAGCTAGGATAATTACCTTGTAAAATAGCAAGTGGAGGAGCTTGGACTTCCCATTTCTTAAGAAAGAAGCCGAGAGCTTCATGAAGAAATGGAGGATTTGGTGTTTTGTGATTTGTTTTGCTTGGTTGCTAGGTTTTTGTTTTGTTTGATTTAGTCAATTACCTTGTTGCCCTTGAATTTGTGTGGTTCTCATTCAACCACACCTCCTTCCTTCCCATGTCATGCCTACATCACTTTGTGATGTCATCACCCCTCCTTTGTCCTCTTTCTATTGGTTGGATGACATCATCCCCACTAATCCCTTTGATTAGCTTTTAATTGTTTGCCTAATGACCGCTGATCTGTTATACGGTTCGCTTAACTTTCGTTTTCGTTTATCGTTTGAGGGATCATACCCGGGATCTTATTACTTAGGTTCCCTTAACCTTTCTCAATATATTATATTCCTTTTATGATCCTCTCCTATAATCCTTTAATTTAAATCCTTTTTATTCTGTTACCTTTTTCTCAATTCTTTCCGTATCTAGTGGATTTCCGGGAAAAATCAAAGTGTTCGGATTTGGATTCTGACGATCTTTACATACACTTATATCCCATATAAAGTACTAATAAAATCTCAGAATATCCATATCAGAACCCCTACATAGTGTGGCATGAAAAGTTTTCTCATTCAGCAAAAACACTATTCATAAGGGTTTCAAAATTTCTCAAAAATTGGGGTTATTACAGTCTCCCCTCCTTAAAAGGATTCCGTCCCGGAATCAGATAGAAAATGAATAAGGATACTCTCTTAGCATTGCACTTTCTAACTCTCAAGTAAATTTTCCCACATTGTGGTTCTACCATCAAACTCTTACTAGTTTGATAACCCTTCTCCTAAGCACTCGTTCCCTTTTACTCTATACCCTTCCTGGTTGCTCCATATAGGTTACGTCTGGTTGCATGTCTATGCGCTCATATGCCCCTATTTGTCTGGCATCCGAATTACACTTCCTTAACATTGATACGTGGAACACGTTACGACCTGCTACATGTTCGGGGTTAGGGCTAGCTCATATGCTAACTTCCCAAACGTCTTAATATATCCAAGGGTCCAACAAATTATAGACTTAGCTTTCCTTTCTTTCCGAACCTCATCAATCCTTTCCAAGGGATACCTATAACATTACTAGGTCCCCTATTTCATACTCTTTGTCCTTTTTGAGTCAAATCAGCATACCTCTTATGTCCATCTTGGGTTACTACCAGCCGTCCTCTGATTAGATCTATCATATCCTTGGTCCTTTAGACCACTGCTGGTCCGAGCATCTTGCGCTCTACAACTTCATCCTAACATAATGGAGATCGATATTTTCTTCCCTCAAGGATCTCATAAGGCGATATCTCAATACTGACATATGATCTATTGTCGTAAGAAAACTCAATCCGTGTTAAGTGATCATTCCAATTTTTTTCAAGTCTATTGCACAGACTCTCATTATAGCTTTTAGCATTAGAGCTTTTGCTTCTCAATACCCATTCTTTTCCAGTTCGTAATCGCTACTACCTTCCGTTCCTAATATTATACTGGTTATACTTTTGCTCGTTAGCGTTCTATAACCTTTTAATAACCACGTCAACCTTAGTATCACGAATGTGTTCCCGTTCCGCATACTACCACCACTTTATTACTCCTTTTTCAGTTGTTTCTATTTTCCAAAATTTGATCAATCAAATAGAAGTAAAGGAATTTGTTGAGAGATCACTATGATCATGAACACTTGTTATATCGCATAGTCAGTACAGAAGGTGGCCAGCCTTTAGTACTTGACAAGCAATTAAACAATAGCCGGTATCCTACTCGGCTTCTATCACACAGATAGATAGTCATTCGGCAATACCTCCCCTTCTGGAAGGGTTGTTCTTCTCAGCTTACATGAAATGAAAAGAAGAGAAAAGAACGAATTGAAGAGAATTGTATATTCATAAAAATTTTATTGCCATAAAATATCTGGCTTGGAATCTACCTCTGAACTATAGAGGTTTGTCATAGAAGAACAAAACATATATGTATTTATATCAACATCAAGTATTATAGCATCGCATTTCACGTGCCTAAATATTTTCGCTATCCCGTCCATCATTCTATGGACCCATGCTCTTCCTCGAGCTTATACACAATCACCTTTGGAACTCCCTTGACATCGAAAATCGAATTTGGGATCTCATTCTATATATCACCGTTACTAGGATTCTATGCTCGCACCGCAACCTTCCTCGTATAATAATACGACTCTCTATTGATAAGAAAGAATAATTATTCACTAGGTAGATACTCTACTTAATTAGTCTATCAATGATAACTTATACACTACCACGACCCGATTAGGGGTACTCAATCTCAACACCCATTCCAATACAACTCTCATGGTTGTAATCAGCTCACTACTCGCAGAATCATTGCTGCCTTACTATGGTCCACCACTGACCCACTGTAGTCATTCATTTTCCCTGAAGTCTTAATAGCTAACCATACAGAGTCCATACATGTCGTATCTAATTCTCCTAAGGAGTTAACATAACCACCAATCACAATTCATGAAGAACACTCCAAACTCTGACGTACTTTCATGACATGAAGCAGAAAAAAATTGCAGAAGAGTTTCAATCAAAGCAACGATAGCAGGTTAATACCATTCTTAATCATATGCCTTAAATAGAAGACTTAACTCAAAGGTTCATCTAGTCCTTTTAGAAACATGGTCCTGGCTTATCTCAAGATAGGACCTCCTAAGATAGATAGCCCGTTCATGGCGATTACGCGAATTAAACCTTTACCAACTACTATTACGGTCGGGTATTGCACAGTCATCAGAAGGAATGTCAATCTTCCAAACCATAATACAACCTTCACAGTTTTAACCATCATCACTGTATTCCTCTCGCACGAGCGCCTATAATTATCCTCTTACCTTTAAAGTGTCGGCCACCTCTTTGGCCTTTCCTGATAGTAAAATTTCCTTACAGTCAATGTCACATTAACCACCTCCAATAAATTTCTACCTTATTTCAATCACTGCTTTTGTGAAGATGTATTCCTTAAAATCTGATGAGTAAAAAAAAATATCACCATTTTTCCATAAGTTATTGCCTCAGTCTTTAGAGGTTAATCACTGTCACGACTGACTCTCAATCATACTTAGAACATCTTTTATCTTAAGTCCTAATTGCCCTGAATAATTTTGACCTTTACTGGTTCGATCCATACTTTCTCGTGGTTTAACACGTGCCCCACTTGGCATCATTATAATTATGTCATATTTCCTTTATCAACATTTTTATTCTTGAGAATTTTGAATATTTCCTTTCTCCTTGTAAAACCGCTAAGGTTATCTTTCAATCGTTCCTCCTGTATTTCCTATATACAGGGCATATCAAAATACCATTTACTAATACTAGAACCATTGTCTATATACTTCTGAAAAATTTCTCCACTGATCCTTAAAGGTTATTATTACCTTAATCCTTTCCAATTCATACTGTCAAAACTCATACTATCCCTATTAAGGGTGAAATGCCAACCTTTATGCATTCCCCTAGGATTCGTTTTAAGTTACCGATGTTCTATCCTTAATTCCACCTTAAAAAAGGTACAAGCATCCTTCCATGGATAAATAAAGTCATATATCCCTGATAAGGGTATCTTATTCAATCATTTCCACCTCGATAGTCTATACCTTTTTTTCACAATAGCATCCTTATTCAAGTTAAGGTCAATCCACATGGCCTCCAAAAGATAAAAATGATTATCCGCTTTTCTTTCCTGATTTGGTAATGATCACATGGATGATCTGGAAGATATTGGTCGTGTTCAACGTGAACTTCTTCTTAATAAATCCTTATTTACTTTTGTTGTTTATCTCAACAGTCATCTCAATGTTGGGATATCTTTTATACCTGGCGTCTCCCTTCCTGGGTATCAAGCCACCGGTCTTACACTTCACATTCTTGAAGGTCACTTCCTTCATCCAATTTTCTTAATTTCTTACTTTCTTGTCTCCTCAGTCTATCTGCGTCTCATTATTTATCCTTCGAACTATCTCAAGGTTTCTTCGAATCCTCCCAACTTACAGGGGATAATATATATTTATCTCTTATACCTTCAACCATCAATTTAACTCATGGTATATCACCCTCATCCTGACGATTACATACTTTTCTATGTCTATTGCTACGAGTCTTTAGGGTTTCCTCATACCCAACTCCCTTATCATTCCTCAAACTCTATTGCCTTTATATTCCTTTCCACTTCAGTTTCTTTTTATTTTCCTTTCTCTTATCATTATTTCATGGACCAACACAACATAAACATTGATTTCATACATCCCGTCATTCTGGATTCGTGTCCTCAGAACGAATCTTGATAACTTTTACAACTTAGATTCATAATTCATCATACTCGTCTGCCTTTGTTCTGTCTCTAAAGCTTTTACACTATCTCCATAACCTTGGGAAGTACTTTCCTAAAACAATTGACTGAACTTAAATCAGTTTATTATAACCTCTGGCTCCGTGCCTTTCTTGGTCTTTCACCAGCGGGTGGCCTCTCTCTTAGGAGGGTAAGTGACAAAAATAGTCCTTTGTGGTTCGTCAATCATTTAGAATCTCAAATGATTCCTCTATTTCCTTTAGCCAGGCTCTTGCCTCGGCTGGGTCAGCTTGTTCCATGGAACTCTGAGAGCTTAGCGACTTAAAGGTCCTGAAAGAATTTCTCACCGTACTGTCTCCTCAGGGTGGTGGTTGGGGATAATAGTCTAAGTTCTCTTTAGACAGGTCCGTGAATTGCCGTATAGGGGTACCATCTCGGGTCTCCTTTCCTTACTCGACTTTTTGTTTCCGTAGTATGAAATGTTTCATCCTACTCCCCATAATTGGGGTCATCTTTTAATTTAAAATCCTCATTTTCCACTCCATTATGTCATGGGTTCCTTCTACCTTGATGGCGACCTCCCTGACTATCACGTTCAGGGTTTGCTCTAAATCTTATTCCTCAAACTAGCTTTCATCTAAGATCTCATCTTTAAGCTCTTGAACATTTGGAACCCAAATTCTGTAGGAATACCTCATTATTCCCTTCTCATCTTTCTCGGTATTAACCTCTTATCTATTTGTTGGCTATCTGCCTTCATTCATAACTTTTTCTGGCACAATATGATCTTTTCCAATAATTCGGGCTGTATTGCTATCTCAAACAGCTTTTCGGTACCGGCTCCGGTTACCTTCACTACTATTTCCATTTTCTCAAAATCTCTTATAAACTCTCCCAAAGACATTATCATCTTGAGTCTCTCCTTTTTACTAAGGGCATCAGCCACCACATTGGCTTTCCCCGAATGATAAAGAATCTCCCAATCATAATTCTTGATTAGCTCTAACCGCCTCCTCTGGCGTATGTTGAGCTCTTTCTACGTAAGAATGTACTAGAGCACTTATGGCTTAGGTAATTCTCGCACTTCTCTCCATACAAGTAGTGCCTCCAATCTTTAGGGTAAAACTATTGCCACGAGCCTAAGCTCATGGGCGGGGATATCGAATTTCATATTACCTTAATTGTCTTGACGCAGACGCGATTATCTTGCTGTGCTAAGAAGCACCCTAATTCCTTATGCGAAGCGTCACTTACAAATCACAAAATCTCCTTTTTCCATCCGGCAACGCCAGCATAGGGGCCATCACCAACCTCTGCTTCAGTTCTTGAAAGCTGTTCTCGCATTTCTCTGTCCATTCGAACTTCTCAGTCTTACGAGTAAGCCGCGTTAAAGGGGCTACTATCTTTACAACTTGAACGAACCTCCGGTAGTGACCGGCCAATCCTACCTCTGGTAGTTGCCCTAACCATGGTCATCAATTCCTCAGTGGTCCTTTATTCATTCTTGTCAGGATCCTCCATGGGATCCTCCTCAACAACTATCCCTTCTAGGACAACATCCTCAACCGCTAAATTCTCAATATCAACATCATTCGGTCCTGCATTAGGACACTCTATCGGATCCACAATCCGATCTCCAATTAGTAATAAAATATCATCGCGATGTTGCTCCTCAACCTCAGGGTTCGGAGTCCCGCTACCATATACGATAACGAACTACGCTCATATCACGATATTTATAAGGGTTCCCATAAGGGTTTTAACTGTCAGTACTACGTTAGGTAGCCCGACTATGAACTTGGCAAGAGTTCTTATTATCTTAGTGAACTTATTATCTTAACGTCACATCATCTCTGAGGTTTATAACGCTTGGCTCTGATACCATTTCTGTAACACCCCCAGATCCGGGGTCGGGGATCCGGGTTGTCACGGTCTTTCTTTCCACAATATCACTTCACTTAATTAATAATAAATAACCTCATGCTGTGACCCCATACTAACACACACCACAACCCGTTATAGTCTCAGAGATGAAATTGAAATAAGTACAAGTCTTTGAATCCACCATTTAAAAGTTATTACAACCCAAAATGATTACTTGATAAATTTACAGTTAATTGCCATTATCTGCCACAAGTTATAATTATACATAATTGATTCTCAAAAGTAGATGGTCTGATCTACAATAGATCTACCTCTGCAACTATAGCAGCTACAACATCAACGGGAAGATGCTGTACGCTTCCCACGCGCTTGCGCTGGGTCTGCTGGAGTCTGGCCATCTTTCCTAACTGTTGTTGTGTGATGAAGAAATAAAGCAAGGGTGAGCAGCAAGCCCACCAAAATAATATGTATAATGATTAACAATATATGAGCCTTCTCATAGCACTCATGAAAGTCTTGGTCAAAAGAAATGAACCAAGTTTGATATCTTAATGCGATGAAGTCGCAAAATATTCAGTATATATACATATATACTTTTCAAAATATTGGAAGTCCTCTTCCATGCATAATACACACAGAGTTCCAGTGTATAACTGTATAAAAATACCGTTGCAAGGTGATCTCATATATCTAACCTTGTCTCAACGTTTTTCTGAAAATCTTTGTCATGCATAAGATAATCATTTACTAGATATAAGTTTAAAAAAAATGAAGTTACAAGATAACCCAAAATACTTATATATTTCCCAAATACTACTTGAACTACCCCCGTTCAAGTTATAATCAGTTCAAAAGTTCATCACATAGATGAGACTACAAGACAAGATTTGAATAGATTCAATCTTTGAATATCATTATAAATAATGAAGTTACGAGATACTTCATTAAGTCCCGATATATAAATATATTCATATATATATCTCCCATACATTTCCTGAAAACCTCTGTCATGTAAAGTATGAACAGAGTTATAATATCCAATGAATTTTGGAAAGGAAAAGAATTTTGGCATAAACCAGATATCTTGCTGATCAGGCAAAGATACCAATAAGTAACCTTTTCTACTGTAGATGGATGAATTCCTCACCGGTCATCACCCTGGCCGCATTAGGACCTCGCGCTAGACCGTTACCCGGCCCCTCACGCGTTGATGGACTGCCACCCAGCCACTTACACTTTCATAGACCGTACCCCGGCCTGTCGCTTATGCCGACTCAATCAGATGGGCTTACTTCCCGAACATTGGGCAAGTAATCAATTCATTTACCAAAACTGCAACCTCGTTGCGAATATAAAATACACCACAGAGCCGGATTCCCCAGGTTTTGAGCGAGTATTTAAATCCCCTTAAAAAGGAAGATCTTAAATATAAAAATGAGTTTTGGGATCCGCTCTGACTTTAAAAATCATTTTGAAGACTCGAAAACACTTTAAAGAGTGTTTGGAGTAAAGCTGATTTAATGAAGTAAATCAGTCCCCATATATTAGAAAATATCTGAATATTATTATTTAAATAATATTCCCATAAAGAATAATCTTTATAAAAATAATTGAAGTAGAAGTATTAAAACTTATACTTGAAATAAACATTAAATAACCAAAGATATACTTTTATGAAAGTATTATCTTTATTTGAATAATCGAAAATAAGTTTGATTATTAACACTTTATTCTCTAATGAAATAAAGAATATATTTCAGTAATAAGCGGAGTCATAATACCTCGAATGAATATTATATATAATATTCATTAAATAAAATAAAGGAGTCATACATCCTCAAATGAATATCCAAGTAATATTCAATAAATAATATAAAGGAGTCATAAGTCCTCGAATGAATATTCAAGATAATATTCATTAATAAAATAAAGTTATCGAATAAACCTTATTCGATTAATAGTTTTGAAAACTATAACCATATATATATAAATATATATATATATATATAAAATCTACTCGGGATCCTCGACTCCCGGTTTTAGAAAATGTTTTCACCTTTGGGTCCCTATACCAAGGGTATATGCAAATTACCGCTATCCTCTAGCATAGGCATTATCCACTATAAGCATTTGAACCAACAGATATATAAATCAAGAATATGAAACAGGCATGCATATATATACCATATCAGCATGCTTCAATATATCGCAACATTTGCTAATTAACCAACATGCATCTATCGCAAGATAATGCATATACATATATTCATCACAACAACAGTTATAACGGGTAGAAAACTTGCCTGAGCGACTTGGGGTGATAAAAGGCTCGGGATGAGTCTGGTAACCTATAAACAACAAGTAAGTTGGAATTAAACCAAAATCACTTGTAAATCTATACTTTAACTAACTTAGACTCTAACGCTTGTTTTGCGCTCACTGATTCGCTTAAGTCACTCGGGTACCCTCGGCTCCACCATTTTTAATAATTTAACCTTTACGAGTTTTAAAGCGATTCCTTCGCGAGTGTCTTACCAACTGCCTAACACACTTACCATAAATGTTTCATACATTAATTAACCCTTTTTGGTCTTTAACCTATGTTTCAAAGTAAGGCGAGGGAAAAAGTTTCGTTCGCGAAACGTCGTACTTGAAACGGTCGTTTCTCCTAAACCGTGCATCGGAATCGAACGAACTACATATCAAAACGAAGCTCGTAACATGAGATATCTAGACATGGCAATGGTCATAATCTAGCAGGGGGTTCTCGGGTCCTAATGTTATGCACAAAAACAGTCTAAAGAAAATCGGATGTTACGAAGGCTATGTTTACGCGATTTCCCATATTTAAACTATTCAAAACCAACCACAATTCAACCCCAAATCAATCATACAACCAACATCTCTCCAAACGACATCATAACAGCCCCAACAAATCCACATTAACCATTTATACTTATTCCCCACATGAACTAAAAGCTTTACTTAGGTTCTTTAACTAATTACCAAGATTTACAACTCCAACAATACAACAAAACCAACTAATCTCTACAAACTCAACCAAACTTCAACCAATCAAGCATCATGCCTCACATATGCTATATCAAACACATTCAATCCTAATTACTCAAAACTAAAGCTAGGGTTTGTAGTTTATACCTTCCTTGGAGAGTGGAGAATCAAGAGAATGGCTTGGAATCACCCTTAAAGTCCTTATCCAAGCTTAATCTAAACAAAACTTCAAGAACACAAATTTTAGTTCTTGAAAAACACTATTCACCATCTTCTTTCATGATTTATAGAAAAAGATTGGCTTGGATTTAGAAGCTTAAACTTATAGGAAGTATGTAACTTAACTAGGAGAAGCTAGGATAATTACCTTGTAAAATAGCAAGTGGTGGAGCTTGGACTTCCCATTTCTTAAGAAAGAAGCCGAGAGCTTCATGAAGAAATGGAGGATTTGGTGTTTTGTGATTTGTTTTGCTTGGTTGCTAGGTTTTTGTTTTGTTTGATTTAGTCAATTACCTTGTTGCCCTTGAATTTGTGTGGTTCTCATTCAACCACACCTCCTTCCTTCCCATGTCATGCCTACATCACTTTGTGATGTCATCACCCCTCCTTTGTCCTCTTTCTATTGGTTGGATGACATCATCCCCACTAATCCCTTTGATTAGCTTTTAATTGTTTGCCTAATGACCGCTGATCTGTTATACGGTTCGCTTAACTTTCGTTTTCGTTTATCGTTTGAGGGATCATACCCGGGATCTTATTACTTAGGTTCCCTTAACCTTTCTCAATATATTATATTCCTTTTATGATCCTCTCCTATAATCCTTTAATTTAAATCCTTTTTATTCTGTTACCTTTTTCTCAATTCTTTCCGTATCTAGTGGATTTCCGGGAAAAATCAAAGTGTTCGGATTTGGATTCTGACGATCTTTACATACACTTATATCCCATATAAAGTACTAATAAAATCTCAGAATATCCATATCAGAACCCCTACATAGTGTGGCATGAAAAGTTTTCTCATTCAGCAAAAACACTATTCATAAGGGTTTCAAAATTTCTCAAAAATTGGGGTTATTACACCATTTCACCTTAGAAAGGGTTTCTGAATAATTTACATATTCTTTTCCATTATTACAATTCATAAATATACATAAGTCTGGTTCATCAATAGTTGAAAACCTAGCCTATTGGTAGTTCCTACCTCAGACGGCATCAACGCTTCCAGAAAACTGCGGAACGTTTCCTAACCGCTTGCGAATTGGAATCTTGGTCATGTTCATCTTTTCTATCTATTGTTGTGTGATGAAAGAAGAAAGCAAGGGTGAGTAACAAGCCCACCGAAATAATATATATAATAATTAACAATATATGAGCATTCTCATAGTACCCGCAGAATCATTCATGCACTACTAGGGTCCACCGTTGACCTACTATAGTCATTTATTTTCCATGAAGTCTTAATAGCTAACCATACGGAGTCCATACATCTCGTATCGAATTCTTCTAAGGAGGTAACATCATCACCGTTCATGATTCATGAAGAACACTCCTGAACTTGATGTACATATGACATGAAGCAGATAAAATTGCAGAAGAATTTCAATGAAGGCAACGATAGCAGGTTAATACCATTCTTAATCATATGTCTTTATTGGGAGACATGCATCTCAAAGGTTCATTTAGTCATTCCGTAACATGGTCCTGGCTTATCTCAAGATAGTACCTTATAAGATAGATAGCCCGCTCATGGCGATTATACGAATTAAACCTTTACCCAAACTACTATTACGGTTGGGTATTGCACAGTCATCAGAAGGAATGTCAATCTTCCAAACCATAATACAACCTTCACGGCTTTAACCATTATTACTGTTTTCCTCTGGCACGAGCGCCGATAATTGTCCTCTTACACTTAAAGTGTTGGCCACCTCTTTGGCCTTTCCTGATAGTAAAATTTCCTTACAATCAATGTCTTTTAAATGACCTTCAACTAAATTTTCTACCTCATTTCCATTCACCGCTTGTGTGAAAATGCTCTTCATTACGCCTTGGTAAAAAAAAATATATCATCACTTTTCCATAAGTTATTGCCTCGGTCTTTTAGAGGTTAACATTGTCACGAATGACTCTTGATCATACTTAGGACGTCTCGTATTTTGGGTCCTTCTTGATTTCACCAATCTCGACCCTTATTGGGTCAATCTATACTTTCTTATGGTTCAACATGTGCCCCATCTGGCATTATTATAATTACATCACATTTCCTTTATCAAAATTTCTATTCTTGAGAACTTTGAATATTACCTTTCTCCTTGTAAAACCTCTAAGGTTATCCTTAAATCCTTCATCAGGTACACCCTAGGCACAGGGCATATCAAGATACCATTTACTAATACCAGAATCATTGTCTATATACTTCTGAAAAATTTCTCCACTGAACCTTAAAGGTTGTTGTTACCTTAATCCTTTCCAATTCATACTGTCAAAACTCATGCTGTCCCTATTAAGGGTGGAATGCCAACCTTTATGCATTCCCCTAGGATTCATCTCAAGTTATCGAAGTTATATCCTTAATTCTACCTTTAAAAAGGTACTTGCATCCTTTCATGGATAAATCAAGTCATATATCCTTGATAGATTATCTTATTCATCATTCCCACCTCGATAGTCTATACCTAATTTCATAATAACATCCTTATTCAAATTGAGGTCAATCCATATGGCCTCCAAAAGATAACGATGGTTATCCGCTTTTCTTTCCTGATTTGGTAATGATAACATGGATGTTCTGGAAGATATTGGTCGTGTTCAACGTGAACATCTTCTTAATAATTCCTTATTTACTCTTGTTGTTTATCTCAACAGTCATCTCAATGTTGGGATGTCTTTCATACCTGGCGTCTCCCTTTCTGGGTATCATGCCACCGGTCTTATACTTCACATTCTTGAAGGTCACTTCCTTCATCCCATTTTCCTAATTTCTTACTTCCTTGTCTCCTGAGTCTATCCGCGTCTCATTATTTATCCTTCGAACTATCTCCAGGTTTCCTCGAATCCTCCCAACTTACAGGGGATAAAATATATGTATCTCTTATGCCTTCAACCATCAATTTTAACTTATGGTGAATCACCCTCATCCTGACGATTACATACTTTTCTATTTCTATTGCTACGAGTCTTAAGGATTTCCTCATAACCAACTTCCTTATCATTCCTCAAACTCTATTGCCTTTATTTTCCTTTCCACTTCAGTTTTTTTTTATTTTCCTTTCTCTTATCTTTATTTCATGAACCAACCCAACATAAGCATTGATTTCAAACATCCCGTCATTCTGGATTCGTGTCCTCAGAACGAATCTTGACAACTTTTACAATTTAGATTCATAATTCATCATACTCGTCCGCCTTTGTTCTGGCTCTAAAGCTTTTACACTATCTCCATAACCTTGGGAAGTACTTTCCTGAAAATAATTTACTGAACTTTAATCAATTTATCATAACCTCTTGCTCCGTGCCTTTCTTGGTCTTTCACCAGTGGGTGGTCTCTCTCTTAGGAAGGTAAGTGACAAAAACAGTCTTTTGTGATTCGTCAATCATTTAGAATCTCAAATGATTCCTCTATTTCCTTTAGCCAGGCTCTTGCCTCGGCTAGCTCAGCTTGTTCCTTGGAACTCTGAGAGCTTAGCGACTTAAAGGTCCTGAAAGAATTTCCCACCGCATTGCTTCCTCAGGGTGGTGGTTAGGGATAAAAGTATAAGTTTTGTTTAGGCAGGTCCATGAATTGCCGTATAGGAGTACCGTCTCGGGTCTCCTTTTCTTACTCGACTTTCTGTTTCCTTATATTTATTCCTCGTGGGGGCATAATGCTTGGAATTTTTTTGAAAATCTCTGGATATTTGTCTTACTTACTTTGCTTAAATCCTTCCCTCGTTCAGTCCTTGCATGATTGCAAATTATGAATTCTCAAGTTCTATAAACTTCATGACACTTTCTTAAGTGTTCACATCGCAATTAACAATATGAACTTATCACAAACAAACTGATCTGAACTGAAATTAACGAATATATACTTAACCATTTGTTCGAGGGTACAACAACTAAACACATTAAAGAGAATTACATCATTTGATCTGATCGCTCCTATCCCAAAAGTACTACCATAGATAATCATCTAGTCATCAAAACTAATCATTCATATCTTAGGCTAATCCTCCAAAAGCGGTGCTACATGAAACCCTTGTCTGATCGCTCTGGCTCTGCACACTACCATGGATCAAGAAATACGGGCACACACGGCATCCCTAACCTGCTCCATCACAGAGGTGATGAGGTCTAAGATAGTCGCAAGTAGAGCTGGATCAACCTGACCCTCAAGATGGTCTCTAGCTGTAATTCAGGTGGTAGCCTCAATCCTCTCCATGCTATGAGCTAATCCTGCCGGAAGTACCCCGCCCTCAATTCTTGGTGCAGTAAGTCGGTCCAACAGATCACTTCTAAAATTACGGGCCTCGGACAGGCCACCCAAAGTCATATGATAATTGGCGATAAGAGAAGCCTGAGTGGTAGCATCTAGCAATCCATGGGGTGCAGGTGGTGCAGACCCAAGCGATCCAAATGGATAACCAAGCACGGTATCTGGTGACAATGGTGCAGGAGATAAAGGTGGCATTTCCTCAGTAGGTACTGGGCTCTGTACAGGGGAGGGAACAGGAATTGGTGGAACCTCATGGATTTCTACAGGAACCTCTAGAAGAGGGTCTGATACTGGTATAATTGGTGCCGTGGAAGGCCCCACTCCTTCTGCCCTCATTATCCTTTGTGCCCTTGGTAACTCTTCATCCTCTTGTGCCACCCTCGCGGCCATTCTAGCTCTAGTAGTCGCCCTGACTACGGTCATCAATTCCTCAGCGGTCCTCTCTTCATTCTCGTCAGGATCCTCCACGAGATCCTCCTCAGCAACAATCCCTTCTGGGATAACATCCTCAACCGCAACATTCTCAATATAAATCTCATTCGGTCCCTCATTAGGGTACTCTCTCGAATTCATAATTTGATCTCCAACATGTAATAAAACATCCTTAGGCTGATACTCCTGAACCTCAGGGTTCGGTGCCCCGCTGCCCTATACGAGAACGAATTATGTTACTATCATGATATTTATAAGGGTTCCCATAAGGGTTTTAATTGTCAGTACTACGCTAGGTAGTCCGACTATGAACTTGGCAAGAGTTCTTATTATCTTAGTGAACTTATTATCTTAACGCCACATCATCTCTGAGGTTTATAACGCTTGGCTCTGATACCATTTTTGTAACACCCCCAAATCCGGGGTCGGGGATCCAGGTTGTCACGAGTTCCATTTCCCTTATCAATACTTAATCTTAACAGTCAACCAACTACTGCGTACTGTGACCCCACAATATACACACACACCACAAGTTATAGTCTCAGAGATGAATACCAAAAATAACACAAGTCATTTTATTCCACAATTATAAACCATTTCACCTTAAAAAGGGTTTCTGAATAATTTACATATTCTTTGCCATTATTACAATTCATAAATATACATAAGTCTGGTTCATCAATAGTTGAAAACCTAGCCTATTGGTAGCTCCTACCTCAGCTACGGCGGCATCAACGCTTTCAGAAAACTGCGGAACGTTTCCTAACCGCTTGCGAATTGGAAGCTTGGTCCTGTTCATCTTTTCTATCTGTTATTGTGTGATGAAAGAAGAAAGCAAGGGTGAGCAACAATGTAATAACCCCAATTTTTGGAATTTTTGAAACATGGATGAATAGTAACTTTTGCTGATGATGCTGATTAAGGAAAATTATCAGACCACGCTATATAGGAGTACTGTTATGGAAATTCTAAGATCGTATTAGTATTCCATAAAGTAAATAAGTGTATGTAAAGATCGTCAGAATCCAAATTCGAACACTTTGATTTTTCCCGAAAATCCACCAGATACCGAAAGAATTGAGTATAAGGTAACATGATTAAAAGGATTTAATTCAAGGATTATAAGAGAGGATCATAAAAGGAATATAAAATATTGAGAAGGGTTTAGGGGAACCCAAGTAATGAGATCCCGGATATGATCCCTCAAACAATCAACGAGAATGAACAATAAACGAGTCGTAAAATAATTAAACGACTAAGTAATGCAAGAGGCAAGGAGGAGGGTCAATTAGTGCAAGATTAATGCACTTAGTTATCATCTTAATATAAGGATTAAGCTTAAAAAGATACTCCCACCATAAGGATGAGACAAGTGGCAAGAATTATGTAAGCTTGATGACATCACCATGCTTATGTCACTTTCCACTAATTTAAACAAAACAACTAGTCAAGTAAATATCCTAAAATCATTTCATTTCCACCACAAGTTCAAGTCAACACAAGCTCTCATCTTCCTCCCCCATTTCCATTGCTCTCGGCCAAAACAGAACTAGCACATTAAAACTGATGTATCTCCTTCATTTATCACTCAAATGTTGTGTTCTATAGCTCGTTGGAAAGTTATTGAGATGGCCTACAACTCTTGTTCACAAGTCTCATCCAAATAAGCATGGTAAGACCCTCATTTTTACAGTTATTTCAATCGGACTTTTAGAAACTTCAAAGCCTAACTTTGTGTTCTTGATTTCTTTGGAAAGATCAAACTTGTAGGAGGCTCCCTAAGGCTCCCTAGCAACTTAACACCTCCCAAGGAAGGTATAAACTTCAAACCCTATCCTTTACTTTGATTATTAGTGATTTTGATGGTTGGTTTTCTAAATGAGAAGCATGGCCTTTGATTATTAGTAATTTGATTTGGATTTGGAGTGATTTGGCGAATGAATCTTGTTATAGTTAATAAAACTTGATTGTGGTTGGTTGAGATGAAGAATCTGAAGAATAAGGACTGGTATAGTATTATTTAGTTGAGTTTTGATGTGTTAATGATTGTGGGTTGTTTGGTGAGGTTTTGGTGTAGTGAGAAACTTGGAAAACTCGTAAATATAGTCGTCGTAATGCCCATTTTTATTCAACTGCTTGTTCTTAGTGTTCAGGACAGAAAACTCAATAAACAATCTGTAATATTGCCATGTTTAGCTAGAGTGTGTCGTAAGCTTTGTTTTAATATGTGGATCACTTGGTTCCGATGTACGGTTTAGGAGAAACGACCGTTTTAAGTAACGTCGTTTCGCGAACGAACCATTACCCCTCGCCTTAATTTGAAACCTTGGTTAAGGCCCTTAAATGACTAATTGGAGTATGAAACAATTATGTAAAGTGGATTAGGAAGTTGGTAGGGTACTTGCGAAAGAATCGCCTTAAAATTCTTAATGGTTAATTTATTAAAAGTGGTGGAGCCAAGGGTACTCGAACGACTTATGTGATTCGTTAAGCGTAGAAGTGACCATAAGCAAACGTTAGGGTTCAATTGGTTAAAGTCTAGTTTCTTAAGCGACCGTGGTTTAATTCCGACTTTAGTTGTTGTTCATAGGTTATCGGACCCACTCTAAGCTTAAGTCTAACCGGGAACACTCAGGCAAGTTTTCTACCCGTTATACTGTTATTGTGATGTAAATATATGTATATGCATTATCTTGTGATAAGTGCATGATTGTTATTAGCAAATCTTGCGATATATTGGAGCATTATATATGGTATATATGCATGTCTGTTTCGTAATCTTGATATCTAATTGTTGATTCAATTGCTTATAAGTTGCATAATACCTATGCTAGAAATAAGCAGTAGTTGCGTATACCCTTAGTATAGGGGACCCAAAGGTGAACATTTTTCTAAACCGGGAGTCGATGTTCCCGAGTATTATATATATATATTGATATAGTTTTCAAAACTATTAATCGAATAAGGTTTATTCGATAATTTTATTTTATTTAATGAATATTATTCTGAATATTCATTCGAGGACTTATGACTCCGCTTACTTTATTTAATGAATATTATTTTGAATATTCATTCGAGGACTTAAGACTCCGTTTATTTTATTTAATGAATATTATTTTGAATACTCATTTGAGGACTTATGACTCCACTTATTTATTAAATAATATTCTTTATTTTATTAAAGAATAATATTTCGATAATCAAACTTATTTTCGATTATTCAAATAAAGATCGTACTTTCGTATAAGTATATCTTTGGTTATTTATTATTCATTTCAAGTATAAGTTTTAAAACTTTTACTTCAATTATTTTTATAAAGATTATCCTTTATGGGAATATTATTTAAATAATAATATTCAGATATTTTCTAACATATCGGGGAATGATTTATTTTATTAAATCATCATTACTCTAAACATTCTTTAAAATGTTTTCGAGTCTTCAAAATGATTTTAAAAGTTAGAGCGGGTCCCAAAACTCGTTTTCAAATTTAAGATCTTCCTTTCGAAGGGGACTTGAATACTCGCTCAAAAATCCGAGGGATCCGGCTCTGTGGTGTATTTTATATTCGCAACGATGTTGCTGTTTTGAGAAAACAATTTGATTACTTGCCCAACGTTCGGGAAGTAAGTCCATCTAATCGAGTCGGCATAAGCGACAGGCCGGGGTACGGTTTATGAAGGTGTAAGAGGCTGGGTGACAGTCCATCCACACATGAGTGGCCGGGTAACGGTCTAGCGCGAGGTCCTAATGCGGCCAGGGTGATGACCGGCGAGGAATTCATCCATCTACAGTAGAAAAGGTTACTTATTGGTATCTTTGCCTGATCAGCAAGATATCGGGCTTATGCCAAAATTCTTTTCTTTCCAAATTCATTGGATATTACAACTCTGTTCATACTTTACATGACAGAGGTTTTCAGGAAATATATGAGAGATATATATGGATATATATATCGGGACTTAATGAAGTATCTCTTAACTTCATTTCTTTTGAATGATACTTCAAAGATTGAATCTATTCAAATCTTATCTTGTAGTCTCATCTTTGTGATGAACTTTTGAAACTGATTATACCTTGAACGGTGGTAGTTCAAGTAGTATTCGGAAAAGATATAAGTATATTGGAGTATCTTGTAACTTCATCTTTTTAACTTATATCTGGTTAATGATTATCTTATGCATAAGATTTTCACAAAAACGTTGAGACGAGGTTATATATATGAGATCACCTTGCAACGATATTTTTATTCAGTTATAAACTGAAACTCTGTGTATATTATGCATGGAAGAGGACTTCCAAGATTTTGAAAAGTATATATATACATATATACTGAATATTTTGCGACTTGGTCGCGTTAAGATATCAAACTTGGTTCATATCTGCTTAACCATGACTTTCATGAGTACTATGAGAATGCTCATATATTGTTAATCATTATACATATTATTTCGGTGGGCTTGTTGCTCACCCTTGCTTTCTTCTTTCATCACACAACAACAGATAGACAAGATGAACGGGACCAAGCTCCCAATTCGTGAGCGGATAGGAAACGTTCCGCAGTTTCCTGTAGGCGTTGATGCCGTTGTAGCTGAGGTAGGAACTACCAGTAGGCTAGGCTTTCAACTATTGATGTACCAGACTTATGTATATTATGAATTGTAATAATGGCAAGGAATATGTAAATCTATTCAGAAACCCTTTTGAGGTGTAATGACTTATAATTGTGGAATAAAATGACTTGTGTTATTTTTGGTATTCATCTCTGAGACTATAACTTGTGGTGTGTGTGTGTATATTGTGGGGTCACAGTACGCAGTAGTTGGTTGATTGTTAAGATTAAGTATTATTAAGGGAAATGAAAGTCGTGACAACTCGAATCCCCGACCCCGGATTTGGGGGTGTTACAAACAAGCCCACCGAAATAATATGTATAATAATTAACAATATATGAGCATTCTCATAGTACTCATGAAAGTCTTGGTCAAGAAGAAATGAACCAAGTTGATATCTTAACGCGACCAAGTCATAAAATATTCAGTATATAAGTATATATACTTTTCATAATCTTTGAAATCCTCTGACATGTATAATATACACAGAGTTCCAGTTTATAACTGTATAAAAATATCGTTGCAAGGTGATCTCATATATCTAACCTTGTCTCAACGTTTTTCTGAAAATCTTTGACATGCATAAGATAATCATTTACTAGATATAAATTCAAAAGATGAAGTTACAAGATACTCCAATATACTTATATCTTTTCCGGATACTAATTGAACTACCACCGTTCAAGGTATCATCAGTTTCAAAAGTTCATCACATAGATGAGACTACAAGAAAAGGTTTGAATAGATTCAATCTTTGAAATATCATTCAAAGAAATGAAGTTACGAGATACTTTATTTAGTCCCGATATATATATCCACATATATATCTCTTATACATTTTCTGGAAACCTCTGTTATGTAAATTATGAACAGAGTTTGTAACATCCGATGAATTTAGGAAAAGAAAAGAGTTTTGGCATAAACACGATATCTTGCTGATCAGGCAAAGATACCAATAAGTAACTTTTTCTACTGTAGATGGATGAATTCCTCGCCGGTCATCACCCTGGCCGCATTAGGACCTCGCGCTAGACCGTTACCCGGCCACTCACGCGTGGATGGACTGTCACCCAGTCTCTTACACCTTCATAGACCGTACCCCGGCCTGTCGCTTATGCCGACTCAATTAGATGGACTTACTTCCCGAACATTGGGCAAGTAATCAAATTGTTTTCTCAAAAAAACAACCTTGTTGCGAATATAAAATACACCACAGAGCCGGATCCCTAAGATTTTTGAGCGAATATTCAAGTCTCCTTCGAAAGGAAGATCTTAAATCTGAAAACGAGTTTTTTGGATCCGCTCTAACTTTTAAAATCATTTTGAAGACTCGAAAACAATTTTAAGAATGTTTGGAGTAATGCTGATTTAATGAAATAAATCAGTCCCGATATATTAGAAAATATCTGAATATTATTATTTAAATAATATTCCCATAAGGATAATCCTTATAAAAATAATTGAAGTAAAAGTTTTAAAACTCATACTTGAAATGGATATTAAATAACCAAAGATATACTTATACGAAAGTATGATCTTTATTTGAATAATCGAAAATAAGTTTGATTATCGAAACATTATTCTTTAATAAAATAAAGAATATTATTTAATAAATAAGCGGAGTCATAAGTCCTCAAATGAATATTCAAAATAATATTCATTAAACAAAATAAAGCGAGTCATAAGTCCTCGAATGAATATTCAAATTAATATTCATTAAATAAAATAAACCGAGTCATAAGTCCTGAATATTCAAAGTAATATTCATTAATAAAAATAATGTTATCGAATAAACCTTATTCGATTAATAGTTTTGAAAACTATATCTATATATATAAATATATATAATATACTCGGGAACATCGACTCCCGGTTTTAGAAAATGTTCACCTTTGGGTCCCCTATACTAAGGGTATACGCAACTACTGCTTATCTCTAGCATATGTATTATGCAACTTATAAGCATTAGAATCAACGGATATATATCAAGATTACGAAACAGACATGCATATATACCATATCACATGCTCCAATATATCGCAAGATTTGCTAATTAACCATCATGCATCTATCACAAGATAATGCATATACATATGTATACATCACAACAACAGTATAACGGGTAGACTTTAATCCCCGGTCGCTTAAGAAACTAGACTTTAACCAATTAGACCCCTAACGTTCGCTTTCGCGCTTAACGATTCACTTAAGTCGCTCGAGTAACCTCGGCTCCACCATTTTTAATAAATTAACCCTTAAGAGTTTTAAGGCGATTCTTTCGCGAGTACCTTACCAACTGCCTAATCCACTTAACATAATTTCTTCATACCCCAATTAGTCATTTAAAGTCCTTAACCAAGGTTTCAAAGTAAGGAGAGGGGTAATGGTTCGGTCGCTAAGCGCCGTTACTTAAAACGGTCGTTTCTCCTAAACCGTACATCGGATTCAAACGAACCACATATCAAAACGAAGCTCGTAACATGAACTATCTAATCATGTTAATGGTCAGAACCTAACAGTGAGTTCATGGGTCCTGATGTTAAGAACAAAAACAGTCTAAAGTAAATCGGGCATTACGACGGCTATGTTTACGCGATTACCAAATTTTATCCTACTCCAAATCAATCCACAATCAACCACAATTCAACCATACAACCAAACTCCATCCATACATTACTAAAACAGCCCCAACACCTCAAGTTCTCCAATTTATATTATTCTCAAACATGAACTAAAACTATTCTTAAGTTCATTAACTAATAACCAAGATTTACAACTCCAAAAATATCACAAAACCATCTAATCTCTACAAAGTATGGTATGAAAAGTTTTCTTATTCAGCATAATCATCAAAATCACTATTCATAAGGGTTTCAAAAAAATTCCAAAAATTGGGGTTATTACACGGGAGATCCACAATTTGAGTTGGGAATGTTGTTCACTGGTGCAACTTCATTTAGGGCAGCAGTGAGAAAGCATGCCATTGTGCACATGAGAGCAATAAAGCTGGTAAGAAATTTTGGAGTGAGAGTTAGATTTGTATGTCTTGGTAGTGGATGTAAGTGAAAAATCTATGCTAGTAAAATGCAGAGCACTTCTACATACCAGGTGAAGACTTATTTCAAGAAGCATACTTGTACACCTACCTTTGAACAAAAACAAATTATTATGGGGTGGTTAGCTAAGCATTATGAGAATGACCATAAGATGAATCCCACTTGGCCAATCTCAGCATTTCAGAAGAAGATAATTAATGATTGGCATTTTAATGTTAGCATCTATATGGTAAGAAGGGCTAAGAGGTTGGCATTGCAGAATATTAAGGGTGATCATATTCAACAATATGGTAAATTATGGAATTATGTGAATGAAGTGAAAAAGGCTATGCCTTAATCCACAGTTGATGTTGTATTAGAAGAAGAACATATTGGATTGGTGGGAAGAAGATTTAAAAGAATATATGTTTGCTTAGGACATATTGGAGGTTAATTATTGACAGCAGTTGAGTGTGACTCTAATGATGGGATGTACCCTATTTGTTGGGCCATTGTTGAGGCAGAGAATTCAGAAAGCTGGAATTGGTTCATAAATCTATTGGTAACTGATGTTGGTGTGGTCAATTCTACATCCTGGACATTCATTTCTGATAGGCAAAAGGTAACTAGACCTTTATTTGATATTTCATGGTTTATTAATTGACATTATAACTTACCTTTATAATTATTTTAGGGGTTGATCAATGCATTGACAGAAGTGGTGTCAAACTCTGAACACAGATTCTGTGTTATGCATCTTTATAGGAACATGGTGAAAGATCATAAATGAATTATTTTGAGAAAGCTTTTGTGGCTTGCAGAAAGGCTACAACAGACTACATGTTCAACAAACATATGGATGAGTTAAAAAAAGTTAAGATTTATTTTTAGCTTATCTATGACCTAACTAACTGCACAATTTAATTAACTTTATCATGCAACTGTCAAAGAAGTGCTACAACTGGTTGATGGAAAAACCTAAATCACGATGGACTAGAAGTGCATTTAGGATATTTTCTCTATCAGATATGTTTGTGAATAACCATTGTGAGGTTTTGAACAACAATATCAGACAATATAGGGATTTTCCCATCATTGGTCTTTTACAAGGTTTGCATAAGAGTGCTATGGTTAGAATTCAGACTAGAAGAGACAAGATGCTAAAAACTTACTCTTTAAACCCTATATGTCCTGGTGCCATGAGGAAAGTTAACAAGTAAGTGGTCATTCATCCATAGTTATGTAATAATATAGTGATAAAATTTTAATAGTAATTCATGTTTTGTTAGATCAATGAGTTTTATTGGAGGGTGTATGGTGCAATGGTCTGGCAAGGCCACATATTTGGTAACTGTGACAGATGGTGGTCATGAAATGGTGGTAGACATGAAAAACATACTTGTGCATGCAGAAAATACCAACTAACTGGACTTTCATGTTATCATGCATGTGCATGTATAAAATGAAGGAACTTGGAAATTTCAGAGCACATTCACAAGACATATACTAATTAAGGCCATGTTTCTGTCATGCTACACACACACTTGAACCTATAAATTCTGAGCAATACTGGGATCAAGTAACTGGAAATCCAAATATTCTACCCCCTCTGGTAAAGATAGCTCCTGGTAAACCTAAGAAGAAAATGGACTGTAGAAATGATCCTAAACAAGATAAATCTGATGGTACAAAGCTTGTTAGGAAGAATAGCACTGTAAAATGTAGCTATTGTGGACAAGAAAAGCATAACGCAAGGAGCTGTCCAAAAAAGGTGATCTTTTTTACCTACAATTTGTTAAGTACATTGTATTTTTTACCTACATGTTAAGTACATTAAGATAATTTGTGATTATTTACAGAAAGTAGATATGTCCAATGGTAGTGCTACTCCAACTACTACAAAGTCAAATGCTACAAACTTTGCACCTATTAAGAAGCATGCAATTTTCAAAAACTCAAAGGTTGTAGTTGCAGGGAGGGAAGAGAGGCCAGCACAGCTAAAATCTGCAAATTTAAAGAAAAAGGCCAAGGTGGGAGTTTGTTAGGAATATATGTGCATTAGTTTGATGATATGTTTAACAAAACACTTAAGTAGAAATTTAGTGTCTGTAGCCTCAACGGATAAGACCACTTTGGCTATCCGTTGATGGTGTAGCTTTACTTAGAAATAAGTCTAGTATTGTAGCATATTTCAGTCTCTGTATTTAAAATTGTAATTCTTAGAAGTTGAGAGAAACTATGAGTCATGTTGACTACTAGATGATATGCAGATAGGAAGGCCAATTGTAAATATTTCATGCCTTGTAATTTTGTATAAATGAAGTGGTATCAACGGATGACTTAAAAGACCTTCAACGGATGAGAAGCTAAGCTTCAACGGATGTCTCTAAAGCTTCAACGGATAACATCCTTCAACGGATGAGAGCATCAACGGATGAAAGCTTCAACGGATAACATCCTTCAACGGATGAAGTCATCAACGGATGAAAGCTTCAACGGATGTTCTGCTAATCAGCCGTTGATAAGTGGTAGTTGTACCTACAAGCAGAGGCACGTGGGTTGACAGAGAAAACTGAGATGTGGTAGCCGAATTTCAGGATCAACAGAAAAAGCAGCCGTTCTTCTTTTGTACAAAGTTGCAATAGTCAACAAAGTACTTGAGTGAACAGGAAAAGAAGCAAGTGAAGAACTTATTTTACTATTGTAATTTTATATTGTTTTTCACTTGTACACTTGGTAATATATATGAACCAAGAAGAAGCTAGTAATTAGAGAGATTTTTCCAGAGCTGTTAAGAAATATCTTGAGAGAAAATTCATCTAGTTTGTACTAGGATGCAGCTGTGATCAACATTGTTGAACACAGATTTTCTAATATACCATCTCTGGTGGAACAACAAATCCACCAGAAAAGTTTTTAAGGTCTGTTGTGTTCTTTACATTTGTGCTTGAATATATATCTGTCTGTATTAGCTTAAAGCAATTCACACACTTGTTCTTCTTGAACACACAACTTTATAAACTGCTCAAAACTTGAAAAAGTTTTGAGATTTACATTCAACCCCCCTTCTGTAAATCTCATTGTTAGTCTTCTAGGAATAACAATTGGTATCAGAGCAGGCTCTTGACACACAAAGAGTTTAAAGATCTTGGAATCTAACAAAGATGAGTAAGAAGGATATTGGAGTAAAGATCCCAGTTCTTGACAAAGACAGTTATCACCACTGGAAGGTGAAAATGCACCTTCATCTACTCTCCCAAGATGAAGGTTATGTAAACTGCATTGAGAATGGTCCTCACATTCCCCACAAAGTAGCCACAGTTGCTACGGCCACAATTGTTGTTGGTCAATCCATTCCAAAACCCAGAGCAGAATGGACAATGGAAGACACAGAAGAAGTCCACAAGGATAAGAAGGCTATGAACATTTTGTTTAATGGTCTTGACAAGGATATGTTTGATAATGTGATAAATTGTTCAACTGCCAAAGAGGTTTGGGACACAGTTCAGCTGCTGTGTGAAGGTACAGAACAAGTAAGAGAGAACAAAATGCAGCTTCTCATTCAACAGTATGAGCACTTTCATTTTGAAGAAAATGAATCTTTAAATGACACATTCAATAGATTCCAAAAACTGTTGAATGGACTGAAGCTGTATGGTAGAGTGTACCAGGTGAAGGATTCAAATCTTAAATTTTTGAGATCCTTACCAAAGGAATGGAAACCCATGACTGTTTCCTTAAGAAACTCTCAAGATTATAAGGACTTTACTCTTGAAAGATTATATGGAATCTTGAAGACTTATGAACTAGAGTTGGAACAGGATGAGGTATTGGAGAGGGGGAGAAAGAAAGGAGGTTCAGTTGCATTGGTAGCTGAAAATGAGAAAGAATGCAGAAAAGAAACTGTGAGATCTACATCAAGCTCCAAAGATGGTGTAAGAAATCCAGAATCAGACAAGGGTAAAGGGCAAGTTGCTGAAAATGAAGACAACTCCAGTCAAGATGACTCTGATGGTATTGATGAGCATCTTGCATTTCTGTCCAGGAGATTTGCAAAGATGAAGTTCAGGAAAAACACTAGAGCCACTAAACCCCATAAGAACATGGTGGACAAATCCAAGTTCAAGTGTTTTAATTGTGGTATGAGTGGACACTTTGCAAGTGAGTGCAGAAAGCCAACCTCTGAAAAGAAGAAATTTGAACAAGTAGATTACAAAAAGAAATATTTTGATCTGCTCAAACAGAAGGAAAGGGCTTTCATTACTCAAGAAAGAGACTGGGCAGCTGATGGAGAAGAAGAGGATGAAGACATGGAATATGTTAACTTGGCTCTCATGGCTGATTCTGAGGAGAATGAAGTTAGTTCATCAAGCAACCAGGTAATTACTACTGATATAACACAGCTTACTAAAGAAGAGTGCAATGATGCTTTTAATGACATGTCTACTGAACTGTATCATTTGCGTGTATCTCTTAAATCTCTTGCTAAAGAAAATAGTAGGATTAAAGAGAACAATCTGTTTTTAAGTAATAGAAATGCTGTGTTAGAAGATAAGTTAATTGACCTAGAAAAGACTAAGCTGCATTGTGTATCTGTTGAAAATGAACTAGCTGAATCTATTAAGAAAGTAGAAATACTTTCCAATCAATTAGAGAAAGAGCAAGAGGTGATTAAAGCCTGGAAAACATCTAGGGATGTAAGTGCTCAAATTGCCAAAGTCCAAGGAATTGAATCATTCTGTGAAACTGCCTGGGATAAAAATAAAAAGAAACTGGAATTAATTGATGGACTGTCAACGGATGTGGAATCAACGGATGATGAAAGTTATCCGTTGAAGGAAGAAAAGGAACATCCGTTGAAGGTTCCTCAATTAAAACAGGCAGATGTTTCTAAAAGAGAAAATCTAAAGAAACTCAACAAAAAGTTTGGTTCAACTTCAAAGAACTTTGTCAAAGAAGGAGCAAGCACATCCAAAGATGTCAGAAAGGTGAATGTAGGGCACATGACCTTAGAACAGTTAAACAATAGGCTCAAGATGGTTGAGGATAAAAAGGAATCCAAAAGGAAATCCAACAGAAATGGGAAGGTAGGAGTTAACAAACATAACAATTACACACCTGACAAGTATGCTCCTAGAAAAAGCTGTGTGCATTGTAGTAGTGTTAATCATCTATCTGCTAACTGTAAATCTATTAAGAAATCTCCCATAACTGTACCCTCTTCCATGCCTAACATGTCTGTATCACCTCTACATGCTCTGCCTGTTATGTCTCAACAAAATCCTTATGCACATTTTGCAAACATGCCATATTTTAACAATTCTTATCTTGCTGCATTCAGTATGCCTCAATTGCCATACAATATGCCAATGTGGAATAACATGTATGCACAATCCATGCCTAATAATACTATAAATGTGCTGGATAATGTTGTGACTAACCCTACACCTCAACCAACCACATCTAAGACCAAGGTTGACTCAAACTCACCTAAGTCTAAAGATGCAGGAGGAATGAAGTCTAGGAGAAAGGCTAACAAGAATGGACCCAAGGAAACTTGGGTACCAAAATCAAATTGATTGATTTTGTGGTGTGCAGGAAAATAGAAGAAATCTATGGTACTTGGACAGTGGCTGTTCAAGACACATGACTGGAGATTTCTCCCTGCTCACAGAGTTTAAAGAGAGAGCTGGCCCCAGCATAACCTTTGGAGATGACAGCAAAGGGTTTACTATGGGATATGGCTTGATTTCAACAAGGAATGTCATCATTGAAGAAGTTGCATTAGTTGATGGTCTCAAGCACAACTTACTGAGTATCAGTCAACTATGTGATAGAGGGAATACAGTTTCCTTCAATTCTGAAGCCTGTGTTGTCACTAGTAAGAAAGACAACAAAGTGGTTCTAACTGGAGTTAGAAAAGGAAATGTGTACTTAGCTGACTTCAACTCTACAGATGCAGAATCTATTACTTGTCTTTTCAGCAAAGCAAGTTCAGTTGAGAGTTGGCTATGGCACAAGAAGCTATCCCATTTGAATTTCAAGACAATGAATGATCTAGTCAAAAAGGACTTAGTAAGAGGAATTCCTCTTGTTGAATTCTCAAGGGATGGTCTGTGTGATGCTTGTCAGAAAGGCAAACAAAGGAAAGCATCATTTCAGAAGAAGCTTGAAACAACAATTGATGAACCATTACAGCTGTTACATATGGATTTGTTTGGACCAGTCAATGTATTGTCAATAGCAAGAAAAAGATATTGTTTAGTGATTGTAGATGATTTCTCAAAGTTCACATGGGTCTGTTTTCTTGGATCAAAGGATGAAGCAAGTGAAATCATTATCAATCACATCAGGCAAGTCAATAATCATCCTGACTTAAAAGTAAGAAACATCAGGAGTGACAATGGAACTGAATTCAAGAATTTGACATTAAGGCTGTTCTGTGAAGAAAATGGAATCATGCATGAGTTCTCAGCTCCAAGAACACCTCAGCAAAATGGGGTAGTTGAAAGAAAGAACAGATCTTTAATTGAGGCTGCCAGAACAATGCTTGAAGAATCAAAGTTACCAACATATTTTTGGGCTGAAGCTGTTAATTGTGCCTGTTTCACTCAAAATATTTCTCTGATCAATCAAGCTAAAGGCATGACTCCTTATCAGTTGTTCAAGAAAAGAAAACCAACTCTAAACTTTCTTCATGTCTTTGGATGTAAATGTTTTATACTAAGGAATCAATCTGACCATAAAGGGAAGTTTGATGCAAAGGCTGATGAAGGAATATTTGTTGGTTATTCAGCTGGAAAATCTTATAGGGTCTACAATCTAAGAACCAACATTGTTATGGAATCTGTGCATGTTGTGTTTGATGATAAAAAGATTGATGGACTAACAGATGAGGAACATTATGAGAGACTCAAATTTGACAATATTGAAATATATTGTGATGATAGTGAAGAAGAGATTGATGGAGACGACACTTCAAAAGGAATACAAAATTTGCTCCTGGATAATGCACAAAATTCAGCATCCGTTGAAAGACATTGTGCATCATCCGTTGAAGTACTTAATGAAACATCCGTTGATCATAGCTCATCAACTGATAATCAATTTACATCATTAATTGATGGAACTCCAAGTTCCCTGCAAAGGACCAACAACTCAGGGGGAGTTTCAACTAATCAAAACTCTATCTCACATCATGACAATACTGAGATCACCTCATCTAGAGCTCATCTTCCACCTCAAAGGAAATGGACCAAGAATCATCCCTTTGAACTGATCATTGGTGATGCATCATCTAAAGTGCAAACAAGAAGAGCTACTCAAGATGAATGTCTGTATAGTAGTTTTCTATCTCAGGAGGAACCTAAGAAAGTGGAAGAAGCCTTATTGGATCCAGATTGGATATTAGCTATGCAGGAAGAGCTAAACCAATTTGAGAGAAACCAAGTTTGGAAGCTGGTACCCAAACCAAAGAACAAGAGTCCTATTGATACAAAATGGGTATTCAGAAATAAGATGGATGAAAATGGCATTATCATAAGGAATAAAGCCAGATTGGTTGCTAAAGGCTATTCTCAGCAAGAGGGAATAGATTTTGATGAGACATATGCTCCTGTTGCAAGACTTGAAGCTATCAGAATCTTTCTAGCCTATGCAGCCCATGCCAATTTCAAAGTCTATCAAATGGATGTCAAGAGTGCATTTCTAAATGGGAAATTAGAGGAAGAAGTCTATGTAAGTCAACCTCCAGGATTTGAAGATCCAAATTTTCCAGACTATGTGTATTATCTGTTGAAAGCACTCTATGGACTGAAGCAAGCACCTAGAGCCTGGTATGAAACATTATCAAAATTTCTTTTGGAGAATCACTTCACTAGAGGTACTGTTGATAAAACTCTCTTCTTTAGAAATGTTAATGGCTCTAGTATACTTGTTCAAATTTATGTAGATGACATAATATTTGGTTCTAAAGATAATAATCTTTGTAAGAAGTTTGCTAAGCTAATGCAAAGTAATTATGAAATGAGCCTAATGGGAGAACTAACCTATTTTCTTGGTTTACAAATTAAACAAGTTAGTAATGGAATTTTCATTAGTCAAACTAAATATATTCATGATCTTTTAAAGAAGTTTGACTTAATGGAATGTTCATCTGCAAAAACTCCCATGGCCACTGCCACCAAACTTGAATTAAATAAGACTGAAAGGTCTGTGGACATTACAAGTTATAGAGGCATGGTTGGTTCACTTTTATATTTAACTGCTAGCAGACCAGATATAATGTTTGCTACATGTCTGTGTGCGAGATTTCAAGCTGATCCTAGGGAGTCTCACTTAATTGCTATCAAGAGAATTTTCAGATATCTCAAGGGTACACCAAATTTAGGAATTTGGTATCCTAGAGAATCTGGCTTTGATCTAATTGGTTATTCAGATGCAGACTATGCAGGTTGCAAAATAGACAGGAAAAGTACAACAGGCTCCTGTCAATTCCTGGGAAACAAGCTTGTATCATGGTTTAGCAAAAAGCAAAATTCAGTCTCTACTTCTACAGCTGAGGCTGAATACATTGCTGCTGGAAGTTGCTGTTCTCAAATGTTATGGATGAGGAATCAACTCCTTGATTATGGACTTCATGTTGATAGAATACCTATCTTTTGTGACAACACAAGTGCCATAGCCATAACAGAGAATCCTGTGCAGCACTCAAGGACCAAGCACATTGATATTAAGTACCACTTCATCAGGGAGCATGTCATGAATGGTACAGTAGAACTACATTTTGTTCCAAGTGAACAACAAATTGCTGACATATTTACCAAGCCACTTGATGAATCAACATTCACAAGATTGGTAAGTGAGCTAGGTATGCTTAATTACTCTTAAAATTCATGTCTTCTTTGCAATTTGATGTGGAGCCTGAAATATATTAGTTGCTAGAACAAATTTGACTTTTAACAAAGTTTATTCCATCAACGGATGTTCCCTATCCGTTGAAAGTCAAAATTGCTCTATCAACGGATATTCATTATCCGTTGAAAGACAAGTATATCTCTGGAACTTTTATCCGTCAACGGATAAAGCTGAAGTACCTTTCAACGGATGACAATTTACATTATCCGTTGAAATGTCACATCAGACGTTTGAGGTGTTTCACAGCCGTTGATTCTATTTTCTTAACCGTTGATACCATACATACATCTGTATGTATTGGTTTTAAAGGTAGTTATTAGAATACTTACAGTTTATTCTTAAACGGCTGAAATTCACCAACACCTATTTATTGATTAATCCTTTATTTATTTTTTTTTTAAAGCATATAAGCCCTTCTGATTGTTCATTATTACTTTATGCTTTCTTAGAATTTCAAGCATTTACCATTTTCTCTCTGCAAAACCCTCAAGTTATTCTCTGCAATTTCTACTCACAACAATGGCACCAGTCGTAAAGATTATGTCTCAATCTGGGTTTATCTACGAGAAGAATAATTTCATAGCTCTGGTAGAGAAGAATGAAGCCCACTCAGATTATCACAAAATGATGGACTTCATCAAAAACTGTAAACTTAGCTATGCAATGCTGGAAGCCCCAACGATTTTCTGTGAAGTAGTTGAGGAGATTTGGACAACTGCTGAGTTCAACTCCATGGATATGACTATCTCCTTCACTCTCAAAGGTAAAAATCACTGTATAAACTGTGATGACTTACAAGCATGTTTTAAATTACCTGAGAACAATGCCATGACACCACACACTGATAGTGATGTATCCAGCATGTTAGATTCCATAGGTTACTCTCTTAACTCTGCTAATTTAGGGGGTATTAGACGAAAAGGCCTTAGGAAAGAATGGAGTTTTCTTGGGGATGCCTTCATAAAGGTTTTCTCTGGGAAAATTAGTAATTTTGATGCCATAACTTCATCTCTTGTTAACATGTTCTATATGCTTGTTTCTGATAGGTACTTTAACTTTAGCAACTATGTGATGCTAGAATTAGGTACTAGATTAGGTAACAAAGCTAATAGACCTAATAACATCTATTATGCTAGATTCTTTATGTTATTGGCTAACCATGTTGCTGAAGGTTTAGTCATAATCAATGAGAATAATAAACTCAAGTGCTGGGCACAAGAGAAAAGAGTTCTTGCAGACTTGAAGAGAATGGATCTTAACAGCAGTGTGCAATTGGTATATTTACCAATCATGAATGCACCCCAGGTAGGTGAGGTAATTGCTTCTACAACTCCTACTTCTTCCAACCCCTCTATTTCTTTATCTTCTAGTGTGGCCATGAAATCTGTGTCAATGCCCCAACAGATTTCTACCAAGGTCACCAAATCCAAACTTTCAAAATCCAAGACAAAGAAAACCACCTCTGTTGTTTCTCAAAAGACAACAGTTGTAACAACAACCATTAACCCTGAGGGAAGTGATCAGGGTGTGAGTGGTGAGGGGAGGGGTGAACATCAAAGAAACCCCCAGGATAAGGAAGGAGAGTTGAGTGCTTCCCAAGCTAGCCAAGCCCCAGTTTCTCAAAAAGCTGTGGTGGTTGAAAAGGTCTCTAGCACATCCCTAGTAGCATCCTCCCAAAAGGATGTTACTATTGAAAAGAGTTCCCATCCAGGAACACAGAACAAAAGAGGGAGGGACACTAAAGCCAAACACTCACCTACAAAAGCCTTTATTAGAAGAAAGAAGGCTAGAACCCAATCTTCTACACAGGGTGCACACACTGCACAGATACATCCATCTGTCTCTGTGCCTTCTCAAACTCAGTTTGATGTGACTCCAATAAATGTGGAGTCACAGCCCCATTCTCTCACAATAACTACACATCAATCACCAAATACTTCTTCACCATCTCTGGATGTGGATATGCTATTCCCATCAATTCCTGATTCTCCCTCTTTACAACTCAGGGAGAAGCCCCACTCAAATACAGGTGATCATCATCTTTTAGATGATTTGTTGGATCACCCGCAAATTCTTTCAGATATAATTGAAGGATCTGTATCAACACATATCAAATCAATCTATACAGATTCAACAGTTATATCACTTTCAATTTCATCTTCTTTTCCTTCTTCAATGGATATCACTCATCCGTTGACAAGTGGTTGCTCTTCAACGGATAAGCTTAACAGCAGTTATCCGTTGATAACAACAGTTTCAACTTCAACGGATATTCCACATCCGTTGATAGTCTCTACACAAATAACTGAAATGATTCCAAGTGTAGAAGACATGAATACTGTGCAATCACTTTTAGGATTGAGGGCAGGGAGTGAAAATTTGAGTGAGAGGCTGGGTTGCTCCCAGGCAAAAGGAGAGATTGAGAGCACAAAAATGCATGCTATTTCTTCCAGCATGGCAAAAGTCAGTGAGTGGAGTACCACCTTAGAAGGTGAAGGTGAGGGAGTGAGATGTGTGAGCCAGGGGGAGCCCCTGATGCAAGAACATAGAGAAAAAGAGAGAAAAGCAGGTACAGTTGATACAAGGGTGGAACCAGCCATTGCTCATGAGTCAATGATTGTGGATGATGCTGAAAAGGAAAGACAATTTCAGCAACATTACAAAGCTGTAATTGATAACATTTCCTTGGATGCTGACACTTTTACTCATCCTGTGACAGCCTATCAACTGTTGGCTGCTCAGGGCAATGAGGAGGCAGAGAGGACACTACATCTAGTGCACTCAACAGAATCTCTTCAAAGGGATAAAGCTGCTATTAACAGGATGCCTTCTACAGCTGGTGAGCCATCTGAGGAATTTGGAGTAAATTCTGATGATGATGACTCTATTTCTTCTGATGGAAGCATGAACATAGGGGGAGATGAAGACCCTAGTTCCATTCCTAATCTACCTGAATGGGCCCTGACTAAGGAGCATAGAACAGGTGAATTCAATGTCCACCTGGTCAAACAAATCATCACTATTCAACAGGCCATTCAGAACACTTCAAATGCAAATATCAAGGCTATCCTCCAAGCTCACCTGGACTCACTGCATCTCATGAAGTTGCAGAAAGTAAAGCAAGATATGAGTCTAAATGATCTCAGGAAAGATATTGCTGACTTGAAATCCTTCACTTCAGAAAAATTGGATTCAGTCATGCCCTATGGTACTTTGCAGGACTTGGTTTCGAGATTGAAAAAGGAATCAGTTACTGAACAAAGGCTGGCCAAGTTGGAAGACAGAGTTCAAGGAATTGAAGATTCTGTGGCCACCCTTCTTCTCAACCAACAATCTCAAACCAATCTCCTAATGCAGCTGGCAAAAGCACAAGGCTTGACCCCTCTCCTTGATGATAACAAAAAGGGGGAGAATAAAAGGGAAGGGGAAGGAGAGCCCTCTACAAAGATTCAGATATCTAAAGTGCTAGTTCCTGCCATCACTACCTCTCCAATCATTCAAATCAAGGGAAAATCTGATGGAATTGATTTGATTCAGCTAGCAGCAGCTGAAATACAAATGAAAGAACAATGGAGGAGAATTGATGAAAGGTTGCAATTGGTGTTTGGTTCTACACAAAATAAATCAACATCTGTGAAATTTAGCACAAAGATTGAACCAATCAACATGGAGCTCATGCCAGTAGGGAGTCTTAAGGATGGAGAAGCTTCTTCCAAAGAGCTACAAGCTATAATCCTCAAGCCCAATGAAAGATCCAATAAGGACTCAACAAAGAATCCTTTAAAAGAAGTGGACTTTCCTCCTTCAAAAGATGATGAGAACAAGATCTTAGGCAGGAGTATTGCCTATCTCAAAAAGTCCATGGATGAGGCTGTAAGGAGAAATAGAGCTATTATCATTAGAGAGGGAAAGAGCATATGTGTGATGCAAGGACATCCCAAATTCTCAATAGCTAAGAAAGAAGAAGCCAAGCAATTAAAGGCTGACAAAAGAGCACAAGCAAAGCTTGAAAAACAGCTAAAGTCAAGCCAAGTTGAAGAAATGAAAGGAATTGAAGTCAGGGGTGAAGAAAAGATTGCTAACTTAGATGAGGTTCTTGGGAGCATATTTGGTGAAAATATGGAGGAAAGAGAGGAATGGCAGAAGGGAAACAGAAGAAAGGCCAAGGCACACAGAAGGAGTGAAGATAACCCTGAAGATACCAAATCCACATCTAAACCACTACCTTCCATACCTGAACCTTTTGTTACTGATCCCTCTATAAATATCCATGGTGAACCAATCATTCCAAAAGAGGAACCTATTGATTGGGACAACATCACATTGCCTACCTTTCTAACCACTCTTCCACCACCAAAGAAACAGAAAAGAAAACCAAAATCTACACCTCCCACAACCTCTAAGAAATTCACTCAAAAACAAAAACCTAAACCTAAGTCACCCATTTCTAAAGATGATTATGTTCACATCTGTGACATAAAAGAAATTTCAGACATTGAACTCTATCTGGATGAGCTGGAGGATGTAAGGGGAATAGCTGCCTACAGACAGTTACCAGAAAGATTAGTGTTCAGATATAAAGGAGCTGGGGAAAGAACATGGCCTCTCCACAGGATTCTAAATGAAGGCTACTCTACCTTGATCAGAGTCTTTTCAGCCATCAAAAAGGATTCTGGCTTTACCAGAACAGCCAAGACTGAAATTCTCAACAAGATTGCCAACATAAGGAAGACTTGGAGGGAACCAAATGCTTTGCCCAGAACCTTACTCATACAAGAAAGGGGAACTAAAATTCACAAATCACCTCATTGGTTGATGGAATTTAGAGATGACAAAGGAGTCAGAAGATTTTTCAGACTTGAAGACCAACTCAAGATTGCCAGCAATGAAACTCTCAAGGAAATGCAATCTAAGTTGGATATCAGTGATGAAGATGAAGCTGAATTCTTCAGAAAACTCCAACTCCAAATTGAGGGAAATGACAAAGGGCTAGGAAAGAAAACCAGGGAACAAAGAAGAAAATGATGTTTTGCTCAGGCTAGAGGAGCACCCTTGGAAATACTGTAAATCTTCAATTACCTCCTAGTACATACACTTTTGCAGCACTTTTTATATTTCTACTTAGTTTCAATTCAAATATTTGTTAAGTGTTTTGTTATCATCAAGTTAACTCTGAATTTATGCCTACAGTTCTTATAGACATAAATAGGGGGAGATTGTTAGGAATATATGTGCATTAGTTTGATGATATGTTTAACAAAACACTTAAGTAGAAATTTAGTGTCTGTAGCCTCAACGGATAAGACCACTTTGGCTATCCGTTGATGGTGTAGCTTTACTTAGAAATAAGTCTAGTATTGTAGCATATTTCAGTCTCTGTATTTAAAATTGTAATTCTTAGAAGTTGAGAGAAACTATGAGTCATGTTGACTACTAGATGATATGCAGATAGGAAGGCCAATTGTAAATATTTCATGCCTTGTAATTTTGTATAAATGAAGTGGTATCAACGGATGACTTAAAAGACCTTCAACGGATGAGAAGCTAAGCTTCAACGGATGTCTCTAAAGCTTCAACGGATAACATCCTTCAACGGATGAGAGCATCAACGGATGAAAGCTTCAACGGATAACATCCTTCAACGGATGAAGTCATCAACGGATGAAAGCTTCAACGGATGTTCTGCTAATCAGCCGTTGATAAGTGGTAGTTGTACCTACAAGCAGAGGCACGTGGGTTGACAGAGAAAACTGAGATGTGGTAGCCGAATTTCAGGATCAACAGAAAAAGCAGCCGTTCTTCTTTTGTACAAAGTTGCAATAGTCAACAAAGTACTTGAGTGAACAGGAAAAGAAGCAAGTGAAGAACTTATTTTACTATTGTAATTTTATATTGTTTTTCACTTGTACACTTGGTAATATATATGAACCAAGAAGAAGCTAGTAATTAGAGAGATTTTTCCAGAGCTGTTAAGAAATATCTTGAGAGAAAATTCATCTAGTTTGTACTAGGATGCAGCTGTGATCAACATTGTTGAACACAGATTTTCTAATATACCATCTCTGGTGGAACAACAAATCCACCAGAAAAGTTTTTAAGGTCTGTTGTGTTCTTTACATTTGTGCTTGAATATATATCTGTCTGTATTAGCTTAAAGCAATTCACACACTTGTTCTTCTTGAACACACAACTTTATAAACTGCTCAAAACTTGAAAAAGTTTTGAGATTTACATTCAACCCCCCTTCTGTAAATCTCATTGTTAGTCTTCTAGGAATAACAGAGTTATTAATGTTACTGAAAATCAAGGGGGGATCTTTACTACCTACTCTCAACCTATATCAGTTGTATCAAACACCCCTCTTGGAATCCAACCAAACAGATTCAGCACTTCAGTTAATTGTCCCACTAACTTGAAAAATTTGGAAGCAGCTATTAGGGCAAGAAAGGAAAAATCAAGCACCAAGCCTCCCTGGAAGATTTAACCAATTATATTTGTTACTGATTTTTGGCAGCCTATGCATTTTTTGCATCCATTAAATGGATGGTATTTATGTTACTTTTGTAATAATTTTCATAATTGTTAAGATTGTAACATACTTTTTTAAATTAACATAGGCTAATATTAATGTGATAGGCTAGTTTTTAGGCCAATGCTAGGTAGTCCTTACTTTGACTGCATTTCAAGTGCTTGTATTGGGAATTGACACTTAATTTACTAAGTTTTTGACTATATCAAGTCTTAATGAAAGTGGTTGTTACCCCTATTGGTTGATACAGTATGCATTTAAGTTTTTTCTCCTATAAATTCACTACTTTGTGCATTGCTTTGCCATTGATACAAACACCTATACAGTTTATCTACTTTATTTACAACAATATGTCTACTTGGAGTAAGCCTGTTGTAGGGACTGTTAAGGTCAATGTCAAGGGTTCCTTTCTTAGGTCTCACATGAGGGCTACTGTGGCATGCATAATGAGAGACTCAAATGGAAACTGGATGAAAGGGTGCAAGAGTATGATTGGGTTGGCAGTGCCAGTGACTGCAAAACTGTGGTCCATCTAGTATGGTTTGAAGATGGCATGGGAGAGGGGAAGTATGCCTGTCATTGTTGAGTGTGAGAATGAAGAAGCTGTGGACCAGGTGAACAACCCTGATGAAGACTATGACATGTTTGATTTGGTGTTGATGATCAGGCAGATTATTTCTGAGAAGTGGGATTTCTGTGATGTTGTGCACATCCCAAGCACCTCAAATGCACCTGCTGCTGCTCTTGCCAATGAGGCAATCAATGATCATGGTGGCCTTGAGGATGTTATTGTGCCACCAGCATCCATGCAGGGCCTCTTGCTTGCAGACAAGATGGCTTGAAATGCTTCTACTATCATTTTAGTTATTCCCGGATTAAGCCATGTATTATCTGCATTATTATCAAAATAAATGGCTTTTTATTTAACAATTTTTCTGCTTTACTTATGCTATTATCTGTGTATGCAAAGTTGAGAAGAACCACATAATTCATTACCAATTCAACATTTCATTACCAATTCAACATTTCATTACCAATATATAACAACAAGTCATTACAATCCTCATTACAACATCAACATCCTTATTCTAAATCTACTTCTTTCACATTACCAAACACACCACAAACAATCTAGAAAAATAATGAATAACATTGAAATAGTTACATAATAATGTTTTGAACAGCCATTCCACTGAACTTTATCTTGGATGTCTTCATCGACTAACATTGGATTGTTGATATGGTCTGCTTCAAGAGCTCTCAATCTAGCTCGTAAGCTATAAATTACCACTCGACCTCGATGACAAACAGATTCATCAATCCACTGGAAATAGTTGCAGCCCCTCCTACCTTGAACACACCCAAGGAACCTCCTTCCAATATTAGCCTCTGTCCAAGCTGTTCTCTGGATAACAATGCGACCACAAGTACAATAATCAGCCATTGAATATCTTAATTTTTGGCTCAATTCTGTGTAAGGGTTAGGGATTTTGATTTGGGGAAAGTACAGAGAAGAGATAAGAAAGTTTATAGAGTTTATAGTCGTTACTTGGAGAAAATGCAAATATACCACTCTTTGTTTCATTTCTTACTAACGGTGTTAGCTACAAGTTAACGGTCGTACATATTCTGCAGCAATTTTAAAACTTCAGGTACACCGTTTATAATTTCTTAGAACAGAGGTACATAATGTGCATTTTTGCTAAATCTCGAGTACACATTCGACTAAATTTTAGTCGTAGAATTATCTTTCAAGTTTAGAGATGAACCAAAATTAAATTTAGAACCAAGACTCCAAAACATAAATCTTATAACCCGTAAAGGAAGATTTTATGAAATTTATGGGACCCCCTAGTTGCATCAGCATATGACAATGAGAGTTTGAAGCAGAGAGTAGTGTACTTTTTATTTCTTGTTCTTTGTATGTCAGCTTAAATCAAGTGCTCAGTAATCAGTTTAGTGAACTTATATTAAACTTAATGTTCAAACATGTCACCATTTCTGTTAACTTCTATTAAATTCTGATTTCGGGTTTCGGTAAAAACTGAAATAATTATATCAGTACAGTACTCAAATCCGAATCGGTAATTAATACCGATTCTGGTTTTGGTTTACTGAATAAAATTGGATGAGTGAATACACAGGCATTATAATTAGCCTCGAGGAATTGATGGGGGCTTGGGTTTAACTTGCTTGTGCGTAATTTGCTTGGCAAATTGAATATGCTATAACTTATTATTATATATAAGTATGCTAAAGAAACGTTTTATGTACATTTTAACACAAAAATATAGGAAGTTGAGCAGTTAACCAACTTTCTGTCCCATGATTATACAAGTCAAGTTTGGTAGACTTTTGAATAATTTAACCCTGCTTAATTTATTTATTTATTTTTTAAAAACCTGAACTTACGTATGACCTGTACTCGTGATGATCAAAATGCATGATATGTGATTTATATGTTTCAAACATGCAGCAATAAAAAATAAATTTTTTAAAAAAAGTATCCTAGCTTGGGAATGTAAATCTCTGTATCACACTAACACCAGCAAGCTAATAACTACAAAAAATGCGAGTACTAATATACATGATAGAAAAGTTTATATAAGGTTACTCGGTAGAGAAGAGAATTTGGATATCTTAAGCACAACACAAACAGTCTACTGAACTACGGTTTCAGCCAATCCGCGGTTCAATTGGTGCACAGTGCACCCAGGTTCTATTTGCTACAAACCAGACTTCCAAGTATGAAAGGATTAAAGGCAAGGTCAAAAAATCAAGCTACCAAAAGGATAAAAGTATTTCCAACTTTAAATAGCAGACTCCAAGTATATATAAGACACTAATAGAGAAACCTGAAACTTCTCACACGACAAGAGTAGTTTTAAAGTTGGCAGTAATAGGTAAATACAATTATCAACTATCCAGCCAAAATTTCTAGGCTTCTAGCCCATGGAATCAGCAAGAAATAATCAGTTACTTCTTATGATCAGATATTGAGCTTAACAGTATACATGTGTAGTTAGAGACGTTTACTATGATAAAGCAACAAACAATTAACAAAGCAAGGAAGTAAAACAAAGACATGCAAAAAAACTAACTAAAGTGCAATGAAATAAAAATGTACAACCTTTTTTTAATTCTCAAACATGTTCCGCTCATTGCCGCAATACTAAGGTAATAACCAAGTCATCCCAAATAGCAAATATCATTCTCAGTATTCAAACTACTTTTTTAAGTTTAAGATGAGCAACCAGTTTAAATAAATTATAGAGCTCTAGGAGCACTATACATAATATAATTCAATTAAAAATCTAAGGCATTACAAGGATTTCTACATTCTACCTCTTACGACTACTTACTAAAGAGAATGGAAATAAAATTGATGATTATAAATTCAAAAGAAACTATTAACCAATAATATATATTCCACAAATGTACCTTTACTAAGGTACATTTCCATTGTCACACCAAGCTTTCTGAAGTTATTATAGTAACATCACTATCATGTAGATCTTAAATTAGCGAGTTCCCAGTGCCACTTCACCATCCAAGCAAAGATATATATGATGTCCGGCTTTATCCATCTACTATACAAGAAGCAGTCATGCACTTGTTACTGCAGCCTGATACTGGTCAGTAACCACATTACTAAATTTCCCACTAGACCGCCCAGCTTTAAAACTGCCATATCTTGCAGGTTTTGGTAGAAAAAGGGACTGAAGTGTTTGCTCCAATGACTGAGCTGTGTACTTTGCATACTTGCTGGCACTTGCATCTTGTTCAACTAGCGGGCCATAGTTCTGCATGTAACTTCGGTAAACAGGCACAATTGCCTGCACAATAATCTGGCAGGTCTTCTCCCGCAGATCTTTGTCTGAAATTACCCAATTTGAATGTTTCTTGTACATGTCATCAAATGCTTCATTGAAGGCTTTCAGTCTTTTCTTGACAAGATCTCGGGCAGTGGCTCTCCCGCCAGAAAATAGAATCAATCCTTCCCTACTTAACAGTGCTGGAAGCTTTTGCCAGCTATCTTTAAAGTAGATGGCAGAAAAGTAGTCCTTGTATTGTTCATGTTCCCTCAACCAAAAATCCCCCAGTAAGCCCCCAAGTTTTGTGCCTTTTAAGTGCTTAAAGAGGTGCCAATGATTGTTCATTAGGAATAGATGTGACTGGGAAGGGTCAGTATATGCCTTTGACCATGTCTCCAAATTCAACTCGATGGATTTGATTAATTTGAGAAGTTCGTCGATAAGGAGTCTTTCTTGAAACTTTTCGTGCTTCCAACTCCGTTCAATCGCAAGGGCTTGGGTCAGGATTGGCTTATAATCATCCCCAAGAAGCCTATTACAGTAATCAGTGATAAAACTCACTAGTCTTGGAACACTACCATCTGTTGGAGGTGGACTGTCCCTTTGCAGTTCCACTTGAACTGAGAGTTCCCAAAAGATCTCACAAGATCCTTCAATTACCCTTTTAATCAGATCCCTAGTAAGATTTTGAATTTCAGCACAGGCTGCACCACCAAAAAGGCGGTTGAAATCCAATCTCAGTTTGTTTAAAGATGCAAAAATGTCCAACAGCTTTAGTAGCTTTATAGGATCCTTCTTACTCTCTGTAACGGTTTTTCCAAATTGAAGAAATGCAAGCATACCTGCTTGGGCAGCTATCTTAGCAAAACAATCTCTCCACACATCTAACCCCATTCGTTCAAAGACATCATTACAAAGTTTGTACTCAGCCTCAAATAGATGCTTCACTGCAAACTCCAAATGCCTACTCCAGTTAGCAATGTAACCCTCTATACTCTGTACATTATTAAACTCGGAGATGGTTATCTCAAGGTAATCCAATTTGAGTGCCTGCAGGCTAGCTCTAACATTTGAGCTACGAACTTCGACATAGATAGAAATGCACTTTTCCAGCCTATTATTTGCGATTAATCTCTCGAGAATTGCCTGCAGCTTGGTAATAACAGGAACAGGTAATTGCGAAGGAGCTATGCAAGCCTGTTCTTCAAGAGATGATTGTGAAGACATTGGCAAAGGAACGCTATGCTCCATTAGTAACCTCCGGAATTCTTTTTCCAATCTGTTCAACGCAGCCTCAAGAAGGCCACCATCAAGACGACCCTTTTCCTCGTCCTTCTGCAATTCCCTCAGATACTTCAACGCCTTCTTCAAATTCGAAATATACCTCCCATCAGCAATCTTATAATCCTCCAAGTACTCCACAATATCATCCAACCATTGAATTGCCATCTCACAATTATCCCCTAAAAACTTCAAAGCCTCTTCCAACCTCTTAAGCACCGAAAGATACCCAGGAAGATCCGATTGAGGATCAGATAACGACTTCTCGAGCCCATGAATAGCATCAAAAACCCTAAGAACTGCAGCAGCAGGAACAACAGCTTGATTTATATGACCACCAACAGCATCAAGTGCTTCCTCCTGTGCACGAATTGGACGAACTGCAGCTTCCAAATAAGGTAACCTCTGATTGATCTCATCTAACCTAGGCCCAGATTTCTCAATAGAATCGCCTAAATTCTTAGTTTTCTCTAAGCTAAATTTCAACGAATTCTTAGCAGCTAGCAATTTCTCCACCGAATCCATTCTTCTACCAAATCCCAAATCGAAAAGACAGTACAAAATACCCTTCTTGATTCACAATTCTTTAAAAGGAATCACCAACCATAAAACAACCTAAAACCCACAAAAATGACTAAAATCACCAACTATAAACAACCTAAAACCCACAACAATCACTAAAATCACTATCTTACAAAATTAATGAATTTGCACTAACACAATTATTAAATCACAATACCCACAAAATGTATCCACAATCAAGAACCAAAAATTACACACAACCCAGTTCTTAATTCACAAAACCCACAAAATTGATGGCTCCAAAAGGCTAAAGATTGCAACTTTTTCAAAACCCAACTTGTAAAATATCACAAACAATAATAAAAATGGAAGAGTAAATGCAAGAAGAAGAAAAGGTTAATAATTATAATCACCTCAGATTCGAAAAGAGAAGTGGGGGGATAAGAGAAAGTACATAAAACTTACAGTGTTTAAGTGAGGGGGTGGTGGGAGGAAAAGTAGATTACTTATTGCAAGTATATACTGTATGAATCAAAGGGCTTAGATGTAAAGTGTGTGTATGTATTGGGTTATGATTAAGGGGGAGGGAGAGAGAGTAAACTAAAACAAAGTTAACCAAACTCCCCTAACTTGTGTTTCTTACACACCGTTAAAAACTGCTATAATGATAAGTTCATAAATAAATCAAACTGCTATAAGTTTAAAAAATTAACCTGCGAGTTTCTAGTGACCAACCTTTTTTTTTTACAATGACTACAGAGTATGGAAAAAGGTGGAGGTATGTTTGGTTATCAAAATTACCAACTATTTCTTGTCTTCGGAGTTTCTTTTTGATCGAAAAATTATCGACAATTTTTAGAAGACTTGATTAATTTCATGCACCATACTCAAAATAATTTTTTTGCACTGAGATGACTAAAAATTTATTTAGCCTATTATGATGGCTATATTATTTTAAAGTGGCCAGGTTATGAGCTCCAGGTCACGTATTCAAGTTGATTTTATCATAATTTTGATGTTAGGGATATTGATAGGGATAAATAAATCCTGATTGTGTAATTAAAAATTACATTGATTATATAAGGTGTGGGCTGCTAGGCCCAATAAGAAGAAGATGTATGATATTCAGACCAAAAGGTTAACACATTGATCAGGCCTGATGGACCAGATCATGCCTGATGGAACAAAGAAGACCCAAAACCCTGATTATTAATTAATTTCGTAATTAATTAATAAGGGAGAAAAACAGCTATTAAGATAAGTCTTAGTGGGGATATAAATCCTTGTAGATTGGCCTCCAAGGAACCTCATAGGATAAGTAATCAGCTTCCTACTTCCTAGGACTCCTAAGTCCATCCTAATTCAGAGACTTGACCACCAAGTCTCCTATACCAAGTCCAATTCAAGGACTCCCACATCTATATAAGGGGCCTCAACCCACAGATCAGAACTACGTTTTTTGACTTGATCATTGGCAATCAGCAAGGTACGTAGGCATCTTGTTAAGGCAGATTGAGTCACGAAACACAAGAGCAGTCAAATGGAGCCTCGAAGCTCACGTTCCTTAGTAATAAATACAGCAATTATATATATTAGTTTTTAATCCATAACATTTGGCGCCGTCTGTGGGACGGCACAACAACAACCATGGCGAGAACACGGAGAACAATTAGAGCTCTGGAGGAAGGAACACCATCGGGGACAACCCAGGTGATTTTGTCAACCGTGGAGATACCCCCTCACTCAACTTATGCACCTACCCAGGGGGAAGCCCAGATAGGGGCAACTCAACCTCTTCCACAATGGACGATTCCCCCGGCTATTCAAGGTACGAATCTTCAAGTTCAACAAGTACATGTACCTTTGAATTCTCGACCCGTCGGGTATGAATATTCAACTGTTGTTACTACTAACCCCCTTATGGGATGCCCCTTTACCCCGAGGTTGGAGGAAGCAGACATGCTGGGCGAAGTGAAGCACGAGGACAATCGCACCCCTACATACGAGGCTTGACTCCTATCCCCGAGGATCGGGAATTTTCTGGTCCCTACACTGAGAGAGACTCCGAATCTTCGGATGATGAAGTAGCCCCAAGAAGGAGGCGTGCTGACAAAGAGCTGATGGCTGATGGAAGCCAACGCCCTCAAAGCACCCAAGGGGCGAATCCCCAAGAAGTGCAGGAAAGGATCAGGGCTCATGAGGCTGAGATTCAAAGGCTGAGGCGCGACTTGGAGGCGCACTAGACCACCAGACCCCAAGCACCTCCTAGAGGGAGAAATCCTCCTCCCATCATAGACCTGGACGGTCCGGTGCAGAGAAGGGCTGTTGTCCCAAGGGCTGATCCAAGCAATCTTCTTCCCCTTGGAGATCCTGATGATCCTACTCCACCCTTCACTGAAGGAATAATGAATACCCATATCTCAAGGAAGTTCAAGATGTCAACTATCAAAGCTTATGATGTCACGGGAGATCCCGTTAATCATGTTAGAACATTCTCTAATGCACTGCTGTTACAGCCCGTGAATGATGCTATAAAGTGTCGGGCCTTCCCTCAAACCCTGTCGGGTATGGCTCAAAGGTGGTACAGTCGCTTGCCCCCAAACTCTATTGGGTCGTTCAGAGAATTAAGCCAGGATTTTATTAAGCAATTCATCAGTGGGAGAGTTCATGAGAAAAGTTCAGCATCTCTTATGAGCATTGTGCAGGGGACAAAGGAATCCTTGAGAGATTACCTGAATCGTTTCACAAAGGAGGCTTTAAAAGTCCCAGACTTTGATGATAAGGTAGCCATGATAGCACTGCAACAAGGAACTAGGGATGAGTTTTTTAAGATGTCCTTGGCCAAACGCCCCCCTGAAAGCATGTTGCAGCTCCAGGAGAGGGCAGGGAAGTATATCAAAGTTGAAGAAAGCATGAAGAAGACCGTAGTGAGTAATGAGCCCACTGGAGGCAAGAAGCAGAAAACTGATCTGGAGTATATTGCTAAGGACAAGTATCCTAGAACCGAGCAAAACTCTGATTCAACCCCCAAGAAGGGAGGACCTGGGCAAAAGTTCACTGAGTACGCTAAGTTGAATGCTCCTAGAAGCCAGATCTTGATGGAAATCGAGAAAGATCGACATATTCTTTGGCATCAGCCATCATTTCTGGCCAATAAAAGCCTAAACAGGTTATCTTATGAGCCAAGGCCCTGCCCCCCAAGTGTTGCCCATAAATACCTTCATGCACTTCTTCAAAAGCCAAACGTGCCTCATCGGGTCTGAGACACCTTAAGTAAGGAACCACGAAAGATCTTTTGTACAGAATTCCATCTATCAAAGAGTACCTTAGTGCCCTAACAGCTAACTTCCGTGCTTCAATTACATCGTTTGGCAACCAACCGGTTTGAATGTGGACCTTAATGGGATCTATCCATGACGTCCTCGGGCCTATAGGAGCTACAAGCTTAACATCTATGCTTCGTGTCTTCAAAACACGGAAGTACACACTTCCTGAACTTTCTTCTATCTCGGATGAAGCAAACTTTGATAATGCATCTGCCTTAGCATTTTCCTCCCTTGGAATGTGCTCAACATGGCATTCATTGAATTGGATCATCACAGCCCTTACTAGGCGGACATACTTAGCCATCGTATCATCCCTTACCTCAAATTCTCCCTTTACCTGAGATATGATCAGCTTTGAGTCTCCACGGACCTTTAAGTTTTTGACTCTAAGTGTCCCAGCTAGGCCAAGGCCAGCTATCAGGGCTTCATATTCTGCCTCGTTGTTTGTGGTTGGGAAGTCTAATTTCATGGCATACTCAATCAAGAACCCATCAGGGCTTTGTAAAACCAATCCTGCTCCACTGGAGTTTATTTTTTATGCTCCATCAAAATAGAGAACCCAATATCCTTTCTCCTTATCATCCTTCTCTTTGCCCCCATTACCGAATTCCTTGTCTTGATGTATGGTATCTTCCTGCCCCCCGACTTCTTGGTTGACTCTGGTACATTCCACCACGAAGTCATATAATGCACGGGCTTTTATTACCGTCCGTGGCTTGTACTTAATGTCGAATTCTCCCAGCTCTATTGCCCACTTGATCAACCTCCCACTAGCCTTGGGACTGTGAATGATATTTCTTAGGGGCTGATTTGTTAGCACCTCAATTTGATAAGCCTGAAAGTAGGGATGTAACTTTCTTGAAGCCATCACCAAGGCTAGAGCAAATTTCTCAATAGTTGAATAATTCAACTCAGCACCATGCAGAATTTTGCTGACATAGTATACGGGTTTCTGGATTTTCAATTCATCCTTAACCAATACAGCGCTCAAAGCACTTTCTGAAATGGCTAAGTACAAGAATAAAACTTCATTCAAAGCTGGCTTGGCCAACAGCGGGGCATGGGCCATATACTTCTTTAACTCTTCGAATGCCTTCTGGTTTTCCTCATTCCATACAAAGTCCTTAATATTCTTTAGTGACTTGAAGAACGATAAACACTTGTCTCCTGACTTAGAGATGAATCGTCCCAAAGTAGCAACCCTTCCTGTGAGCTTCTGAACATCCTTGATAGTTTTTGGTGGTTCCATGTCCAGGATTGCCTTTATTTTATCGGGATTAGCCTCGATTCCTCTCTTGGAGACCATTAATCCCAAAAATTTTCCAGACCCTACTCCGAAAGCACACTTTGTAGGATTTAACATCATCTTGTGGTACCTCAGGACCTCAAAAGCTTCCCTCAAATGGGCTATATGATCAGTCTTTACTAGACTCTTGACTAACATGTCATCAACATAGACTTTCATAGTCTTGCCAATAAGATCCTTAAAAATTTTATTTACCAACCTTTGATAGGTGGCTCCTGCATTCTTGAGACCAAATGCTATAACAAGATAACAATAAACACCAAAGTCAGTGATGAATGATACCTTTGGAATGTCATCCCTGTGTATCTTGATCTGATTATATCCACTAAATCCATCCATAAAGCTCAGCATTTCATGTCCAGCAGTGGCGTCTATCAAAGTATCGATCCTTGGTAACGAAAAACAGTCCTTAGGACAGGCATCATTTAGATCAGTGAAGTCCACACACATCCTCCATTTTCCATTAGCTTTCTTCACCATTACAGGGTTTGCTAACCATTCTGGAAATTGAACCTCCTCAATGAAAACAGCCTCCAAGAGCTTCTCCACTTCCTGTTTTATAGCTTCTTGCCTTTCTGGAGCAAAACTTCTTTTCTTTTGTTTTACTGTCTTCTAATTTGGGTCCACATTCAACTTGTGAGTAATTAGTTCCGGGTCTATTCCTGGCATATCAGCTGCTGACCATGCAAAAACATCACTATTTTCTTGCAAAAATTTCACCAACTTCCCTCTAAGGGGCTCCTCGAGCGTTGCTCCAATAAAAGTCACCTTCCCAGGATCTTCGAGGGCCAAAGGAATTGAAACCAAGTCTTCTGCTGGCTTTCCTCTTTTCTCATCATTCTCTCGGATATCCAGATCTTCAATAGGCAGAACCTGCCCCCCCAACTCCATCTGCCCTCAAGGAGGCTACATAACAGCTTATAGCCATTTTTTGATCTCCTCTCTCCTCTCCAATCCCATTCCGGGTGGGAAACTTCATAACTGAATGGTAGGAAGAAGGGACTTCCTTGAAGGCATGTATCCCTATTCTCCCCATGATAGCATTATAAGTTGAACTAGCCTTTACCACCACAAAGTCCAACATCTGCGTTGCTTGCCTCGGTTCCTGACCTATGGTGGTTGGTAACTTGATTATCCCTTTCACAGGACATTCTACTCTTGCAAATCCATATATCGGCATGTTGGTTGGGGTCAACTGGGAGTCGTTATACCCCATCCTTAGAAAGGCGTCATGGAGCAAGATATCCACTGAAGCACCATTATCCACAAGGACCCTCTTGACCGGGCTATTTCCTATTACCGGTGTTATGACCAGCGGGTCATCATGAGGAAACTTCACACCCTCTAGGTCAGAATTATCAAAAGCCAATGTTACTTCTGTCCTGGCCCTCTTCGGGGCTTCTCCAACAATATGCATAACCTCTCTAGTATATGCTTTTCTAGAGTTTTTGGATAATCCAGCAGCAGTTGGACCTCCAAAGATCGTGTTTATCACAAGCCCTCGAGGTCGCGGCCCTCCATAAATTGTGTTTATAACTGGTCCTCTAGGCTGGGGGTTTCGCCCCTGATCGTCTTGGTCCCTCCTACGATCTTCAAAGTTCTTCCTTCCATTATTATTCCTGTCCCCTCCTTCTCCAGTGTATTTGTTCAATCTTCCTTTTCGAATGAGGAACTCAATTTCATCTTTTAGCTGCCTACACTCGTCGGTGTCATGACCAATATCTTTGTGAAATCTGCAATACTTGCTCTTGTCTAGCTTGGCAGGATCAGCCTTCAGGGGCTTAGGCCAACGAATATCTCGATCTTTCTCGATTTCCATCAAGATCTGGCTTCTAGGAGCATTCAACTTAGCGTACTCAGTGAACTTTTGCCCAGGTCCTCCCTTCTTGGGGGTTGAATCAGAGTTTTGCTTGGTTCTAGGATACTTGTCCTTAGCAATATACTCCAGATCAGTTTTCCGCTTCTTGCCTCCAGTGGGCTCATTACTCACTACGGTCATCTTCATGCTTTCTTCAACTTTGATATACTTCCCTGCCCTCTCCTCGAGCATTCCAGAAGATTCCTGAACTTGGGCCCAAATGGGCTTTTCTAGGCCCATTTTCCCCTTTTCTCTTCCTATATAAGAGTGGGTGGAGTGTGTGTTTTCATTCACACTTACCACTCTCCACTTCACATTTCTCTTCTATCTTCTCTACACCCTTCTTCCTTAGTTTTCCAGCCCTTTTTTCCTTTCAAGGTTTCCAGGCTTTTCCCAGCTTTACTAATGGCTGACAAGAATTCCGAGAGGGCGGCCAAGATAGCCTCGGCTTCGAAACGAGGTAAGGATATCGAGATCCGTTCTTCGTATATGTCTTTAATCGATATGATTAACACTAGGGGGGATGAATATCCCTCTACTGCACATCTCGATTCTTTTAATCATTGTAATACTTGGCACAACATAGATTTCGATAAACTAAATACACGTTATAACGTTCTTCCTCCTCTTAGATTAGTTCCAGTTTCTGGTGGTGACCGTACTTGCCACTGGAAACCGGATACTCTCTTTATTTATACAGATGCCCTTAATGCTGGGCTTAGGTTTCCTTTCCATCCCTTTATTCCTCATCTTCTAGCTGATTTACAAATCAACCCCTGTCAGCATCCTCCAAACGCTTGGAGGAACATTTTATGTTTTATGGTCTGCTGCCTTAGGGAAGGTTTTCCCCTTTCTGTAGCTGTTTTTAGGAAGGTCTTTCAGTGCTATAATAGGTCTTCCAGTATTTGTGGTTGGGTCTATGTTAAGGAAAGGCCCAAAAGTAAACATATCTTTAACAGTGCCTCCATTCCTGATAACAACCAAAATTGGAGGAATAGTTTCGTTGGGTTACGTTGGGAGAATGGCGACTGGGGCACACTCTTCCGATCTTCCTTCGGGAAGGTTAGTGATGGTAGCCTCAAATTCATTCACTTAACTCCCGAGGAAACTATTATTTATAATGGGCTTACTCGGGATGACGACACTACTACCAGCTGGACTCTCTTAGAGGAGTTCTCCCTCATTCATGTGGGACTATCCTTTATTTCTCAACAGGGTATTTTTCTTCCCTTCTCAATTTAATTTCATTTCATGCATTATTAACACCACTTATTTTGTTTTTTGCCTTTTTTTGCAGCTACTAAGGAGATCAACGAGGATAATGTACCTCCCGTTGAAGAGACTTCTAGGATGAAAAAAGCTCGGCTTGCAGGCCTGGACACTCGAGGAAAGGCCATGGAGCCCATCTTCTTGAGGAAACACAAGGAGCCTATGAGGGAGGCTTCAACTGAGGGAGCTGAGGGCCACAGTGCTCCTATCACTGCTGCTGCTCCTGCTGCTGCTGCTACAGGCGCCTTCCAGCCTCTCTGGGGATTCCGCCGAGGGGATACCGTGGTTGGATCCACGAAGCATGCTTGGGATTGGTCCTACCATGGCGTGACTCCCACGGATTTTACTGATGTGGTGGTCACCCCTGATCTTGAGAGGATAAAGCTCATGGGAGCTCAATCTCTGGCTTCGGTATGCCTCCTTTTTTTATCTTCTTATTTGTAGCATTCTCTTGCCTTATACTTTGTTAATTTGTTTTATTTCAGTCTAACGTCTATTTTCAAGGCGCTGTGAGGCAAGCTGAGTCATGGAAGCGGGCTTTTGACAAGGCCGATAATGCCCTCAGGAGGCAGCAGAAGAAGTATGCTGCTCTGGAGAAGAAGTTCAAGCGCAAGGAGGAGGAACTCGGAGAATCCAACGCTGAGCTGGTGGTACTTCGGGCAGAGAAGGATAAAGTTATAGATAACTACCTGGACTCGGAGGAGTTTGCCCAGTCCATGACCCTTGGGACCATGAACGAGGCTTGTCCTGATATTAACCCGGCGGATTATGTCTGCCCTGATGACGAGGCTTTGCTACAGAGGTTTCGTACTCGAGTAGTTGTCTCGGATTACGTCCCTCAGGACCCGCTTCTTCCTCCTCCCGAGTCTTCTTCCAGACCTGCTGAGGACGACAGCTCTTCCTCCTCCTCTGAGATGACAGAGACATCTAGCGAGAGCGGAGAAGATGATGATATGGATGCCGAGGGCACCTCAGCTCCTTAGAGCTTTTCCAGCCCTGCGTGGCTTGTTTTCTTCATCTTATTTTTGAGACTTTATTTATCAAACTCTTGTAATATTTATTTGATCTACTTTATTTATCAAATCTTGCATTTCACGCATTTGGTTTTCCTTGCTTTGCATTCAAACATATTTTGAAAACTTCATGAATTTCCATAAATTGTTTGGGATTCATCCCTTACATGAGTCTTTAATAAACTTCAAAAATAAAACTAGAACATATAAATCCTAAGCAAACAAAGCTTTAAGGTGCTTTTCAACCTACTTGTCATCTTGACAAGTGAGAATCGTATTCAGTTGCCCTACACATAGTAAACCTTCAGGTTTTGTGCATGCCAAGTTCTTGGGACTTCAAAACCATCCATAGTCTCCAGCTTGTAGGTTCCTCTACCTTGAACACTCTTGACTTTGTATGGCCCTTCCCAATTCAAGGAAAGCTTCCCTTTCTGTCCTACACCAGATGCTTCTATCTTCCTCAAGACTAGGTCACCTTGTTTGAAGAACCTTTCTTTAACCCTTAGATTGTAGTAGAATGAGGCCTTTTTCTGGTATTCCACTATCTTCGCATGGGCCTCATCTCGTACTTCATCAATTAAGTCCAGAGCCAACCTTTGTCCACCCTCATTTTCCTCAGCATTGAAAGCTTGAATCCTGGGAGAGGAATGTGATATCTCCACAGGAACAACTGCTTCTGCCCCATATGCCAACATGAAGGGAGTTGCTCCAGTCGTGACTCTACAGGTAGTCCTATAGGCCCATAATATTGGAAGTATCTCATCCACCCAATTATTTCTTGACTTCTCGATCCTCTTCTTTAGTCCATCCAGGATTATTCGATTTGCTACCTCCGCTTGCCCATTGGCTTGCGGGTGAGCCACAGAGGTGAACCGTAACTCAATTTCATTTTCTTTACAGTACTTCTTGAATTCCTCGTTGTTGAATTGTGTTCCGTTGTCGGTGACTAGGATACGGGAAATTCCATACCGGCACATAATATTTTCCCACAGGAATTGTGCAACCTGCTTAGTTGTGATCTTGGCCAAGGGTTTGGCTTCAATCCGCTTGGTGAAATAATCAATGGCTACAATCAGAAACTTCCTTTGTGCCGTGGCCATGGGGAAAGGCCCCAGAATATCCATTCCCCACATAGCAAAGGGAATGGGCGAGTTGATAGAGGTCAGCATCTCGGGGGTTGTCTAAAAGCCCAGCTCAGAAAAACCAAGGCCCAAAAACAAAAAGCCCTGTATGAGGCCCACATGATTTTTAAGGAAAAAGGGGTGGAAAAGAAGCCCAGCTAAAAACAATGGGCCTAAGTTCAAACCCAAAATGTTGGCCCAAATTGAAATCCCAGAACTAGGGGCCCAATTGAAAGGCCTGTGGAAAATAGGCCCAATAAGAAAATGAACCCAGTTGAAATGGGCCCAAGTTGTAATCCATTAAAAAGTTGGCCTAGACGAATCCAATTCATTGGCCCAAATTCAGGATAAAAGGAGTTTAGCCCAGATTTAAGGGCCCAAATCCAAGTATATGCAAAAAAATAATTATGTATATATTCCTGACCCATTCGACCAGAAAACATAAAGAAATCCTGGTCGAATAGATTGAGGTCGAAACCCTGTCGATCAGGGGTAAAAAAAGGCCTTAATTCGACCAGAACGAGGACCAATTCGACCAGAAAGTGTGAAGGATTCCTGGTCAAAATCCTCGAGCTCGAAATATCGTCGACCTGGGCAACCAAAAGGGGGTTAATTCGGTCAAAAATGGAAATCCTGACCGAAACAGAAGTTTTCTACACGAAAACTTCGACCAAATGTTTGTGATCCGATATGCACATATGTAATGTGACAAACGCCACTCGACTCGCGCACAACCCCGTCCCGCTATATTGTTGGTAAATATTAGTCATTTTCATAATTTTGTTGTTAGTGTTAATATACTCATCTGTGTGTATACGTGTATTGTGGTGAATTTTATGTGATATATCGCTATAAGAAATTTAATTAATTTTAGGGAATGTAAGATTTTGTTGAACTAAATAAATATTTAGTTAATTTTGTTACCTATTATTTGTGGTGATTAAACTTTGATAAACTTGGTTGCATTACTTGCTTAATCACTTAGTTAAGTGATAATATTTTAAAACTTGTCACAAAATGTACAATCAAATTACGTTAGGGTGGGAAGATTTAAAGTGATCCTAGGTGTGGTTGGTAGTTTAGATTATTATTTTGACTTTTCCGATGTTGATGAACTGGGCATGTTATATTCAAATTCAATAATGATTAAAGTTGAGATAATTTGGGAGCAACAGTATTTTGATTATTGGTGTAGACTAGTAGACATCTACAGCAATGGATGCGGGTTGTTTTAAATTGGATATTAATATCAATTAGTTTATAAATATAGCTCAAGACGTTTAGGATAAAGGTTGTTTTAAATTGGATATTGATATTAATTAATTTACAAACATAACTCAATACACAAGACGTTTAGGAAAATACGAGGCACTCACCTCCTCCAGAACTTAGGGGTGTTCATGGGTTCATTAATCCGATCTAAATTGATCCTATTTTCGATTGGCCAAACGAATATTAAAAAACCCTGATACTAGATTGGATTAAAAAAAATCAAATTTAAATGGGTTATGTGAGGGTTTCGCAATTTTTTCGGCCAATCAAACCTAATCCGATTTAATTAACAAACTTGTTTGGTCAATCAAACCTGATTTAATTAACAGACTTGTTCTAATGACTACACATTATACAATATTTGTATTTTCATTTATAGATGCATGATTGCATTTTGTGTGTATGCATGTGACTTACCTCATAATTTATAATACTAAAATTATATTATTTATTTAAATAACATATATTAGCACTAAGTAGTTAGTTATATGTATCATAATTTTAATTAAAATTTTGAAATGCCCAATTATGTATAATATTAAACACCTTTTTAAAAATTATTTAACACATTTAAACTGACCCAACACAATCCAAATTAAAGTAAAATGGGTAGGATTGGGTTGATGCTTATATTTTATTAGTTGGGTTAAAAAACATTCAAGCTGATTTGCTTTGTTGGGTTGTTAAAATACATATAACCCGGTCAACCCGGCTTAAAAATACCACTTGCTCAACCCTACCAATTTGGTCAATGTGAACCACATTACATTGATTTTGATTTTCAGGAGAGTACATAAGTTAAAATTAGATGGGAAGAAGATTTGAGAGAATATTATAGTGAAAATAATAAAATTATCGATAGAATGATGAATATAAAGATGACAGTATCTATGATCGTAGGAAAGGTTTAGATGCCAGTTCTGATAAGAGTTTTTATTCTGAAAATTCAAACAAAGATGATAGTGAGAATTATCTGCATTTTGACATAAATGATGAAGTGAATTTTTGTAGAAATGATGATAAGATTGATCGTGAAGTAGGTGAAGAAGGCTGATAATTCTAGTGAGGAAGAAAAGATGGCAGGAAATTTACTCATGATGAGTATGAAATCAAATATTTAGTGTACAGTGATGATCTAATGATGTTTTTGAGTTAGTTATGTATTTTAATAATTCAAGAATATTCATGGTTGCAGTGAAAAAATATGCAATTCTTGAGAGGGTACCGAGATCCAATAGTAGATTCTAATCATATAATTCGATTATGATCTAAAAACTGATATAAATTGATCTGAAAATTACCTGAACGAAGAATTAGCCGAAATTATCTGAAATATTAGATTCAATTATAACTTAAAACCAAATAATATTTATCTTTACCGAATATAACCCGAAGTATGCGATCCGATATAAATTCAAATTAGAGAAATAGTAAAATTGAGTTTTGTTTGGTAATTATATTTTAACTGGTCATAACTTATTTTACATATATAGTAAACGTAAGTAAATCTCTATTTATAAGAAAAGTTATTACTTAAAACAATTTTATATCAAGATACGAGATATGATGACCGTTCAATACATAACTTAATATTTTTTAAACTCGCATAAATCAAACCAAAAAAGTGCTCAAGACAGTAAAGGGAAGGAGAGATGCGTAATTAATGCGATTATATGAAGATGCCTCTAAGCATCTTACTGAAATATACTGTCAGCATGAAGTCTTTCGAAGACAGTGATCAAAATAACTATGGCTTAGAGAAGGTGATCAGAATAGCAGATTTTTTTATGCAGCTACCAAGGTTCGACGTAAAACAAACCACATCAATATTATGAAGAAAAAAGTCTGTAGCGTGAGCTGGGAAGATGATCTTCAAGAAACAATAGTGGAGTACTTTGATGATTTATTTACATCATTCAATGGGGAATGAAATGAAATTATATCAACTGCATCACAAACGGAATCTCGGCGGAACAGAATGACATGTCATTGAGTAGTCTCCAGAAAAAAGAAGTGAAGAAAGTTGTGTTTAGTATGCACCCGGATAAATCAAGTGGACCTGATAGTAGGACACCCGATTTTTATCAGAAATACTAAGTATTGTTAGTGACGATGTTTTTCAGCTTGTCAATGAGTTTTTCCTTGTGGGTAAATTTGAGAACAATGTTAATGACACCAATATTGTTCTTATTCCTAAGAAGTTAAACCCATTGAGTATGATTGGGCTTAGACTTATTTCTCTCTTTAACGTAATTTACAAATTCGTTTCAAAGGTCTTAACTAATATACTCAAGTTGGTCTTACACAGAGTCATATAAAAAATGTGAAGTGCCTTGTTCCTGGCAGGCTCATAACAGAAAATATAATAATTTTCTACGAGATCATGCGCTATTTAAAGAGGAAACAAAAGGAAAAGAAGGTTCGATGGCTCTCAAGCTAGATATGAGTAAAGCATATTATCGCATCGAGTGGAATTTTTTAAAGGATATGATTTCTCAACTGGGATTCCCTGAGCATCTAAAACAATTATTTATGAAATGTGTATACTTAGCCAAGTATCAAATCATCCACACAGGTAACATCGTTCCATCTATATGTATCTACCAAAGCGATCGTTTCTCTTCTTATCTTTTTTTAACATGCATGGAAGGTTTCACAACATTAATCCGATATTATGAACAAAAGAAATTGTCGCAAGGAATTACAGTTACTCGAGGTGCACCAACTCTCTCTCATATGCTATTTACAGATGACACCTATATATATTGTAAAGCAAGACAGGACACTGTGACTCAGGTGATAAATGATAACTCCAAATCACCCCTGGGTCTTCTCCTTCTTATACCCGGACTCAACCTCCATTTGTACAGAAAAGATAGTGTTTGCGGTATAGCTGTGGGATGGGCTCCTGCAAAACAGAACCGGAGGGGGGTGGCGTCCCCGCGGCACCTCCGGTGTGAGAGTAAGATAGGGTGTCGGAGAAGAAAGGGTAAGATATGAATTAAACAGATGAATAGTGGTATGTGTATATGCGTGTAGGTAGAAAAGGTCAGTAACCCCCAATACACCTTTTGATTCGCCTTTTATAGGCTTCCTATTAGAGATGCACAAAAAGCCTATCGGGCCGGGTTTTATCCTGGATTTAAAAAACCGTTTTTTAAAACGGATCGGGCCAGGCTTTTTTAAAAATAGGGTCGGGCCGGGCCGGGCTTCCTAAGAAATATAAGGCCCATTTTAGGACCGCGGGCCGGGCCGGATCGGGCCGAACCGGGCTTTATCCGGGCTTTTTATTTATATATTTAAAATATATTTTAATATTTTATAACTCGAATTATGAGTAGTTTAAATATTAGAGAAAATAATTTCTTGATATATTAGATAGAGTAGTTTAAACACCGAAATAAATAACTAATTTTAATATAATATATAAATAATCATATATACCTTAATTGCTTCTAATATTATAATATATTATTTTAAAAATCATAAAAAGTATTGTATATTTTCAAATTTTATATAAAAAAAATCAGTTTTTTAATCGGGTTTTTCAAAAATCCCAGGTTTTTATCCGGGCCGAACCGGACTTTTATCCGGGTTTTTTTTAATCCGGGCTTTTCAGGTTTCGGGCCGGGCCGAATTTTTGAGAAAAAGGAGGTCCATTTAAGGCCCGCGGGACGGGTCGAACCTTGCCGGGCTTTTTTCCGGATCGGGCTTTTCGGGTTTTTTTCTGGATCGGATCGGATTTCGGGCTTCAAATTTTGAACATCTCTACTTCCTATTAGGATTTAGGGGTTTGTGTTGACGAAAGAATTTGGGAGCAACAAAATCTGAGGTTCGTAGCCGGAAACAAGATCTGTGACGATGGTTCTTCGTCGGAAACATGAACAGTAATTGGTGGATTCAATGAATAGTATTTGTCGGAAAAGATGAACAGTGTTTGGTGGTGGTTATTGGTGGCTGAGATTGCTTAGGGTTAGTGTTGACTCCTTTGCGCTCTCGCTTCTTACCCCTTGCAATTTACCTACGTATCTCTATTTATAGGAAATCAAGCGAACGTTGTTCTTGGGGAACAAGAAACATAATGGGCTTAGATCTCTTGTCCCGAGGCCCAGTAGGAAATTCACTGAAAACCGTCTTCTACTAGCTTTAGGAATGTTCACCGATGAGGCCCAACCATAAAGGCCCAAGGCTCGTCCACGGCTTTAAGACTTCACGGATAAGGCATCTACCTGGCCAAGGATAACCCTCCGCTACCAGTTGTTTCTCTAGTCCGTGGACGCAGGTATAGCCCTGGTTCACGTCAAATATTGGACGCATCCTTTTCCCCCAATAAGGAGCCGCCACCAGATTACAGGACAAGTGATCCCAAGCTTTTGGGTGCAAAGTGCAGGATACTCCAAAGTCTCCCAACAAGGACACCCGTTGACTACAGAGACAGATCTCCCAAAACAGACCAGAAATCACCCCACATCCCTAATGAGGACACTCATTGACTACAGGAGGAGGCCTTCCGTCCAGGCATAACCCTGGGGGTCTCTGACCATGGACACCGCCTTCCTGTAGATGTACTACAGGTAGGAGTTCTTCAATAGAGTACCTGCATCAAATAGGTTAGTAATAATAATCTCCATCTTCCTCGAATCCTCCAAAGAACCCATCCAAGTATCCATGTTAAAAGCCTTCCTAAGATATCTTATTCACTCTGGGCGCGCCCTAAGATTTACCAGAAGTGGGCATCTACCAGAGAATTCCTCATCTTCCACCAAGTAACTGGGCACTCCTTTTTCCTATGTTGAGGGCGCGCCTTCTTATACATAGGGCGCATCTACAATCAGTCATCCATAATATAGGGCGCGTCCTTCCCATACACATGGCGCGCCTACTTTCCTTCAATAAGGAAGGCAGTATTATATATTCCTTAATTTTAGGCATTTATACCTCAATTTTGACTATTCTATCTAATTTTTACCTGAATAATATATATACCAATTTTTTGGCATAACAACTACCCCCTAAATTCCATATATCATTGGAAATGGGATTGGAATTTTTACTCATTTTTATCAAAATTTGCGTAAACATATTTATCAATTCTATCTTTCAGGGCGTGCCCTTAACAGGGCGTGCTTTTTAAAGTTCCAACTTTTCTTTATTCAGAATTTCAATATTGCTACGATAGTTAGATAAGGCGCGCCTTCATGAGGGCGCGTCCTTCAATTTTAAACGATTCAAAATGGTTCCCCTTATTCTTCGGGAATCGTGACCAACGTGATTGATGTGATTGACAACTGTCTTTTTCAGCTATAAATACAAGTCACAATCAATCTTTTAATTTTTTACTTTTATTCTCTCCCTCTTTTTACTTTCCCTTTCTCTCTAAAAGCATCAATACCGGAGGGATCATTTTGTTCAGAATCAGTCTTCTCCATTATCATTTTCCAAACCTTTTCCGGTCAACTTCTTTGCCAACTAAAAAGGTACACAAAACTTTTCTCCATTTCAAGTTTTATCAGGTATATTTTGGTGCATGTGATTAGAGTCTGTTCACCTTCTTTACCTGTTCTTGATGATATATATATATATATATGAAATGGTGTGTATATCTGTATATGTATATTGTATATATTTAGATTCTATAAGTTAGATCCATAATCAAGGGGTTATGAATTCAAATTTACATTCTTAAGAATTCTAACCGTTATTGCTCTATACCCAATTTAGATTCATAGCAATTTTATCATTTCATAAAATTTGCTTAAGGCGAGCCACCAGCTTAGGGCGCGCCCTCCCATTTGTCTGAGACTCAGATTATAAGCTTTAGACAGACCTTCCCGGTTGAGGCGCGCCTTATCCATTAGTCTCCCATTACTTCAATGCTCAATCTTTGTAACAGGATACATGGGGCCTTATTTTTGTTAGGGTGCGCCTTAACCTTCATTTTTTAGTCTAAATCAACATATGCAACCTCTAAATATGGGCATGCTATCTTCTCAAGGCATGCCTTCTATTATTTGTCTTTCATATTTTCCTCTCCTCTTTCTGAATTGGACGCGCCCTCAATGTTTTTGTTGCTTTTCTTGATAGCTGGAAGACGAGGGCGCGTCCTCTCCCTTTCATTCATTTAAGGATTTATGCACTAAGCTAGGGATCTATTCTCCCCCACCTATCTCCTTCGAGCCAGACTATCCTGAAGTGCACAGAACTCCCCACTTCTTGGAATAGGAGGCGCGCCTTGTTCAAGAGTTTAAAGTCAGTAATATATTGGCAGAATCATCAAACGACTCCCAAGATCACGTCCCTCTAAGTCAAAGAAGGGGTAAACAGAAGTTAGTTCGAAAAGAAAGATCTCCAATTCCTGCTAGCACAGAACTGGATGATGACGACTAGTAGGAGAGTCTGAACGCGGATAGGTATAGGGGCATTGAAATTGGTGTTAATGTTGGGGCAGGACCATCCAAGGTCTCCTACAGGGCTGTTTCTCCAAGCCTCTCTCCACAACAATCCCAGGGTGTGCCCTCTTCCCATCAATCAGAGGGCGCGTCTGAAGAGAATGTATCGCCTCTTCGTGATGAGAGCAATTTTTTTGATGAGGACACCCTCTGGTTCTCTACTTCTCCTGACCCTTCTCCCATCCCTTTCCAACACTGGGAAGTTTTCGATACTGATGATGTTGCGTGGGAGAGATTTAAGGAATTGTTTCTCGAGAAGTATTTTCCTTAATTTTTCCAGGACCAAATGGAATTGAAATTTCTGGAGTTAAAGCAGGGGAGTATGTCAGTGATAGATTATGAAAGCAAGTTTGAAGAGTTGTCCAGGTTTGTGCCATCCTATGTGGACACTGATAGGAAGAAGGCTAAGAGGTTTCAGCAAGGACTCAAGCCATGGATTCGTGGGAAGGTGGCCATATTTGAATTGGACACGTATGCGGGAGTTGTGCAGAAAGCTACGATTGCGGAGACAGAAAGTGAAATGTCCCAACAAGAGAAGGAAGGTAAGAAGAGGAAGTTTGAAGGATGTGAAGGACAATCTCAAGCAGGGAAGTTTCCAAATTTTAATCAAAGGAAGGGCAAGTTCCAGCCCGGACGAGCAACTGGGATGGCTTATGGAGTACTACAAAATGGAAGGCATTTGGGCGTGCCCTTTAAGTATGATGCGACCCCATATTTTCAATTTATGGAAAAAACTTCAAGATTCCTAGAATGGTGACCAGCCCTAAGCTGGTTTCACTGGGAGTGGGCGCGCCTCTGCACCCTTTCTTTAGGGAGGTGATCGAGCTTTATGACGTAGCTCCGCTCCAACTTTCTCCCAACTACAAGTTTGTCCTCGCTTTGTTCATCCTCTACACAGACTTAGGCTTTCCTCAACCCACAATGGCCGAAGTAAGTTATTTTTTCAGCCTAAGGAAATCTGACCACGAGTATTACTACTTGGTGGCTGATAAATAGCACAATAAAAAAGGGTTCTCTTTCGGGAAACTTAGCCATGAGAAGGGATGGAAAGAAAACCTTTTTCTAATTATACGATGTTCCTAGGATAAGGATCCGGTTCAATACATCTCCAAGTAAGGGCGCGCCTTCTCTTTCATTTTCTCCATTTTCATTTATTCTTTGGTTCTTATAGCCCTCTTTCTTTTTTAGACAAACCAGTGGTGAAAGCTCTTGAAGGCGCATTTAAAAGGTGGGATGAAGCTTTGCTTAGAGTGGCTGTCGAGAGATGGAATTTAAAAGCGTTGGTTACTAGGACCAACCTCATGCGGGTTATAATCCTTTCTGACCAGGTGGGAGTAAGATGTAAATTTATGAGATTTAGAAAAGGCGTTCCTGTCTCTCGTGCCATGGACCTAGACAATGATGAAGAAGCTGAAGAAGAAGAAGATGTAGAAGACAGCTCCCTTCAAGGCGAGGTTCCTTCAGGTTTGGCCATTTTTGGTCCTAATGGCGCGCCTTCCATATTTGGCGCGCCTTCATTACTTAAGGAAAACTTTGTTCCGTGTAAAACTTCTTGTTAGTTTCACTCCTTGCATATTATATCATCGATTTCATATTCCTCAGTCAGGGCACGCCTTCCATAAGGGCACCTTAAACCTTTTTTGCTGTTGTATTATTTTCCTTAATTATAGATTGCACATTTATATTATGCACTTTGTTCCTGTTTTTATATTTACTTGCTGCTTCTCTGTATCTCCCACGTTATCCTGAACTTTTATTTCAAGACTTGTTTAGGCGCGCTTTCACGACTTAGCGCTCTATTTTACTATCTAATATTCGTCATACGTCTTGTGCATAAATGGCTCCCCCAAGGAATCCTAAGTCATTCGGGGCACGTCCAAGCAACAAGCCCAATCCCAAGCAAAAGAAAGATGTCCCCAAGGCCCAAGCTTCCACTCTTGCTCCTACTCCTGTTCCTACTCTTGTTCCAAAAAATTCAGTGATTGACCTAACTGAAAGACAAAGCGCGCCCAAAAGGCCAAGGACGGAAGGCGCGCCTTCAGGATCTTCTATTTCCCTGAATTGTCTTGGCCCACTAGGCTCCCTTCATGTTACAGATGAAGAGGTGGAGCAGTGGCAAGCCATGAGCTTGGAAGACACCACCAGAGCCTCTATCAAAGCTTCCTGCCAGCTATTCATCCACTCCAACCAAGTGGTGGACAAACTTCTTGAGGAGAGGGCGCGCCTTGAATGGTTACAAGGTGTTAATCCCTAATAATGCAACAAGAATTACAGAAGGGGGTTGAATGGAATTCTTGAAACTTTTTCTGAATTATAAAAGGTTCTAACTCAAAATATATATATGAGTGTTTTGATTTGAAAAGTGCGGAATGATAAGTTAAAATGAATCAAAATACAAAGTAATAAAAACACAAGTCTTTAAAACTTTTTGGTGGATTTGAATGTATCCACCAGATATATATATATATATATATATATATATATATATATATATATATATATATATCGAGAGAACCCTGTGAAGCTTAAATAGCTCACAGCTGCTTACAAATAAGAACAACTAAACTTATAGAAAAATGCTAAAGGATACATCTTACAATTGTTTCTCTGAGAAATGTATTGCTTAGTCTTGCTGTTGTTCTACTTGCTACTCTTGGTTTATATATCACCAAGATTACACAGTAATAAGACAAGATAATAAAACAAAACCTATCAAGTCTAATACTATGCTGCTTCATTACTCTATTCCAGCATCTTTGAATATCTTCATAATAGCATGGAAATGGCAATGCTCCTTTGTTCTCAAAAACCCAGTTGAATAGGATGCCACATTCCTTTTGCAAACACTCGACGCATGTGACTATGTTGTCACTATCAACAGATGCTTGAATTGATCATCCGACGGGTACATGCTTGTTATCCGTCGGGTAGCCTTTGTTAGATATATTTGATAATGTCATGGCTAATATGATTTATGTTTAGTTTTCAGATCTTACTTAAACAGGATAAATCAGTACTTACTGGAAGTCAGGACTTAAGGATATCAGTACTTATATTATCAGGAGATAATCATCAGAAGATGGATATCAGAACTTAAGTGCTGAAGGACGTTCAGATTAGGACAGTAGCTGATTAAAGGAAAGAAGATCGAGATAAACATAAGAAGATATATGCATGAAGAAGGAATTCTATGAAGAATAGAATACTTGGAAGAAAAGATATCTGATTGATATATTTTAGGAAGCAGAATTATATTCCATATCAATTAGCGATTATCTTATAACTGTGTAGTATATATACACAGACATAGGGTTTACACTATAAGTGTTATCATATTCGAGAAGATTATTCATTGTAACCCTAGCAGCTCTCGTGATATTTATTCATCACTGAGAGGTAACAGTTCCATACTGTAACAGAGTTTATTGTTTCAATAAAGTTTGTTTTCTGTTACTTGGGTTTTTAGAGTTCGATTTGATTGTACTTTACACTATATTCACCCCCTCTACAGTGTGTGTGACCTAACAAGTGGTATCAGAGCCTGAATGTTAACGCACATACAGTTTAAGATCCAAACACAATCATGTCTGACACAGAAACTCCAAGTAAGCCTACCAAAACTGAAGAACCTCCAAAGACATAAATTCAAAGTCGGTATGAGACCATCAGAGTTCCCATACTAAGACCATCTGAATATGCCATATGGAAGGTGAGGATGACCATGTTTCTGGAAGCTACAGATCCAGAATATCTTGATAGAATCAAGGAAGGACCTCACAAACCAACCAAGCTCGCTGTTGCAGTTGCAGGTAAAGCAGCAAAGACTATACCAAAGGAGAAGAGTGATTATACTGCTGAAGATATCGCATCAATTGCTAAGGATGCTAAGGTACGACACTTACTGCATAGTGCCATTGATAATGTAATGTCAAACAGGGTAATTAACTGCAAGACTGCATATGAGATATGGGATGCTCTGGAAACAAGGTGTCAGGGAACTGATACAATTAAGAAGAACAGGAAGACAATACTCACTCAAGAGTATGAACACTTTGACTCAAAGGCTAATGAGTCATTGACTGATTTATATGATAGATTTGTCAAACTCTTGAATGATCTGTCACTGGTTAATAAGGAGTGTGATCTTGAAGATTCAAACCTTAAATTCCTGTTAGCTCTTCCTGAATGTTGGGATTTGAAGGCAACAACAATAAGAGACAACTACAGTCTTGATGAAACAACTCTTGATGAAATTTATGGAATGCTCAAGACTCATGAACTTGAGATGAAACAAAGAAGCAAGAGGAAAGGAGGAAAGTCAAGGACAGTTGCTCTTAAAGCTGAAGAAGAATCCCCCAAGGTAGCTACCTCAAGGAAAGATAAGGGTAAAGCTCTTTTCACAAAGTCTGATACTGAGTCATCAAGTTCTGAAAGTGATGATGACTCAGATTCTGAAAGCTTGCCTGAGACTTATGCTGATGAGGAGATGATGAAGCTGTGTGATCTTATGGTGAAAGGGATCACAAAGATTGCATACATGAAGTTCAGGAAGGGAAAGAAGTTTTCCAGGAAAGGCACAAGTTCTAATAAGAAGAATTTCAAAAGATCTGAGGGCAGAGGAGGAAAGTCTGATAGAGGAGATTATACCAATGTCAAATGTTATAACTGTGGTAAGAAAGGCCACATATCTCCTGATTGCAAGAAAGTGAAGGGTGACAAAGGCAAGGCTCTTGTCACAAAGAAGAAAAGCTGGACATACACCTCAGACTCTGAAAGTGAGGAGAACTATGCTTTGATGGCAAATGCTGATAAAGAAAGTGCTGAGAGCAGTTCTGAAGCTGCTGAAACAAAGGTACCTCAGACTACTTATGCTTTTCATACTGATGATATTAATGAGTTGAGAAGATATCTTAAAACAATGTTTGTCAGTTATAGAGATCAAACTTTAACATGTGAAAGATTAACTTCTGAAAATCTTGCTTTTAAGAAAAGAAATGATTTCTTAGAAAAAGAGTTAGTTATGTTCCATCAAACTCAGAAGGATAGAGATGATGCTTTTTATGTTAGGGATGAAGTGCTAAAAATGAATGAATCTCTAAAAACTGAGTTAGAAAAGGAAAGAGAGATTATCAGGACTTGGACTAACTCTGGAAGAACAACTCAAAATTTGCTAAGTAGTGAAAATTGGAAAGAGGGCTTAGGTTATGGAAAGGATAAGAATGATAAAGGAACTGTAGAAATTAAGCCTGTTGTTAAGCAAAAGCCAAAGTTAAAACCTGTTAAGTTTGTAACTGTAAAGTCTGATAATGAGAAATCAGAAGTTAAAGAGGGATTAACTTTTAACAAACTAAAACAGGAAAAGATAATTGAAGTAAACATAGGCTTAATGACTAAGAAGCAGCTTAAGCATAAGCTGAAAGATGTTAAGAATGCAAACAAGGTAAAATCACCTAGGAAAAATAGGAATGGAAAGGAAGGTGTGAATAAAAGCAATGATTATAAGCCTGTTCCTGAAGCTCCTAGGAAAACGTGTCATAACTGTGGAAGTTCTAACCATCTGGCTTCTTTTTGCAGGAAGAATAAGAACATAAACTCCTTACCTTCAAAGTCAAGAGTTAAGAGTCAATCTGTTAGATATAAGCCACAAAATCCTTATTTTCATTGTGGTAGTTTATGGCATTCCATTTATACTTGTAAGGAATATCATAGTTTGTACTATGATTATTATCAAATAAAACTTTCTTTAAAGAAAGTTTCCATTGTTCCTTCTAGTGTAAATTCTGATACAAAGTTTGATAGTGTAAATTTTGATAAGAAAAATGTTAACATAAATTCTAATGATAAATCCGCTGCAAATGTTAACAAACTTGATAAGGCCAAAGGATCCAAGCAAGTCAGGGTCCTTAAAACTAATCATTAGTGGTCTTTGTGATTGCAGGGCAACAGGAAAAATATCCTAGTTCTGGACAATGGATGTTCAGGATATATGACTGGAAATAAAGCCCTCCTATCAGACTTTATGGAGAAAGCTGGCCCAAGTGTTTCTTATGGAAATGGCAATATTGGAAAAACATTGGGATATGGCAATATCAATCTTGGGAATGTCATCACTAAAGAAGTAGCTCTAGTCTCAGGACTTAAACACAATCTGCTGAGTATAAGTCAAATCTGTGACAGAGGTTATCATGTTGATTTCTTTGAAGAACACTGTGAAGTTGTGAGTAAATCTAAAGGAAAAGTTGTTCTGAAAGGATACAGGCGTGGTAACATTTATGAAGCTAAGCTTTCAACAAGTACTGATGGTTCTGCAATATGTCTGATGAGTAGAGCATCAATTAAAGAAAGCTGGAATTGGCACAAGAAACTCTCTCATTTAAATTTCAACAACATAAATGAACTAGTCAAGAAAGATCTTGTGAGAGGACTGCCAAAGTCAGTATTTGCTCCTGATGGCCTTTGTGATTCTTGTCAGAAGGCCAAACAAAGAAAATCTTCATTCAAGAGCAAGACTGAATCATCAATTCTTGAGCCTTATCATCTACTACATGTTGATCTATTTGGTCCAGTGAATGTCATGTCTATTGCAAAGAAGAAATATGCCTTGGTCATAGTAGATGAGTTCACTAGATACACATGGGTGTATTTCTTGCACACAAAAAGTGAAACTGCATCTATCTTGATTGATCATGTCAAGCAACTGGATAAATTGGTCAAAGACTCTGTGAAAACCATAAGGAGTGATAATGGCACTGAGTTCAAGAATTTGATAATAGAAGAGTTCTGCAAAAACCATGGAATTAAGCAGGAATTCTCTGCTCCTGGAACTCCACAGCAAAATGGAGCTGTTGAAAGAAAGAATAGAACTCTCATTGAAGCTGCACGTACAATGCTTGAAGAAGCAAAGCTTCCAACCTATTTCTGGGCTGAAGCTGTGCAGACTGCTTGTTTTACTCAAAATGCAACACTCATTAACAAGCAAGGAAAGACACCATATGAGATGGTGAAGAAAAAGAAGCCAAATCTGAAGTATTTTTATGTATTTGGATGCAAGTGTTTTGTTCTCAAGACTCATCCTGAACAGCTATCCAAATTTGATCTAAAAGCTGATGAAGGAATCTTTGTTGGATATCCACTTTCCACAAAAGCCTTCAGAGTCTATAATCTGAGAACAAGAGTGGTCATGGAATCTATCAATGTCTCTTTTGATGACATGAAGATTACTGGACTTGAAGATTTTATTGATCATGATCAGCTGAGATTTGAAAATGAAGACTCAAATTCTGATACTGAAAATCCTGACAGTCTAAGTCCTGATACTGTAAACTCTGATGGATTAAACTCTGATGTTATTGAAACTGTGGTGACTACGCCAAAGGAAGATGCACCTATGCAGGGGGAGCATACTCAAGATCTTACCACATCTCAAGAAGCATCAGAACATACATCTGGCTCTTCAAGTTCTGATCCATCAAGTTCTAATAAGCCAAGTTCTGATAGTTCTGAAAATCTAAATTCTGAAGAATCCAACTCAGAGAGCATAGTTTCAGGGGGAGCATCAGAAAATGAAAATGAAGACAGCATGGATCATGGGGGAGCATCCAGTTCTAGAGAAAACCTTTTATCTGCAAGGAAGTGGACTAAATCACATACACCTGATTTGATAATTGGAAATCCTGATGCAGGTGTCAGAACTATAACAGGTACTTCAAATGAATGTCTTTACAATTCTTTTCTTTCTCAGACTGAGCCAAAGAAAGTGGAAGAAGCTCTTCAAGATGCTGATTGGGTGTAAGCAATGCAGGAAGAGTTAAATGAATTTGAAAGAAACAAAGTCTGGACCCTAGTGCCAAGACCAAAGAATAAATCTGTTGTTGGTACAAAGTGGGTATTCAGAAACAAAACTGACAGTGATGGTATAATTACAAGAAATAAGGCAATGCTGGTTGCAAAAGGATATTCTCAACAGGAAGGAATTGATTATGATGAAACATTTGCACCAGTTGCTAGGTTAGAAGCCATAAGGATATTTTTGGCTTATGCTGCTCACAAAAAGTTTACTGTCTTTTAAATGGATGTGAAAAGTGCTTTTCTCAATGGAGAATTGGAGGAGGAAGTATATGTCGAACAACCTCCAGGCTTTGTAGATTCCAAATATCCAGATTATGTCTACAGGCTAGATAAAGCACTTTATGGACTTAAGCAAGCTCCTAGAGCATGGTATGAGATTTTAGCTCAGTTTCTTCTGGAAAGTGGATTTAACAGAGGAACAATAGACAAAACACTGTTCTACCTCAACCATGGAAAGGACTTACTTCTGGTCCAGATTTATGTTGATGATATCCATTTTGGATCTACAAATGACAGACTTTGCAAAAAGTTTGCCAAACTGATACAGTCAAGGTATCAGATGAGTATGATGGGGGAACTTAGCTATTTTCTGGGCCTTCAAGTCAAGCAGAATGAAGAAGGAACTTTTATTTGTCAAACTAAGTACACCAGAAACTTGCTGAAGAAATTTGGAATGCAAGATTGTTCAAGTGCATCCACTCCCATGGCCACTGCAACAAAACTGGACAAGGATACTGGTAAATCAGTATATATTACTGATTACAGAGGTATAATTGGCTCTCTACTCTATCTAACTGCTAGTAGACCTGATATCATGTATGCTACCTATCTTTGTGCAAGATTTCAAGCAGATCCAAGAGAACCTCACTTAACAGCTGTAAAAAGAATATTCAAGTATCTTAAGGGAACAGCTGATCTGGGATTGTGGTATCCCAGAGAATCAGATTTTAAACTAATAGGTTACTCAGATGCAGATTTTGCAGGTTACAAAATTGACAGGAAAAGCACAAGTGGAAGCTACTAATTTCTTGGAGGCGGATTGGTTTCTTGGTTTAGCAAGAAACAAAAGTCAATTTCCACATCAATTGCAGAAGCAGAGTATATTACTGCAGGAAGCTGTTGTGCACAGATTCTTTGGATGAAGAATCAGTTACTGGATTATGGGTTAACATATTTCAAAATCCCTATTTACTGTGATAATTAAAGTGCTATTGCTATGACAGGTAATCCAGTTCAACACTCTATGACAAAGCACATCAGCATCAGGTACCACTTCATCAGGGAACATGTGGATGAAGGTACAGTGGAATTGCACTTTGTTCCAACATATCAACAACTAGCAGATATCTTCACAAAACCACTGTGTGAAGCTACCTTTACAAGATTGGTAAATGAACTTGGAATGGTTTCAGGTTCTTTCTCTAAATCTGCTTAGTTTTGTTCTGATGCATCAGACTTTATGATCAGTATTTACAGAAATTACTCTTTTTGTGTATTCTGTGCTTAATTGAAAATTTGCTAAAGTACTGACTGTTGTCTGATGTAAGTTTCTAAACTCTGATTGTGATATGTCTGTTAATATAATTACTCAATCCTATGAGGATACTTGTGCTAGATGCTGACCTAGTAATCTTCAATATACTAATGATCCCATGTTAGAAGTAATTATTTATGTGGAAATCTATTGACACAAGCAAATTCTGATATTGAGCTTAGTTGAATTTACTTTGTCTATCTTATTATTAAGTCACAAACTAGAATAATGCTACTCATCTGTTAAGTTCTGATGCTAGTAAATCTGTTGAATGTACTAAGTGCTGATAAACCTCACTTATCAAAAGAAATAGAAAAAGAAACAAGGATTAAAAATCAGGTACTCCTTTGAGATCTAGAGTAAAAAAATGTGGAAGAGAAGACCCAAGTGCATTGCTGGTATTAAGTAATATGCATCAGAAAAGCAAATAAAATATTTTCTTGGTGACTTTTCACACTCTATGATTACTGGAGAAATACTCTGATAATAGCATAAATTCTGATAAGCAGTCGTGACTCACTTACACTGAGAAGCCACTGTAAAATGGAATTTAAAAAGATGCACAAAATTAGCACAAAATAGTTGAGGTGGACTCAAGCATGAATTCATTCAATAGTAGGTTTCAGAATAATGACAGGTTTTTAGTAAAGTTTTAGTTATGCCTTATTTCTAAGATGTACTGAAGTGAATCAGACTTTTCTCTTTGTCTGATATTTAGCTTAATGCACACACTAAACACTCCATATGAATGATGAACATTACTGTCGTGATCTATGTTGTTTTGGATGAACAGTTATTATGTCACATTGCACAAATTCTGAGGACAAGTTCTGATTGCACGTTCTGATGATTAAGTTCTGAAGAACCTATATCAGAACTTGTGTGAGGACTTACTAAGATAGGCATTCATTTATCAAGTTAAGAAATTATGTTCTGATGACTGTTAAGTTCTGATATAAGTCTAAGTTCTGATATTAAATTCTGATTCTTTACTTGACTTATTTATGGATAAAATTTGCAAACAGTCTCAGTTTAAACCAGAATATGTTGAAGTGGAAGATTAACAGTCACTATATTTAGGGATAATGATACTCGTACATGCACAGTCAATTTTTACTTGCTACTTGTGCGCATTAAACCATGTTTTACCTTTCCAATGACTGTTTTTCTTTTTCCAAGTCTGGGGAGACGAGGTAGAATTAATTCTACCTGTCAGCATTAAATTTTTTTGCGTCTCCTGGCATTCTCTTACCTATATAAACAACCACTTCACATCAGCCTTCCCATCAAATCTTTTATCACAAACTCACCTTCATAATCTTTATATCAAAAACACCATGGTCAATTACAATATGTTTTTGAACTATGAAACATTCAACATGGAGCTGAGCTGTGCCGATTGGCAGCAGGAATGGCACATCACTGCCATTCCTGATGAGATATGAGACTCAGTTCCCCAGGAGGTACTCACCCACCTCCTGTTCTTCTACATGGACTACCATCGCCATCTGGAGCGATTGGAGGAGGAAAGGCTGGAAGCTCTCCGCCAGCAAGAGCGAATCATACGACTCGCTATTCTGTTTGTCGAGAGTAGGAAGAAGAAATGATTTATTTTCTTCTTCCTGTTTTTCTTCATCATCAGTCTTGCCCTACTTCTTGAGCTAGGACAAAGGTTGTTGACGTTAGGTTTAGCAGCTTAGGGCAATCTTGTAAAAGTTCTGATGTAATTTAAATTTCATGAATGTATTCTCTTGATATATTAATGAAATTTGTTTTTTTTCAAGATCTTGTCTCTGTGATATTTTGTAATGCATTGATAAATACTGATAAATATTCATATTCTGTTGACCATATAAATTTTGTTTTAAATTAAGTTCTGATTTTACTTTATCAGTACTTGCTCATCTGATTTATTTTGGTCATTTTCACTCGAATTTTTTTCAGAATATTGGTGTTGCAGTGAAAAAATTGAATAAGTGGGAACAATTTCAATTTTGAATTAAAACTGATTTACCTTGATTCATGGAATAACTGGGTAAATGGAACGGTTTTTCCTTGAAAAACTGCAAGTGGGTAAGTAATGATTACTATTTTCCCGTGCCCATTAACTATTCGTTATTACTGCATGTCTGACAGGTGTCCAACGGTTACATTTTTTTTCAAAGGTATAAGTAAGACAAAGAGAGGATTTCTAATCTTTTATTCACTTTTATATTTTTTTTCTCTCTATTTGCTTTTACTCTCTTTCTTCTTCTAACGTTTGTTTTTCATATAGACATTCTATCAAACACCTAACAGGCACTTATAAATCTCGATTAATTTCATGGCACCTAAGGATTTAATCATTGATGGAGCTAAATTTGTTCCAAACAACTATGCTGTAATTCTTGATAATGCTGAAGCTCCGTCTGAATTGCATTTTGTGCAAGATCTTCTTGCACACAGTGAAATCGGGTATGCATTGACCCAACCTTCAGTCTTCTCAAGCCAACAAGTTCTGATATTTTGGAGGACTGGAAACTTTGATAATGGTGGTCAAAATGGTACTCCTAGTATTGTTTTCGAAGTGGGTGATTCTCCATATGCAGTCACTCCTGGTACAATACGCAAAGCTCTACAATAGGTTTTATTGGGGATAGGATGACAGAGGATAGGAATGTTGTCTACTTTGCTAGATTCTGTCAACTTATATATACTTTTTGTATTCATGAACCTCGACTAGCCAGTACCTTAACTCCACCTTTCAAAGTTGCAAAATGTTACTTTAATGATCTGGTAAATGCTGACACTAAGAAACAAGTGGTTAGACCTTTACAGATTCCTCAGTCTGTAAAACAGATCTTAGTAAATGCTGATCCTGAATCCTATAGATCTGTTTATCCTGATGTTCAACCAACAACCACCTCCCAAATACCACAACAACCATTAGAACATACCACCCATACAACTCAACCAACCCTCAGGCAATATCTCAAATCATATCTCACCACTTCACAGAGAGTTCAATCTTCATCCTCAGAACCTACCGTGAAGCCTTCATCTTCCAAGCTTAAGAGGACAAAGACTGTTCCTCAAACACCTCAAAAGAGAATGAGGATTGCTTTGAGAGATGAGTCAGACAGCGAGGAACAGGTTTCTACATCAGATGCTGTTGTCAAAGAAGCTGAGAAAGTGACTTCTCAGAAGGATTCTGGAATTGGGGGATCTAAGCTTCTCAAAAGGCTTAGAAGAATGACTGTTGCTGCAACTCCCAAGGAATCCATATCTTCAAAGAGATACAAGAAATAGAGGGCAAAAAGGCCAATTTCAGATGATGAGGAAGCAGCAGCTAAGGAAGGAGATCAGGAATCTCTGATCTCGCAAGCACCAGAATCTGCTAAAGCCACTGTTTCTCCATCCACTCCAACTCAGGAAGCTATTACTGAAAATGCCAACACACCATCCGTGTCTCCTAAGACTGTATCTCCTGTTAATACAGGCACAAGTGCTGATATAGATATCCAGACCTTGGTTGTGCCTGAAGTAATTTGCTTAGAAGCTCCAACAACAACTAATCCATCAACAACACCTGTTACTGATGCTGTTCAAACTCCTGAATTATCTCCTACACCTTCTCTGCATCTAGATGCTGATGATCAGAATATAGGTGAGCATCAGGATATGTCTGTTGATCAGAACTTGGAACCAGATCAGCAATTAGAGGATGTTGAAGCCTCCATTACTACTCATACTGTTGTTTTATCAGAAGATAGTGATTCTATAAGTTCTGATGCTGCAAATGCTAGAGATACTGGTGATGCGGCTCCAAATGCAGATGCTGATGAAGCAGGTCTTTCAGGACATGCCTCTCAATAAACTGTTCTTAAATCTGAACTTGTTAAGAAGTTTGTTACAAGAGAAGCACCAGTGCCTTGGAGTGAAACTCCTGCAGGACAGGAGTTGACTAAGGAATGGAACTCAATTACTTGTGTTCCATCTGCAAAGAATCTGGCTAAGCAATTGACAAAAGCTGATGAGATGTTAAATACTGATGATTTCAAAACACAGCTTAAAGTCACTGCATTAAGTACTAAACATCTACAAGGTCTTCATTCTACTACTCATGCAGAGCTACACAAGATTCAGGAAGAATTTATCAAACAGGAACAAATTCAAAAGATTGATAAGAAAAAGTTCTTCTAACCTACCTTTGATAGGATTGCTTATATTGAGAAGACTCAAGAGACCCAACAAGCTCAGATTGATGATATTCTGAAAAATCAAGCTTCTCAGCAATCACAACTTAATGAAATCCAAGCCTCAGTGGAATTGCTTGTCTCTCTTCTATTACCTGCTGATGCCAAAAAGTGGGAGAAAGTAATTAAGTCCAAATGCAAGACTGATAAGACACTAAAAGGGAAGGATGATGAAAGGGATGATCAGGGAAACTCTGGAATGGGTAGAGGTCATAGTCAAGGTAGAGGTTTCTCATCAAGAAAAGCTGAAATCACAAGTCACAGGATAAGTTCTGATACTGGGAAAAGAATTAGTTCTGCTACTGGTAAAAGGAAAAGTTCTTATGAACTTTTAGATCTTGATGAAGAAATGTCAAGACAGTTATTTCTTCAGGAAAATCCAGGAATGGACTTGGAGAGTTTAATGGAAGAAGAAGCCAGACTAAAATCAGAGAAAGTCACATCTAAATCTGAAGCTTCTGGTAAAAAGACACTTCCAAAACTCAAAGGCATTGTGATAAAAGAAAGGACAAATACTGAAGCAACATTGGCTAAATCACAACCACAGATAGATCCAGAATCCAAGGGTAAAGAAAAGGTTGGTGAACCTATCAAGGTTTATGTGCCTCCTGAGAATGAAGAAATCACTAATGAAAAGGATGATCTTGCTCTGACTTCAAGAAAAGTTCTTAAAATAACCTCTGACATGGCTCAAGTTGTTCAGAGTCAAGAGACTGTAAGTTCTGATATTTTGAAGAAGCAAGTAACCTCTAACACAGCTCAAGTTAACTTGATATCAGAAGGTAGATCAAAGAAACTCCTACCAGGATTCACTAAAGCAAAAAAGACTCAACCTTTGAAGACTGCTGCAAGTGGTTTTGAAGTAAGAGTAGTTACTGGAAAGGAAGCAAGAGATAAAACTGGATTGGGAAGTGCTGATGAAAGAAGAATACAGAACACTACCAATGATCCAACTTCCTTGAGTGAACCAGGTATTGGAGCAACTCCTGAGAGATTGAATCAACTGGAATCTGTACAAATGGTCTATCATACCTACTTGAAAGAACACATCTTGTTGTACTTCATGACAGATGGTAGGGTTTATCATATAAGGCAAAATGCCATTCCATTGAAGTATTTTGAAGAATTGGAGCATTACTATTCTTACTTCAAGTGGATGACAGATTGACAGGAAGTGCTGCAAACTATTTGAAGGATCAGATTCAGAGACAGAAAAGGCTTTATTCTGTTAAGTCTGACAGCACATATGTTCCAAAGTACAGAGATCATAAGGGTGATATAGTTGAAATGAAGCCCAACACTGCTAAGATTATAACTACCTTTCTGGGTTACAGGGCTGTGGAATTCAATCTTGAGTCTGATAAGGCATATTTGATCAGACTGGATCAGGATATAAGAAAAGCTAAGATTAATGATCTCAGGGCTGCAATCTTTCAAATTGGTGAAGATACTGCAGAGCTTAAAGATGCTAAAAGGAGGATGATTGATGAACTTAGATATGCTGAGAGATGTTTGTTGAAGAACTATCTCAGAACAACTCCTGACATCAGAGAGATCAGAAGATGAAGCCAAGTCAAGATCTACAACTGATTAAATTCTGATATTTGTACAGACTGAAGCTGTTATCAGAAGTTAAATGCTGGTAAAGCTTTAAGGACTGTAAGTTGTAGTTATCTAGTCTAATTCTCATGCATTTGTACTTAATGTTTTTGACATCATCAAATATCTATTAAACTTGAATATTATGCTAATTTACAAGTTGGGGGAGATTGTTAGATATATTTGATAATGTCATGGCTAATATGATTTATGTTTAGTTTTCAGATCTTACTTAAACAGGATAAATCAGTACTTACTGGAAGTCAGGACTTAAGGATATCAGTACTTATATTATCAGGAGATAATTATCAGAAGATGGATATCAGAACTTAAGTGCTGAAGGACGTTCAGATAAGGACAGTAGCTGATTAAACGAAAGAAGATCGAGATAAACAGAAGAAGAGATATGTATGAAGAAGGAATTTTATGAAGAATAGAATACTTGGAAGAAAAGATATCTGATTGATATATTTTAGGAAGCAGAATTATATTCCATATCAATTAGCGATTATCTTGTAACTGTGTAGTATATAAACACAGACATAGGGTTTACACTATAAGTGTTATCATATTCGAAAAGATTATTTATTGTAACCCTAGCAACTCTCGTGATATTTATTCATCACTAAGAGGTAACAGTTCCATACTGTAACAGAGTTTATTATTTCAATAAAGTTTATTTTCTGTTACTTGAGTTTTTAGAGTTCGATTTGATTGTACTTTACACTATATTCACCCCCTCTACAGTGTGTGTGACCTAACAGCCTTGTTGATCATCCATCGGGTAGCTTTGTTAATCATCCGTCGGGTAGCCATTTAACACTTGACTTTATTTCATTTGTGCAGAATTACAAGATATCATCTATTTACATTTAATTAACCTATTCTGCACATCTACTAGTAGTCTACATGATTCATAAGCTACTACAGAATCTATACAAAGGTGTTTGCAGAAATGTGCTACATGACTTATTGTTACATAAGCTACTCACTCGATGGATATCAAATCATCATCCGTCGGGACTATATTGAGTCATCCGTCGGGAATATATTCCTTATCCGCCGAGTGCTACATAATTCACTAAGTTGAATCTACTAAGGTGTTTTGTTAATGAAATCATCAAGTTCACAACATATTCCCAACAATCTCCCCCAATTTATGTCTACTAGAATTGTAGCCACAAATTAAGAGAAACTTGATGATAACAAAACACTCTAAAAATACAGATTTAGAAAGTAGTAGATAAAACTAAACAGTGCTGCTAATAACAAAATGTACAAAGATTTGCTCACTGTCATTTTCAAGGTGCTCCTCTAGCCTAAGCAGATTGATCTATTTCCTTGATGATCCGGATCTCTTTCCAAGCTTTCTGTTATTTTTTTCTATCTGATTTTGGAGTTCTCTGTGGAATTCCAGTTCATCAGATTATGAGAGATTTAGCATTCCTTGCATTTCCAAAAGAGTCTCATTGCTAGAGATGCTCAACTGGTCTTCTAATATGAAGAATCTTCTAACTCCTTTATTATCCATGAATTCCATCAGCCAGTAGGGCCTTAGATGCACTCTACTCCCTGTGTAAGGAATAGTTAAGGTCTTTGGGAGTGCATCTTTGGCTCTAATACTCCTCAGTTCTTCAATCTTCTTTAGAACTAGTCTTCTAGTTGTCACATTGAATCCAAAGTTCTTCTTGAAAGATGAATAAACTTTTATCAGCACATAATGACTTTCTTGAAGGATCCTCTGAAGTGGCCATTGTATCTCTTTTCCTCCCTTGTACTTGAATACTAACCTTTCAGGTAGATTCCTGTAAGCATAAATCCCTCTAACTTCTTCCATTTCATCTAGATAGAGGTTTAGATCTGAGAATTCCTTGATGTCACAGATGTACATGATGTCTCCCTTGTTGACTTTGGTTTGAGCTTTAGTTAGGGACTTGGATCTGAGAGTTGAGGGCTTCACTTTCTTGATTGCTCTGGTCTTTGTCTTCTTTGGCTTCATGAAGTAAGGTAGATTGAGTTCAGGTATTGGTAGACAATCCCAGTCTATTGGCTCATCCTTTGGAATGATAGGTTCACCATGAAAATTCTTGGATGGATCTATCTTAATTCTCCATGTGCCACAGAGGGCATGGATGTTTGAGTTGTTGCAGATGTAGACTTTTTAGGAAACTGATCTTCCAAATCCTTTTCATCAAAGCTCACTTTCCTCTTTGCATGAAGTTTGTATCTAAACCTTTTTTTCTGCTGTGATTCTTCTTGCATTTTCAGCTCCTTAGATTCAGTGGTTTCAGATGATTGTTCAGGAATTTGTTGTGTAGGTTTCACAGCTTGCAGCATGGCCAAGATAGCAGCATGCTCCTTCTTTTGTTTAACCTTTTTAGCATCTATAGCAGCTTGCTTCTTTTCTTGCTTCAATCTTGCCTTTTCTTCCCTTTTTGCTTCAGCAAAATGAGGGTGTCCGGCCACCACACAGATTTCCTTACCATTTCTGAAAATCTTGGCAATTCTCCTTTTTAGAACTGAATCTGCAGGATCCTTGTAGAATTCTATAGACCTGGCCAACAGCTTCTTCTCATCAGGCTTTGGTGTCTCATACACTGTGTCCAAGGGGTTCTTTAGTGAAGATTTTGGATAGTTCACCTTTGGCTTCAAAATTGTTGGATTTTTAACGCAGCGGGGTCATGGTAAAACACTTTTACACATACAAAATCCAAATAAAAGCATACAGATCATGAATAAAAATTCGAGGGATCGAATCTAAACTTTTAAAATAATTCGGAGACAACGATCAGAGATCCTTAGCAGTTGCTCCTCAAGTGTGAAGCACTCTACCGGTATCCACCAAGAAAACGATGTTAAGGAGGAGGAAGGAGGTGGAGAGAATTGGGTTTTCCAAACTTTTTTTGGGTTCGATGTGGGTTAGAATAAAATAGGGTCTATAATAGTGTATTTATAGGCAAAATTTTCAGCTGAAATTTTCCCATAAATATTATTATCCCATTTATTATTCTCATTAATAATTAAAACACCTTTGAATCATTAATCCTTTTTCTAAACACTTTAGAAATAATTCTCTCTCTTGATTTAATTTCCAAAAATTAAATCCTTTAATTAATAATATTAAGAACTTTTCTTAATTAATTTATAATCAATTAAATCTCATTTAATCAATTATTAAATTTGCCAATTAATTATTTATTTCACAAATAAATAATTATTTAGCCATTATTAATTAATTCCTCCACCATTAAATCATTCTCTTTTTATGGTGTGACCCTGTAGGTTCAATATTAAGCCGGTAGTAGAAATAAATAATAATAAAACTATTTTATCATTATTTATATAAATTCTCTAATTTATTAAATATGATTAATTAATCACATTTATTCTACATCGTGAGGGATACTTCTCAGCATATCGCGACTATCCGGATAATATGAATTCACTGCTTAGAATACCAAGAACCTATTCAGTGAATAGTTACCGTACAATAAACTCCTTCTACCCTACAATGTTCTAATTAAATACAAGGCATGGATCTCGTGTCAAGCCTATCTAATTCAATCACTTGCTTACCATTTACTATGCGTAGTTCTATGCAAATTAGAAACTCCTTTCTAATTTTATTCACTCTGGCCAGAGATTCCTGAACTAGCATAAGTGGATCAGCCTTGAACATTCGCTTCCTCCACTGGAAGGGGTAGATCCTTTATTGATCATACACTATCTTCGTGTATAAATTCCTATACCTAGAAGAGCCCTAATAATTGTCCCTGGAGACTAAGAACTAAACCAAAGTATAGTTCAGTGTACACAAGATTACTATGATGACCTTAAGTCTAAGGATACTTGTAAAACTATCACTCTGTGAACAACCGCTGACACGTGAGTGAACTCCATCAGTTGTTCAGCTGTGCGTGTCATGTTTAGTGAACTTATTCTATAATAAGCACCTACATACTAGCTATAGTGTCACCACACAAATGTCTATGAGAACAGACATCCTTCATACTGAAGCAAGCATAGTATGTACCGATCTTTGCAGATTATTAATTACCAGTTAGTAATTCTGTAACCAGGAACTATTTAAGTTTAGAGTTATCATCTTTTTAGGTCTCACTATTATGATCTCATCATAATCCATAAAAAGCTTTACTCTAAACTATGGTATATCTTATTTAAACACTTAAATAGATAGAGCCCATAATAAAAACAAAACAAGTCTTTTATTAATATCAATGAAATCAAAACAGATTACATAAAAGTTATTCCTAAATCCTAATACACGATTGGACTTAGGACATATTCCTTTTAATCTCCCACTTGTACTAAAGTCAATCACTCTGGTATCTAATACCCATCTCATCTTTATGACGATCAAAGTGACTTTCAAAAAGTAGCTTTGTGAGTGGGTCTGCTATGTTGTTATGTGTGTCAACTCTATTTCAATACAATACAAGAAATGTTACCGCGCTCCCACTAACCCTTTTGTAGACACATGGTTCATCTACGTTTTTGATAAAATCAAACTCTTTGATTGTCTCATCAAAACGAATGTTCCATCTTTCGAGAAGCTTGCTTTAAACCACATATGGTTCGCAGCAGCTTACACACTAGGTTTTCATTTCTCTTGGAAAGAAAACCATCTGGCTATTTTCCAGATCTCATAGTCGTAGTAAGCAGCAATCGCAAGCAAAATCCGAACTGATTTTAACAGGGCTATAGGTAAAAAGTTTCATCAAAGTCAATTCATTGCCTTTGTTTGAATCCTTTTGCCAAAAGCCTGGCCTTAAAGGTCTCCACCTGGCCATCTGCTATAATCTATCTTTTGTATACCTTATACATAGATTCCATTCCGGATTTCATGGCACTATGCCATTTCTCTGAGTCAACACTACTCATAGCCTCATTATAGGTTACAGGGTCATCATCATCAATGATCGACAACTCTTTGTCATTCTCAATGACAAGGCCATATTACATCTCAGGTTGGCGAGACACTCTCCCTGATCTATGAATGGGCTGTTCCACAAAAGGTTGTTCAGTCAGAACAGGTGTTTCCACTCGATCTGTAGTAGTTTGTGCTTCTTGAACTTCATCAAGTTCAATTTTTCTCCCACTGTTTCCTTCAAGGATAAACTCCTTTTCCAAGAAGGTAGCATGTCTGGAGACAAACACCCGATGATCGGTGTAAAAATAATACCCTAAAGTCTCTTTAGGATATCCCACAAAACTACATTTTACGGATCGATATTCCAGCTTATCTGGGTCAACTTACTTGACATAAGCTGGACATCCCCAAATCTTAACGTGTTTAAGACTCGGTTTCCTTTCTTTCCATATCTCATACGGAGTTTGAGGAATAGATTTGGAAGGCACCTTATTCAGTAAATATGCTGAGGTTTCCAATGCATAACCCCATAGGAATACTGGAAGATTTGCATAGCTCATCATGGACCGAACTATGTCTAACAAAGCTCGATTTCTCCTTTCGGATACCAATCTGGAGGAGTCCACTGGGAGACTATACCATTTACTTTGAGATAATCTAGAAATACTCCATTAAAGTATTCACCACCTCGATCTAATCGAAGAGTTATAATACTATGTTTGGTTGTTTCTCCACTTCATACTTATATTCTTTGAACCTTTCAAAGGCCTCAGACTTGTGTTTCATCAAACACATATCCGAATCCAGATCTATCATCTATGAAAGTAATGAAGTATGAAAATCCACCCATGGCTTGCGTAGACATTGGTCCACATACATCTGTGTGTACCATTCCTAGCAAATTTGCAGCCCTCTCTCCATATCTACTAAATGGAGACTGCAATGCCACTATAAAGTGATATTTTCATCATCCCTTTTCTTTTATTAGTTTGTTCAATCTGAAATAAATTATGTCACATACATACAGACCATTATTTAAAGCACCACGTCCATAAAGAATATTATCTCTAAGAATAGAACATTCATTATTCTCAATAATAAATGAAAATCCAGCCAAGTCTAACATGGGAATAATATTCCTCACAATCGAGGGAACAAAATAACAATTATTTCAAACAATAGTCTTGCCCGTAGGCCTATGTAAATGAAATGATTCTACATCTTCAGCAGCAACTCTTGCTCCATTTCCCATCAGTAGAATCACCTCCTCTTCCTCAAGAGTCCTACTTCTCCTTGGTCCCTGCAACAAATTGCAGATATGAGAACCACAGGCGGTATCTAATACCCAAGTAGAAATTTGATTTAATGACATATTCACTTCTATCATGAACATACCTGAATCAGAAGCGGTGGTCTCACTACCCTTCTTCTTCTTCAATTCTGCAAGGTAAACCTTGCAGTTCCTCTTCCAGTGCCCCATCTTGTTACAGTGAAAGCAAACAACTTTGCTCTTGGGGTCTTCAGCTTTTGGTGGAACTGGCATTTTCTCACCTACTTTCTTCTTCTTGGAAGGGTTCCTCTTCCTTTTCTTAGGATTGGAACCTTCACCAATTAGAAGAACAGAACTCTTCTTAGGGGGAAAATTCGATTCCGCAGTCTTCAAATGTTGTGGAGTTCAGGCAGGCTGACATCCAACTTATTCATGTGAAAGTTCACAATAAACTGCGAGAACGAACTCGGAAGTGATTGCAAGACCAAGTCTTGGCTCAGCTCCCCATCCATGGCAAAACCAAGTTGTCCAAGACGTTCAATCGAATTGATCATCTTAAGTACATGGTCATTCACAGATGATCCCTCAGACATCCTACAACCGAACAGCTCATTCGATATCTCATATCGAGCTGTCCTCCCCGCCACATCATACAACTCTTGTAGATGCATGAGGATAGTGTGAACATCCATATGCTCATGTTGCTTCTGTAGCTCAATGTTCATGGAAGCTAGCATGATGCATTGAACAACATTTGCATCATCTATCCACCTACGATACACAACATGTTCATCATTATGTGCATCACTAGCAGGTTCAGTAGGCTTAGGTGAGTCAATCACGTATTCCAGCTTCTCAGTCCTGAGAACAATTCTCAAGTTTCGAAGCCAGTCAGCATAATTAGGACCAGTCAATTTGTGAGCATCCAGTATGCTCCTAAGTGATAGTGCAGAAGACATAACGTACAAAGTAAATCTGTAAATGATAAACACATAACAACACTTAGCAAATATTCGATTTCATTTCAAAACACTATATGAATCGGGTCTTTATTCATAAGTGGCTCCCACTAGTTTTCCTAATTTATTCAACCCCCTACATGAAAAAATTAAGCATTCATAATGCTAGTGGGAATAGGGATCCTACATTCCATTACACAACCCCGGCTGTGGCACGAAACGCCATGTAATGTTCAATAGGTAGACAACTCTTGTCAATTACATCTAATGTTATTCCCTAATCAAACTTTAGCCTCTTGAATAATTGAGTCACGGCTGTGGCACGACAAACTCAATATTCTAAGTCAAGTCTAACCCAACATTCCGTACAATTGAATCAGTCCCCAAAGGCCCACGGCTGTGGCACGTAACGACCTTTAGATTCTTATTCAATGTACACATCTCTATGTAATAGACAAGTATTTCTTATTTCGAAATCAAAGCCCTCGGCTGTGGCACAAAACGACAATGATTCAAAAATAAGAACTACTTTCTACCATGTTGGAAGGCTATGACCGACACAAGCCCGTTGTGTCATTGGCCAATTACTACTTGATATTATTTAATTTTAGAGGGATTAAATTATGTTACAATCATAATCATATTATAAAGAGATTCTTCCTATTAAATTAAATATTTCAAATCAATAATCAATAATCAGATGATTCCCAGATCGGGTGGAGCATTGTTAAGAGGCGTCACTTAATAACCCTTTCTTACAGATAGAAATCTGTTGTTGACAGAATCATCCTTTCTCTCATATCGAAAATTCATATTCAATTACGTGTTTCATAAACACAAGAATCTCATGATTGTATTCATAATATTATCATTAAGGTTATGAAACAATTTCACTATACTAGGTTGTCTAACAAACGCCTTATGTTTATTTAAGTTCACCTAAATCTATCATCACATGATAAACTAAGCATATATCACATATATCAACATGAATAAACATCAAGGTAGGCATGTTACATCATCTAGCACATTAGTCTAAGCATTATACATCTCTATGTATCACATGAAGCATTTAAAAGCAACTAAAACAGTTAAAAATAGCTTTAAAACACTTCATAGAAATATAAACAGTTCAAAACTTTTATATAAACTAAAATTGATCACTCCATTAGATCCGTCTCGAAAAAATGAATTCAACGGTATATTGCACGCCTAAAACGGAGTTACGAAACTCCCAGAAAATCAATTTTAAAATCAACAGAAGGGCTGTAACGCATTACAGGAACGCGTTACAAGCCCTGTAACGCATTCCGGTGATGCGTTACACCCCTTTTAAGCCATTAAAGGGTGTAACGCATTCCGTGAATGTGCCACAGGTGTGTAACGCATTCCCGGAATGCGTTACACCCCTATTTTTTTTGTTTCTCAGCAGCCGACAACTTCTCCTCGAACTGCGCGCAGCCGTCCCTGACTTTTTCTTCCGTGCAACACAGCAGACAGCCACAGAGATGCAGAAAACAGAGCAGATGTGCAGATGTACAGATAATACAAATATATATATATATATATATACTATATATACATATAATTATACTTATTAAATTACGAATTTAATTGTAAGAACTTCAAAAATTCATAATAAAAAATCTATACATCATAAAATTATGAAAAAATACCCAGACGATCTACAACACTTGTGGAACCCAGATCAACATTCAAAATTATTCTGAGAAACGATTTCTCATCAGATAAAATTAATCCATGATATAACTTGTAAAAATCATAATTAATTCATACAAGCACATAAAATTCTGAAATTTTTACCACAGATCTATATGCATACAACCTATGCTCTGATACCATTGTTGGATTTTTAACGCAGCGGGGTCATGGTAAAACACTTTTACACATACTAAATCCAAATAAAAGCATACAGATCATGAATAAAAATTCGAGGGATCGAATCTAACCTTTTAAAATAATTCGGAGACAACGATCAGAGATCCTTAGCAGTTGCTCCTCAAGTGTGAAGCACTCCACCGGTATCCACCAAAAAAACGATGTTAAGGAGGAGGAAGGAGGTGGAGAGAATTGGGTTTTCCAAACTTTTTTTGGGTTCGATGTGGGTTAGAATAAAATAGGGTCTATAATAGTGTATTTATAGGCAAAATTTTCAGCTGAAATTTTCCCATAAATATTATTATCCCATTTATTATTCTCATTAATAATTAAAACACCTTTGAATCATTAATCCTTTTTCTAAACACTTTAGAAATAATTCTCTCTCTTGATTTAATTTCCAAAAATTAAATCCTTTAATTAATAATATTAAGAACTTTTCTTAATTAATTTATAATCAATTAAATCTCATTTAATCAATTATTAAATTTGCCAATTAATTATTTATTTCACAAATAAATAATTATTTAACCATTATTAATTAATTCCTCCACCATTAAATCATTCTCTTTTTATGGTGTGACCCTGTAGGTTCAATATTAAGCTGGTAGTAGAAATAAATAATAATAAAACTATTTTATCATTATTTATATAAATTCTCTAATTTATTAAATATGATTAATTAATCACATTTATTCTACATCGTGAGGGATACTTCTCAGCATATCGCGACTATCCGGATAATATGAATTCACTGCTTAGAATACCAAGAACCTATTCAGTGAATAGTTACCGTACAATAAACTCCTTCTACCCTACAATGTTCTGATTAAATACAAGGCATGGATCTCGTGTCAAGCCTATCTAATTCAATCACTTGCTTACCATTTACTATGCGTAGTTCTATGCAAATTAGAAACTCCTTTCTAATTTCATTCACTCTGGCCAGAGATTCCTGAACTAGCATAAGTGGATCAGCCTTGAACATTCGCTTCCTCCACTGGAAGGGGTAGATCCTTTATTGATCATACACTATCTTCGTGTACAAATTCCTATACCCAGAAGAGCCCTAATAATTGTCCCTAGAGACTAAGAACTAAACCAAAGCATAGTTCAGTGTACACAAGATTACTATGATGACCTCAAGTCTAAGGATACTTGTACAACTATCACTCCGCGAACAATCCCTGACACGTGAGTGAACTCCATCAGTTGTTCAGCTGTGCGAGTCATGTTCAGTGAACTTATTCTATAATAAGCACCTACATACTAGCTATAGTGTCACCACACAAATGTCTATGAGAACAGACATCCTTCATAATGAAGCAAGCATAGTATGTACCGATCTTTGCGGATTATTAATTACCAGTTAGTAATCCTATGACCAGGAACTATTTAAGTTTAGAGTTATCATCTTTTTAGGTCTCACTATTATGATCTCATCATAATCCATAAAAAGCTTTACTCTAAACTATGGTATATCTTATTTAAACACTTAAATAGATAGAGCCCGTAATAAAAACAAAACAAGTCTTTTATTAATATCAATGAAATCAAAACAGATTACATAAAAGTTATTCCTAAATCCTAATACACGATTGGACTTAGGACATATTCCTTTCAAAAATTAGTTCAGCCTTTGGAGATTTGATGCTGGATGGCTGGCCTCTTCCTAGATTATTCATGCTCATTTCATTCCTAGAGATTTGCCTGACTTGAGAGTGATGAATGGCTGATCTTTCTGGCTTCTTTGCTAGCCTAAACCTCTTTTGAATATCCTCATCAATCTTCTCCCAGTTGATTGGGCTTAACTGCTTCTTCTCAGCTACTCTCAGTGTGGCTACTGCTTCATTAATCAGATCAATGTTGTCTTTAGTTGGTGGCTTAGTGAAAGCAATTGTAGGCACAATTACTTTGCTAACTTGAATGTTGAGCTGTTTCTCCCCTTCACTTGAGCCTTTCTCCCCCTTTTTGTTATCATTAAGTTGTGTGGGAGGGAGTTGAGCAGCCACCAACTATTGGAGTAGGGCAGTCTGAGTTTCTTGATTGTTAAGTATCTTGACCATTGACTTCTCTACAGCAGATAATCATGAGTCCATGGCCTCAACTTTCCTATTGAGATTAGCCTCCTTCCTTAACTTTTAAACAATTTCAGTCATGGAGGTTGCAGGAAGTCTAACATCCAACTTTTCTATGACATCCTGCTTTACTTCATAAATTTCTTGCTTGATTGCATCCACACTCTGACTGTGTTGGAGGGCTTGAATTTATGCAGCTGGAGTGCTTCAAGATGTGCTGTGAGTAGCTTCTTTGTGCTGGCATTTGAAGATGCCTGAATGGCGGCTTGGGTGTCATGAATTAGCTTGAATAGTGTTGATTGGAGATGTGAGTAGGAGCATTCTTTTGTTAGCATCCAGGCAGGAACATCTGCATCTCCCCCTATGCTCATGTTATCTTCATCATCATCCCCACCAACATCCCCAAAAGAGTTTTCATCCAGTTCAAAATCACTGCCAATGTTGGAAGGTATAGCAGTGATTGCATCCTTTGCTCTCTGTAAAGATTGTGTAGTATGCACCAAGTTCACAGGGTGTCACTAGAGTTTGGTAAGCTGTCACAGGGTGAGTAAATGTCCCAGCATCCAGGGAAATAGAATCTATAACAGCTTGATATTCTTTCTGAAATAGCCTTTCCCTTTCTGCATTATTGACATTCATTGACTCACTTGCAATGGTTTCCATCCTTATCACTCCTGTGCCTGCATTTCTCTCATGATCTCTCTTTTGTTGCATCAAGGTCTCACCTTGGCTCCCCACCCTCACACCCTCACCTTCACCATCTAAGGTGGGACTCCTCACACTCACTTTTTCCAGTCATGAAGAAATGGGCTGCATTGGTTCACTCTTTTCCTCTCCTTTTTCCTGGGAGCAACCCAGACTCTCACTCATTTCACTCCCTTCCCTCAATCCTAGGAGTGATTGCACTACTAAATCTTCTGCACTTGTAATAATTGATGAAATTTGAAGCTGTGCAGAGACACTCAACGGATAAGGAATATCCATCGGGATACAATCACTACTCAACGGATGAACAATATCCATCGAGTGAGTAGAAATGAATGAGTTTGGAGTGGAAACTATTGTGGACTCTGTGCAGATTGATGAAAATTTTGGCACAGATGTCTCAACAGTTTCAGAATGAAATGGCAAGTGAGCCAACAAATCATCTAGAAGATGATGCTCACTTGCTTGGATTTTTGGCTTCACCAAGAGAGTTAAAGATGGAGAATTTGGAAGTGATATGTTTATTATGTCAACATCCAAAGAGTGTGTGGGAGAATTTGGTGTTTCAGATGCTTCAATTGTTAGAGATTTTGGCTGTGACTCCACATTTATTGGAGCCACATCAACCTGACTTTGAGAAGGTGCAGTGACTGTGTCTTTAGCACCTGTTTGTACAGTGTGTGAACCCTGTGCATCCTCAAGTGTCTTTGATTTCTTCTTTCTAGTGTAAGTTTGGGGTGAGCTTATGTCCCTTACTCTTTTGGCCTGTGCTCCTGGCTGAGAGCTTGTTTCAATGGTAACATCCTTTTGGGAGGATGAAAGCAGTAATGAGCTTATATCCTTATTAAGCACTGCAGTTTGTTGGGAAACTGCAGTATGGCTAGGCTGGGAAACACTCACCTCTCCAACCTTATCCTTAGGGTTTCTTTGATGTTCACCCTGTCCCTCACCTTTCTTACCCACCTTCACACTCCCCTCTTTAGATTTGGTGGATTTTGCATCTGGCATCTTTTGAAAGACACCAGAGGGGGCTTTTTTGTCTTTGTTTTTGAAATTTTTGATTTGGTAGCTTGGGTAGGAAACTGTTGGGTCAATGACACAGTTTTCATAGCTACACTAGAATGCAAAGAAGTTTGTGAGGTTGGAAGAGTAGAGATAGTAGAAATTACCTCACTTACTTGAGGTGCTTCCATTACAGGGAAGTAGAAGAGTGGCACCTCTTTGTGATGGTTTGCCCTGTTCAAATCTGTAATGATTCTCCTTTCTTGAACCCAACAATCTAATTTGTTGGTTGGATTCTCAAGCACAATATCCTCAGAGAGGTGGTTAGCAAGCATCATTAAAAATCTAGCATAGTATGTTAGATATATTTGTGATGTCATGTCTAATATGATTTATGCTTAGTTTTCAGATCTAACTTAACAGGACAAATCAGTACTTAACTGGAAATCAGTACTTAACTGGAAATCAGTACTTATACTGAAGTCGGGACTTAAGATATCAGAACTTAAGTTGTCAGAACTTAAGTTATCAGGAGATATTTATCAGGAGATAATATCAGGACTTAAGGAGACGTTCAGATGAGGAAGGTGGCTGATTGAAAGGAAAGAAAATCAAGACAAACATAAGAAGAAATATGAATGGAGAAGAATTCTATAAGGAATAGAATACTTGGAAGAAAAGATAACTGATTGATATATACTAGGAAGCAGAATTGTATTTGATATCAATTAGAAGATTATCTTGTAACTGTGTAGTATATAAACACAGGCATAGGGTTTACACTATATGTGTTATAATCGAGTTTATTAATTATTGTAACCCTAGCAGCTCTCGTGATAATTTGTTCATCACTGAGAGAGGACAGTTCTTTGTAACAGAGAAAGGTGCAAGTTCTGATAATAAAGGTTTCAGAAAATCTGAAGGCAAAGGAGGAAAGTCTGACAGAGGAGATTACTCAAATGTCAAATGCTACAACTGTGGTGAGAAAGGCCACATATCTCCTGACTGCAAGAAAATGAAGAGTGACAAAGGCAAGGCTCTTGTCATAAAGAAGAAAAGCTAGACAGACACTTCAGATTCTGAAAGTGAGGTGAACTATGCCTTGATGGCAAATGCTGATAGCAGTTCTGAAGCTGCCGAGTTAAAGGTACCTAAAAAAACCTATGCTTTTCATACTGATGATATTACTGAGTTGAGAAGATATCTTAAAACCATGTTCATTAGTTATAGAGATCAAAATTTAACATGTGAAAGATTAACTTCTGAAAATCTTGCTTATAAAAAGAGGAATGATTATTTAGAAAAAGAGTTAGTTATGTTCCATCAAACTCAGAAAGATAGAGATGATGCTTTCTATGTTAGAGATGAAGTGCTTAAAATGAATGAATCTCTAAAAACTGAGTTAGAAAAGGAAAGAGAGATTATCAGGACTTGGACTAACTCTGGCAGAATAACTCAGAATTTTTTAAGTAGTGGAAACTGGAAAGAGGGTTTAGGTTATGGAGATGATAAGAATGATAAAGGAACTGTAGAAATTGAGCCTATAATTGTTAAACAAAAGCCAAAGGTAAATCCTGTTAAGTTTGTAGCTGTAAAGTCTGATATTGATAAATCAGAAGTTAAAGAGAAATTAACTTCTGACAAACAAAAACAGGATAAGCCAACTGAAGTAAACATAGGCTTAATGACAAAGAAGCAGCTTAAGCATAAGCTGAAAGATGTTAAGAATGTAAACAAGGTAAAGCCACCTAGGAAAAATAGGAATGGAAAAGTAGGTGTGAATAAAAGCAATGATTATAAGCCCGTTCCTAATGCTCCTAGAAAGAAATGTAATAACTGTGGAAATTCTAACCATCTGGCTTCTTTTTGTAGGAAGAATAAGAACATAAATTCCTTACATTCAAAATCAAGAGTTAAGAGTCAGTCTGTTAGATATAGGCCACAAAATTCTTGTTTTCATTGTGGTAGTTTATGACATTCCATTTATACTTGTAAGGAATATCATAGTTTGTACTATGATTATTATCAAATAAAACCTTCTTTAAAGAAAGTTAGCATTATTCCTTCTAGTGTAAGTTCTGATGCAAAGTCTGATATTGCAAATTTTGATAAGAAAACTGTTAACATAAATTCTGATGCTAAATCCGCTGCAAATGTTAACAAACTTAATAAGGCCAAATGATCCAAGCAAGTCTGGGTCCTTAAAACTAATCATTAGTGGTCTTTGTGATTGCAGGGCAACAAGAAAAATATCCTAGTGTTGGACAGTGGATGTTCAGGACATATGACTGGAAATAAAGCCCTGCTATCAGACTTTGTGGAGAAAGCTGGCCCAGGTGTTTCTTATGGAGATGGCAACATGAGAAAAACTCTGGGATATGGCAATATCAATCTTGGGAATGCCATCATTGAAAAAGTAGTTCTAGTCTCATGACTTAAACATAATTTGCTGAGTGTTAGTCAAATCTGTGACATAGGTTATCATGTAGATTTCTTTGAAGAACACTATGAAGTTGTTAGAAAATCTACAGGAAAAGTTGTTCTGAAAGGATACAGGCATGGTAATATTTATGAAGCCAAGCTTTCAACAAGTACTAATGGTTCTGCAATCTGTCTGTTAAGTAGAACATCAATTGAAGAAAGCTAGAATTGGCACAAGAAACTCTCTCATTTAAATTTCAACAATATAAATGAACTAGTCAAGAAAGATCTTGTGAGAGGACTGCCAAAATCAGTATTTGCTCCTGATGGCCTTTGTGATTCATGTCAAAAGGAAAAACAAAGAAAATCTTCATTCAAGAGCAAGGCTGAATCTTCAATTCTTGAGCATTATCACCTTCTACATGTTGATCTATTTGGTCCAGTGAATGTCATGTCTATTCCAAAGAAGAAATATGCTATGGTCATAGTGGATGAGTTCACCAGATACACATGGGTGTATTTCTTGCACACAAAAAGTGAAACTGCATCTATCTTGATTGATCATGTCAAACAACTGGATAAAGTGGTTAAAGACTCTATGAAAATCATAAGAAGTGATATGGCACTGATGTAACACCCCCTTTTTGTAATATAAGGGAGATATTACTTAAAATCCAAAAACCTGCAAACAGAGCACTAATATATTTATAACAATAATTTAACAAACTAAAATCTCCAAAATAATATTAAACCTCCAAAATGTCTAAACCAATAATATCGATTCTGAATTCTCCAAATAAATAATTAAGTCTAAATACTGATAAAGTCTGAAATCCTAATCAAGAAAAAGGGTAGCTCTCCATCGCACAGCCCCAGATCCCCCTAAGCACCTGTCAGAAAAAGAATACGGCATGAGCTAAACGCCCAGTACGGATTTGGAATGTAATTTATAAAACAAAGAGATCAGAAATAAACAATCAGCAATTTATAATAAAAGAACAGTTTTAAAAATAAGTAAAGCTGAAACAACGAGGGGCTAGGATATTTCATACCGAGATCAGAACAGATACAAATACACACATCATAGGGTACCTAATGCGTGCAACAAAATGGATAACGTGTATGGCATATACAACGTCACCATAAATCAAATCACAAATCAAACTCTGGGTGCACCCACGTATCCTGAACAAATATCAAATGCGCAAAAGCTCCTCCCAAGAGCTAACAGAAGGATACGCCGTGACCAATCACACTGTCACGGAAGTGTCATGTCACTGGTGCCGCAATGACATGGCTGTAGTACCCCTACAGCTGGTTAACTCGGTATACCCTAAATCACTAAGGGTTCAAAATAATATTCTCGCAAAATTTAAAATCACTTGAGACAAATAATTCAGATTTCCAAAACAGAGGGTGTCATAAGTAAATTTGAAAATCGCATAAACAGATATTTATAATTTTCCAAATCAATTTTTAAAACAATTTTCAGAAGTCAAAATATCCAAACAATTTTAATGGAGCGGATAAAATATGAAATTCAACAAAGCGGAGATATTAAATTTCTAAGAAGAGGAGTGCTGAATAAAAAGGGGACAGAATCCGTACCTCGAATGTCGCAACTAAAATAATATCAAAATCCGTAAACGATCTGCTAAAACCCCGACCCGTGATCTAAATACAAAATTATAATTTACAATTAATATACATTTTATATATTCATTTATTAATTAATCAGTACTACTCATAATTTATTTACAAAATTATTAATCATACTACTTGCCTCGTGAACATAACTACATGTCACTACAGCCATAATGTAAATATTTATTAATTTATCAAGTTAACTGAATCCAAGTGAATGTATATATACTAGTTTATTATCAAGCCAGGACATTAATTATGTTAAAAAAACCAAACTAACAATCATACTCCAAAACATGGATAACCCTCCGGGCAAAGATTTTGGAGTCTCTGGACTACCTGATCATCTAATCTCCTAACACACATGTTACTTTATTAATTAACTAACACAAGTCAAGTCAAAACAAAGCAAAAGTAAAAATAGAACATAAGTTCATAATTTTACTATATAATAAATTTACATAGCTTTTGGAACTCAAAATACACATATAGTTTACATATATTATGATGCAAATTACAAGATATGCTATTGATTACCTAAGTCAGTTTGTAAAATTTTCGAAACCAATTTTCAAAACATCTACCCAAGAATAAAACAAAATAATAAGTAATCAAGCAATAAACTTAATATTAAAATAATTACCGCATAATAATAACAATCAATGAAATATTAAAACACATCTTAAACTCAGCTGGAGGGTGGAGACGGAAACCATTAATTTGACACACTTTAACAAAAGAAAAGTACTAAGAAGTCATGTACATACTATTATATCTTAAAAATAATTCTTTGTTGATGCAGTAGAACCCAAACCAGGCGGAAACATTATATTAATAAACTAATATCCTACAAGATGTACATTGTTACCAACAATTTGATATAAAAAGAGTACCTTAAATATTGACAGAGTAGAAAATTTCACTTGTTAATCTCTCTCGCACCTGTTTCTTTCCCTTCTGCTATGCTTCGCCGCTCTCAATATTCTCTTAGTTTAGGGTTTTAATACAAGGTTCGAGTCTTTGTTTATATATATCCACAGATCATCAAATACAAGTATGAGTCTAAATTCTATCTCTATTCTAATCTTTTTTTTTTCTAATTATTATTATTATTATTATTATTATTATTATTATCATTATTATTATTATTATTATTAAAATTCACATATATTACATATATACCCCCTTAAAAAGATTCTGTCCCCGGAATCAAGCGAAACTAAAAACTTGTACCTGAATCGAATAAATGCGGATATTTCTCACGAATAGATTCTTCTAATTCCCAAGTAGCCTCTCTCTCCGAATGATTCTTCCACAAAATTTTCACAAACGGAATAATGTTCTTCCTCAAAACTCGCTCCTCTCGAGCTAAGATAGCCTCAGCTTCTTCCTCGCACGAAAGGTCCTCTCTAATCTTATGTAATGGGTACTGAACTACGTGTAATGGATGATATTTGTAGCCCCTCAAAACCGACACATGAAACACATTATGCACATGAGATAGTTGTGGTGGCAACGCAACTCTATAAGATACTTCCCCTACTTTCTCCATAACGTCAAAAGGGCCAACATATCTCGGACTAAGCTTTCCCTTCATACCAAAATGCTTCACACCCTTACAAGGCGACACCTTTAAGAACACATGATCACCTGGCTCAAATCCCCCAAACTTCTTATGTTGGTCCGCGTAACTCTTTTGTCGAGATCGAGCTTCCTTCAAACTTTCTTTAACTTTCTCTACCTTCTCATTAGTGATTCTAACCAACTTTGGCCCTTCAATGACTCTCTCACCAACCTCATCCCAACAAGATGGTGCCCTACATCTCCTACCATACAGAGCCTTAAATGGTGGCATACCAATACTCGAGTGCCAACTATTATTGTACGCAAACTCAACCAGATACAGGTACTTGTCCCAATCACCTGTCCACTCTAACGCGCAAACCCTCAACATATCCTCCAATGTCTGAATCGTCCTCTCTGACTGTCCATCGGTCTGCGGATGATAAGCTGTACTAAAATTAAGCCTCGTACCCCAAGCTTGCTGGAATCCCTTCCAAAAACGCGATGTAAACCTCGTATCTCTGTCAGAAACTATCGACACAGGCACACCATGAAGTCTAACAATATCTCGCTGAAAAATCCCTGCCAACTCATGAACAGGAGTAGTCTCTCTAAAAGGCAAGAAGTGAGCGGACTTAGTGAGTCTATCAACCACCACCCATATGACATCGTTCTTCTTGAAAGTCCTCGGCAAATGAGTCACAAAATCCATAGTAATGTTTTCCCACTTCCAAACTGGAATATCTAGCTGCTGCAACAATCCACTAGGCCTCTGATGGTCTATCTTCACTTGTTGACATGTAAGACATTTTCCCACAAATTCTGCTATATCTCCCTTCATTCCACTCCACCAGAAATGCTTCTTTAAACCTCCATACATCTTGGTGGAACCTGGATGAATAGAAAATGAAGAACTATGAGCCTCCTTCAAAATTTCCTCACGAATCGTCGGGTCTGCGGGCACGCACAATTTACTACCCAACCACATCACACCCTCATCATCGACATGAAATTGTGTTTGCTTTCCACCTGCCACCTCGGATCTAATAGCTTCCAAACCTGTATCACTCTTCTGAGCTTCCTTAACCCTTGAAACAAGATTCGGTTCCACTTTCAAATTTGCAATGCTACCACTTGATCCTCTAACATACAACTCAACACCCAAGCGCTCCAAATCTGAAATAAGGTGCGGCTGAGTAATGAGAGATGCAACACTCCCCAAGTTCTTCCTACTAAGAGCGTCTGCCACTACATTCGCCTTCCCCGGATGGTACTGAATATTTGCATCATAATCCTTAAGAAGTTCAAGCCACCTCCGCTGCCTCATGTTAAGCTCCTTCTGAGTAAAGATGTATTTGAGACTCTTGTGATCAGTAAAGATGTCACAAGTCTCTCCATAAAGATAGTGTCTCCAGATCTTCAAAGCAAAGACCACTGCTGCTAACTCCAAGTCATGGGTAGGATAATTCACCTCATATGGTTTAAGCTGCCTAGAAGCGTAATAAATCACTTTCCCATGTTGCATAAGAACACACCCCAATCCTCTCTTAGAAGCATCACTATATACCTGAAAACCTCCACTCCCTGATGGCAACACAAGTATTGGAGCTGACACCAACCTCTTCTTTAACTCTTGAAAGCTCTTCTCACGATCATCATTCCACTCAAACTTAATTCCCTTCCTCATTAGCCGAGTCAATGGTAAAGCTATGGAAGAGAAACCTTCCACAAAATGCCTGTAGTAGCCTGCCAAACCCAAGAAACTCCTTACCTCCGTCACATTGCTAGGTCTGGGCCAATTAGTAATAGCCTCGACTTTCGCAGGATCCAACTCAATGCCCCTACCAGATACAACATGCCCCAAGAATGCCACTTCCTCCAACCAGAATTCACACTTGGAAAATTTCGCAAACAACTTCCTCTCCCTCAAAATTTCAAGTACAGTACGTAAATGCTCCTCATGCTCCTCATGCTCCTCTCTGCTCCTAGAGTATATCAAGATATCATCGATGAAGACCACCACGAATTTATCCAGATAATCATGAAAGACCCGATTCATCAAATCCATAAATACCGCTGGTGCATTCGTCAACCCAAAGGACATCACGAGAAACTCATAATGACCATAACGAGTGCGAAATGCAGTCTTCGGAATGTCTTCCTCCCTAACTCGTAACTGATGCTAACCAGATCTCAAATCTATCTTCGAAAAGTACTTCGCCCCTTGTAACTGATCAAACAAGTCATCAATGCGTGGCAAAGGATACCTGTTTCTGACAGTCACCTTATTCAACTCCCTGTAGTCAATGCACAACCTCATGGAACCATCTTTCTTCTTCACAAAAAGCACATGAGCACCCCAAGGAGACACACTTGGCCTAATAAATCCTCTATCCAACAACTCTTGCAACTGCTCCTTCAATTCTTGCAACTCAAGTGGTGTCATTCGATAAGGCGCCTTAGAAATAGGCTCGGCACCTGGAACAAGTTCAATAGTAAACTCCACCTCTCTATATGGTGGCAAACCTGGTAGCTCATCGGGGAACACATCTTCATACTCCCTCACAATTGGATAATCCTCGATGCGAGGTTCATCCTTCGATGTATCCTTCACGAAAGCAAGGTAGCCATCACAGCCCTTAGACAACAATTTACTCGCCTTTAGAGCAGAAATTAACTTAACATCCCCCTTCGGCTGAGACCCTTGGTATACAAATTCTGGTTTATCTGCAACCCCAAAGATCACCCTTTTTCCTTGACAATCAATTGTGGCACGATGTTCACTCAACCAGTCCATGCCCAAAATAATGTCAAAGTCATGCATCTCCATGGGAAGCAAGTTAACCTTACAACTTCTATCTCCAACAGCTATCGGACACTCTCGATACACATCAGAAATAACAACAGAATTACCCATCGGGGTAGAAATAGACATATGAGGATATAATAATGAAGGTGCAACGCCTAGATGACGAACAAACGATAAAGACACAACAGAATGGGTCGAACCAGTATCAAATAACACATAAGCATCTCGTCTACCAATAAGAAGTGTTCCTGAAATGGTACCTGAATTAGCTGCTACCTGATTTGCCATCAATGCAAACACTCTGGCTGTAGGATTCTGCTGACTTCCACTGCCACTACCACCGCCAGCTCCTCCTCCACCAGGGTTGTGTGACACTGTGCAATCCTTTGCCCTATGGGACAAGCTACCACACAGGAAACAAGCCCCAGTCTGTCTATAACAAGCTCTACCTGGATGATGTCCACCACATGTAGCACAAGGAGCCACTGGAATCATATTGGGGTTTCCCCCATATACTGAGTAACGGCTCTGCCCCTGCTGACGATTCTGCCACTGCCTAGGCTGCTTCTGTCGTTGAAACTGCTGATTCTGATTCTGACCAACATACTAATTCCAGCCGTGGAATGATTGACCACCCCTATTCTGATTCTGTCCGCACCACTGTCCCTGTTGACCATTCTGACCTCCATACCACTGTCTACTCTGTGCAAAACCCTGATCATCCCTAGTCCTTTTACTACCACTGTTAGACCTGGAAGTCCTGAAATCTATGCGCTCCTTCTCAACATCCTTTGCTGCATCAGCCACCTCTGCCATATTATCAAATTTAAAAGAAATTATGGAACCCCTCAGATGAGACTTCAACCCCCATTTAAATTTATCAGCCTGCTGCACAGCAGTCCCTGCAACTGTCCCAGCAAATCCAGCCAACCTTATAAACCTCGCCATATAATCAGTAATGCTCTCATCCTGGTGCTGCATAATAGAATGAAACTCCCTCAAATAAGCCTCCCTATCAGCATTAGAAAAGTATTGCTCATAGAATACTTCCTTGAATCCCTGCCATTCCAAAGCCTCAGCATACTGCTCCCCTCTAGTAGCTTTCACTCCTCTCCACCATCTCTGAGCATCACCCTCCAACTTATACACAGCTAACCTGACCTTCTGAATCTCATCACAACCCAGTGCATCAAAAATCTTCTCGAGATGAACAATCCAATTTTCAGCATCAATGGGAGTCGGTGCTGCACTAAAAGAGTCTGGTTTCTGCTTCACAAACCTCTCCAACCATACAAACGGCTCCAGCTGATGGCCCTGACCATTCTGATTCTGATTCCCATTGCCATTCTGATTTCCTTGTCCATTCTGGTTTCCATCGCCATTCTGATTTCCTTGTCCATTCTGATTTTCCTCGCCATTCTGATTTCCTTGGTTTGCCAAAGCCTGCTGTACAGCCTGAGTCACTGCTTGCCCTATCATCTCAGTAAGCTGAGCGGGGTCAATATGAAAAGGATCACGTCTAGGAGGCATCTACAATATAAAATAGCGAACGAATGAAGAGTACGAGAATAAATATGATGAAGCAGTTACAAATAGATTTCAAATGATAAAGCAAAATGAAACGAAATTAAATAGAATACCCATCATATCGTCTACCAAACTCACAGGTCAACCTAAGTAGGTTTTCTACAAGAAAGAACCTAAGCTCTGATACCATCTCTGTAACACCCCTTTTTTGTAATATAAGGGAGATATTACTTAAAATCCAAAAACCTGCAAACAGAGCACTAATATATTTATAACAATAATTTAACAAACTAAAATCTCCAAAATAATATTAAACCTCCAAAATGTCTAAACCAATAATATCGATTCTGAATTCTCCAAATAAATAATTAAGTCTAAATACTGATAAAGTCTGAAATCCTAATCAAGAAAAAGGGTAGCTCTCCATCGCACAGCCCCAGATCCCCCTAAGCACCTGTCTAGAAAAAGAATACGGCATGAGCTAAACGCCTAGTACGGATTTGGAATGTAATTTATAAAACAAAGAGATCAGAAATAAACAATCAGCAATTTATAATAAAAGAATAGTTTTAAAAATAAGTAAAGCTGAAACAACGAGGGGCTAGGATATTTCATACCGAGATCAGAACAGATACAAATACACACATCATAGGGTACCTAATGCGTGCAACAAAATGGATAACGTGTATGGCATATACAACGTCACCATAAATCAAATCACAAATCAAACTCTGGGTGCACCCACGTATCCTGAACAAATATCAAATGCGCAAAAGCTCCTCCCAAGAGCTAACAGAAGGATACGCCGTGACCAATCACACTGTCACGGAAGTGTCATGTCACTGGTGCCGCAATGACATGGCTGTAGTACCCCTACAGCTGGTTAACTCGGTATACCCTAAATCACTAAGGGTTCAAAATAATATTCTCGCAAAATTTAAAATCACTTGAGACAAATAATTCAGATTTCCAAAACAGAGGGTGTCATAAGTAAATTTGAAAATCGCATAAACAGATATTTATAATTTTCCAAATCAATTTTTAAAACAATTTTCAGAAGTCAAAATATCCAAACAATTTTAATGAAGCGGATAAACTATGAAATTCAACAAAGCGGAGATATTAAATTTCTAAGAAGAGGAGTGCTGAATAAAAAGGGGACAGAATCCGTACCTCGAATGTCGCAACTAAAATAATATCAAAATCCGTAAACGATCTGCTAAAACCCCGACCCGTGATCTAAATACAAAATTATAATTTACAATTAATATACATTTTATATATTCATTTATTAATTAATCAGTACTACTCATAATTTATTTACAAAATTATTAATCATACTACTTGCCTCGTGAACATAACTACATGTCACTACAACCATAATGTAAATATTTATTTGTTATGGATAAAAAACTAAGGTTATTACTTGCTGTATTTAATACTAAGATTCGGGAGCTCAAGGCCTTTAATGGCTGCTCTCGTGTTTCGTGACTCAATCTACCTTTACGAGATGCCTACGTATCTCTGTGAATTAGAGAATTAAGCCAAAAAACGTAGTTCTGATCTGTGGGGTGAGGCCCCTTATATAGATGTTGGGAGTCCTTGAATTGGACTTGGTATAGGAGACTTGGTGGGCAAGTCTCATAATTAGAATGGACTTTGGAGTCCTAGATAGTAGGAAACTGATTCCTTATCCTTTTAGGTCCCCTTGAGGCTAATCTCCAAGGATTTATATCCTTATCGGGACTCTTTTCAATATCTGATTTGTCCCTTATTAATTAATTACGAAATTAATTAATAATCAGGGCTTTTGGGCCTTTTTTATTCCATCAGGCCTGATCTGGTCCATCAGGCTTAACCTTTCTGGTCTGAGTATCATATATCTTTTTATTGGGCCTAGCAGCTCACAACTTGTACAATTAATGCAGTATTTAATTATACAAGCATAATTTATTTATCCCTATCATTTGCCCCCCAACTTTTGGGAAACATTGATTAGGTTTCGCAGAAGTTAAGTCTATTCGTTCCCTTACAGGGTTTCGTTTTTCCGTAAAGTGTGGAGCGACCTACACATTTACAATGAATTTTTCCTTTTTTCAGGAATTATCTTAATTTCCAGGAATTTTTCCCTTATTTCCGGGATTTTTTCCTTATTTTCTGGATTTTTCCCTAATTTTCTGGGTTTTTCCCTAATTTTCTGGGATTTTTCCCTAATTCTCTGGGATTTTTCCCTAATTTTCAGATTTCCAACCCTTTTTCGACCAGGATCCTAGTCGAAATTTCGACCTGGATCCTAGTCGAAAATAGGGGCCAGCCTTGCCATCCTGGTCGAAAGAATTCGACTAGGATCCACGACCTGGAATTCGACCAGGATCCTAGTCGAAATTTCGACCTGGATCTAGGACCTGGAATTCGACCAGGATCCTAGTCGAAAATTCGACCTGGATCTAGGTCGAAAATTCCACCTCTCTTTTTTTTTTTTTTTAGCTTCTTGCCATGAGCCTATCGACTAGGATTTCGACTAGGATTCTAGTCGATATTTCGACCTGAATCCTGTTTGAAAATTCTTTGATTTTCTTGCTTCCTGGTCGAAGGGTTTCGACTAGGATTCACGACCTGGGATTCGACCAGGATCCTAGTCAAACTTCGACCTGAGTTTTTAAAGATGCTTGGTTTATTCGACCTCATTCCTGGTCGAAGTTTCGACCTCAATTCAGTCCCGTTATTCCAGCTACTTGCCATGAGCCTATCGACTAGGATTTCGACTAGGATTCTAGTCGATATTTCGACCTGAATCCTGTTCGAAAATTCTTTGATTTTCTTGCTTCCTGGTCGAAGGATTTCGACTAGGATTCACGACCTGGAATTCGACCTGGATTCTGGTCTTTTTTACCCGTTATTTTCGGGTGTCTGCTCGAAAGATTTCGGGCAGGATTCACGACCTGGGATTCGACCTGGATTCTGGTCTTTTTTACCCGTTATTTTCGGGTGTCTGCTCGAAAGATTTCGGGCAGGATTCACGACCTGGATTTCGACCTGGTTCCTGGTCTTCCACTAGCCTTCTTTATTTAGCTTTAATTTAGGGTATTGTATTTTCCAAATCCTAATTGGATTTGGGCCTGGCCTTTTTTGTTGGGCCTTATTAAATTTTACTGAGCCTCTATTATTGGGCTTTTCCAAATCTTATTGGGCCTCTTTTATTGGGCCTTTTCAAAATCTTATTGGGCCTCTTTTATTGATCTGGGCTTAATACACCCTGTTTAGAATGCTCTAGAATTCCTAGGAATATTCTGGAATATTCTTTTTTCTGGGCTTTTTCCTATGGGCTTTTGTCCTCAATGGGCTTTTCGTCCCTTCAACTTCCTTTTCCTCTTATATAAAGGAATGAGGAAAGGCTATTACTCCTCACTTTCTCATTTCTTAGTTTTCTTCTTCATCTTCCTGCTAAGATTCTCAGAGGAATAACAGCATGTCGGAGCTCAAAGCCTTTTTCAGGAGCACTTCTTCAGGTAAGATTCCTCCCTTTGCTTTTCGTGTCTATTTTTCCATTGTGTGCCACTTTAAGATAGCCTATTTACGTGCCCCTTACTTTTTTTCAGATGGCTGACAAAAGAATGACCTGTTTGGCCAAGATGAACGTGGCTAGAAAGTCCAACGATTTTCCTATTCGATCGAGGTATACTTCCTTAATCGACATGATCAACACTCGAGGGGACGAGTATCCGTCTGATGCGCATCTGGACGCGCACGATCATATCAGTGCTTTACGGGATCCCAAGGAGCTAGAAAAGTTGAGCAGCTGCTTCAAAATCAAGGAGCCTTTTAAGCTGGTTCTTGCGGGTCCGGCCGACAGGGCCTGTCAGTGTAAGAAGGACGCGCTATGCGTCTATAGGGATACTCTAAGGGCAGGTATTAGACTCCCTTTTCATCCATTCATTCCTTTGCTACTGGCTGATGTGGGCATCAGCCCTTGCCAACTTCCCCCTAATTCCTAGAGGTTGATTCTGTGCTATCTGTCGCAATGCGCCAAGCACAACGTCCCCACATTTGTTGCTGTCTTCAGGAAGATTTTTCAGTTCAAAAACAGCCCTGATAAAAGTCCGGGTTGGGTTTCTATCAACCAGCGCCCCACTATCCCCCATATCGTGAATGGGAAGTCCATCCCTAACAACAACTTGGGGTGGAAGAAAGATTTTTTATTTGTTATTTGGGAAGGTGGAGATTGGGGCTCCCTGTTTCGATCATCCTTTGGGCTGGCCGTGGACGGGAGCCCGAATGACATAACTTTGTCTGAGGAGGAGGCTAGAGGTTTCAACCTCCTTACGCAAGACAACGGCACTTCCCATTGTTGGGACCTTATCCGGGAGACCGTCCTGGTAGAACGCGGCCTTTCGCCCGTTAATAAGAAAAGTAAGTTCCCTTTCTTATCTCATTTATTTCCTGCACTTTTATTTCATTGATTTTCAACTGACTTTGTTTGTTGCAGTGGCTGAGAAGATTGAGGAGGCTACCAAGCCGAAGGACCTGGAGACAACCAGGATGAAGAGGGCCGGGAAGATCTTTAAGGACCCTCGACTGGGTGACCGCTTCCCGGAGTTCCTTCTTCAGGCAACGGAGCCAGATGAGGAAGGCCCCAGCAAAGTTCTGCGCACCAAGCAGAGGCCAGGTGCCTATTTTCAACCTGCTTGGGGGATCCGGGGCAAGGACTCAATTGTGGGCAGCACGGCGCTGTCCAAGGAATGGTCTAAGCATTCCATTTCCCCGGTGGATTATCAAGATTTTGTCCTTCAACAGGACTTGGAGGGGAATGAGCTGTTTGGAGCCTAAGCTCTGGCGACGGTACGTACTTTACTTATGCCTTTTACAATTCTCTTTTCTTTCTTTTCTAAACCTTTGCTGTTTTCTCTTGCAGGCTAACGCCCATTTTCAAGGGGCAATTCAGCAAGCCAAGGCTTGGAAGGTTGGCCTGGAAGATGCCAACAAGAAGTTGGAGGAGGCCAACCAAAAAATTGAGGCCCTTGAAGCTCAATTGGCCTCTTCCACTTCTGACCTGGAGACGGCCCGGGCTGAAAATATCATCTTGAAGGCGCAGAAGGAAAAAGCCTTTGATGGCTGGATGGACACTCAAGAATTCAAAGACTTGATGGTGGAGCATGACGCCCTTCTTCATCCTGTTAGCTATAAGGAAGGTTGGGACGCTGCTGTGGAGGCCATCCAGGATGAGTTTCCCGAGGTCCTTGAGCAGTCGCCCTTTCCTTGCCCAGTGCGGGTTCCAGAGCTTGGAGGTGTTACTGAAAAGCTTGCTGGCATGATCAAGGATGGAGAGGAGGGAGATTCCTCCGAGGAGGAATTCGAGCCTGTCGCTAAGAAGGCCAGGGTGGAAGAATCTCCCAAAGCAGCGCCTCAACAGCCATCATCTCCTGCAGAGGGAACTTCTACAGGGACTTCGGAGGGGACGACCGAGACGTCTGAAGAAACGACTGAAACTTCCGAAGAGACTTCGGATAGTGGTTCTGAGGAATCTCATCCTTCCAAGGCCTAGCTTTTTGTATATCTTCTTTTTGAACTTTATTTATATCAGAACTTGTTACCCTTCGGGGTTATGTTTTATACGTTGCTTTTCTTGCCTTTTTCTGTTTTAACTTTACAATCTTAATATGCATTTGAACCTTAAACATCCTTGGATTGAAATAATTTCAAGCTCTTTAATATGAAGTCTGGTTTTTCAAAACCTTACACAGCATGGGTTCGACCCTAATCAACAATAACTAGACAATGTAAATTCTACTGGAATATAAAATCCTACGCAAGCAAAGCTTCATGGTGCTTTTAAACCTACTTGTCAATGACAAGTGAGAATCGTACTTCACCTATCTTACACGTAGTAAACCTTCAGGTTTTGTGTGTGCCAGGTCCTCGGGACTTCAAAACCTTCCATAGTTTCCAGCTTGTAGGTTCCTCTACCCTGAACGCTCTTGACTCTGTACGGCCCTTCCCAATTCGGGGCAAGCTTTCCTTTCTGTCCAACACCAGAAGCCTCTATTTTTCTCAAGACTAGATCTCCTTGTTTAAAAAATCTCTCTTTAACCCTTAGGTTGTAAAAAAATGAAGCCTTTTTCTGATATTCTACTATCTTTGCATGTGCCTCATCTCGCACTTCATCAATTAGATCCAAGGCTAACCTCTGCCCTTCCTCATTTTCTACAGCATTGAAAGTCTGAATCCTTGGAGAGGAATGCGATATCTCCACGGGAACTACTGCTTCTGCCCCATATGCCAACATGAAAGGAGTTGCTCCTGTCGTGACTCTACAGGTAGTCCTATAGGCCCATAATATTGAAAGTATCTCATCCACCCAATTATTTCTTGACTTCTCGATCCTCTTTTTTAGTCCATCCAGGATTATCCGATTTGCTACCTCTGCTTGCCCATTGGCTTGCGGGTGAGCCACAGAGGTGAATCGTAACTCAATTTCATTTTCTTCACAATACTTCTTGAATTCCTCATTGTTGAATTGTGTTCCATTGTCAGTGACGAGGATACGGGGAATTCCATATCGGCACATAATGTTTTCCCACAGGAATTGTGCAACCTGCTTAGTTGTGATTTTGGCCAAGGGTTTGGCTTCGATCCACTTGGTGAAATAATCAATGGCTACAATCAGAAATCTCCTTTGTGCCGTGGCCATAGGAAAAGGCCCTAGAATATCCATCCCCCACATGGCAAAGGGAATAGGCGAGTTGATAGAGGTCAGCATCTCGGGGGGTTGTCTAACAACTGGTACATGCTTCTGACAGCGATCACACTTCTTCACATATTCTTTGGCATCAGCCATCATTTCTGGCCAATAGAAGCCTAAACGAGTTATCTTATGAGCCAAGGCCCTGCCCCCCAAGTGTTGTCCACAAATACCTTCATGCACTTCTTCAAGAGCCAAGCGTGCCTCATCGGGCCTGAGACACCTCAAGTAGGGAACCACGAAAGATCTTTTGTAAAGAATCCCATCTATCAAAGAGTACCTTAGTGCCCGAACAGTTAACTTCCGTGCTTCAGTTGCATCACTTGGCAACCAACCGGTCTGAATGTGAGCCTTGATGGGATCAATCCATGACGTCCCCAAGCCTATGGGAGCCAGCAGCTTAACATCTATGCTTCATGTCTTCAAAACACGGAAGTACACACTTCCTGAACTTTCTTCAATCTCAGACGAAGCGAACTTTGATAGCGCATCTGCCTTAACATTTTCTTCCCTTGGAATGTGTTCAACATGGCACTCATTAAATTGGGTCATCACAGCCCTTACTAGGCGGACATACTTAGCCATCGTATCATCCCTTGCCTCAAATTCTCCCTTTACTTGGGATATGATCAGCTTCGAGTCTCCACGGACCTTTAAGTTTTTGACTCTAAGTGTCCCAGCTAGACCAAGGCCAGCTATCAGGGCTTCATACTCTGCCTCATTGTTTGTGGTTGGAAAATCTAGCTTCATAGCATACTCAATTAAGAACCCATCAGGGCTTTGCAAAACCAACCCTGCTCCACTGGAATTTGTTTTTGATGCTCCATCAAAATAGAGAACCCAATATTCTTTCTCCTTGTCATTCTTCTCTCTGTCCCCATTGTCGACTCCCTTGTCTTGAGGTATGGTATCTTCCTGCCCCCCGACTTCTTGGTTGGGTATGGTACATTCCACCACGAAGTCAGCTAGTGCCTGGGCTTTTATGGCCGTACGTGGCTTATACTTGAGATCGAACTCTCCCAACTCTATTGCCCACTTAATCAGTCTCCCACTTGCCTTGGGACTGTGAATGATATTTCTCAGTGGCTGATTTGTTAGCACTTCAATTTGGCGAGCTTGAAAATAAGGACGCAGCTTTCTTGAAGCCATTACCAAGGATAAAGCGAATTTCTCAATGGCTGAATAATTCAACTCAGCACCATGCAAAATTTTGCTGACATAGTATACGGGTTTCTGGACTTTCAGTTCCTCCTTAACCAACACTGCGCTCAAGGCGCTCTCTGAAACAGCCAAGTACAAGAATAAAACTTCATTCAGAACTGGCTTGGCCAACAACGGGGCCTGGCCCATATACTTCTTTAACTCTTCAAATGCCTTCTGATTTTCCTCACTCCATACAAAGTCTTTGATGTTCTTTAGTGACTTGAAAAATGACAAGCACTTGTCTCCTGACTTGGAGATGAATCGTCCTAACGCAACAACCCTTCCTGTGAGCTTCTAAACATCCTTGACGGTTTTGGGGGGTTCCATGTCCAGGATTGCCTTTATTTTATCGGGGTTTGCCTCAATTCCCCTCTTCGAGACCATCAATCCCAAGAATTTTCCAGATCCTACTCCGAAAGCACACTTCATCGAATTCAACATCATCTTGTGGTACCTCAGGACCTCAAAAGCTTCCCTTAAATGGGCTATATGATCAGTCTTTACTAGACTCTTGACTAACATGTCATCAACATAGACTTCCATAGTCTTACCAATAAGATCCTTAAAAATTCTATTCACCAACCTTTGATAGGTGGCTCCTGCATTCTTGAGACCAAACGCCATAACAAGATAACAATAAACACCAAAGTCAGTGATAAATGATACCTTTGGAATGTCATCCTTATGCATTTTGATCTGGTTGTATCCGCTAAACCCATCCATGAAACTCAACATCTCATGTCCAGCGGTAGTATCAATCAAAGTATCAATTCTAGGCAGCGGAAAATAGTCTTTGGGGCATGCATCATTCAGATCGGTGAAGTCTATACACATCCTCCACTTTCCATTAGCCTTCTTCACCATTACAGGGTTTGCTAACCACTCCGGAAATTGAATCTCCTCAATGAAACCAGCCTCTAGGAGCTTTTCCACTTCCTGCTTTATAGCCTCTTGTCTTTCCGGGGCAAAATTTCTTTTCTTTTGTTTCACTGTCTTCCGGCTTGGATCTACGTTTAGCTTGTGAGTAATTAACTCCGGGTCTATGCCTGGCATATCAGCTGCTGACCATGCAAACACATCACTATTTTCTTGCAAAAATTTCACTAACTTCCCTCTAAGGGGCTCCTCTAATGTGGCTCCAATGAAAGTCGTCCTCTCAGGATTCTCGGGGTCTAAAGGAACCGAAACCAATTCTTCTGCTGGCCTTCCTCTATTCTCATCATTTTCTCGAACATCCATATCTTCAATAGGAAGAACCTGCCCCCCGACTCCATCTGCCCTCAGAGAGGCCACATAACAGCTTCTAGCCATTTTTTGATCTCCTCTCTCTTCTCCAATCCCGTTTCGGGTGGGAAACTTCATGACTGAATGGTAGGAAGAGGGGACTGCCTTGAAGGCATGTATCCCTGTTCTCCCCGTGATAGCATTATAAGTTGAACTAGCCTTTACCACCACGAAATCCAGCATCTGCGTTGCTTGCCTTGGCTCCGTACCTATGGTGGTTGGCAATTTGATTATCCCTTCCACAGGACATTCTACTCCAGCAAATCCATATATCGGCATGTCGGTTGGTGTTAACTGGGAGTCGTTATACCCCATCCTTAGAAAGGTGTCGTGGAGCAAGATATCCACAGAAGCACCATTATCCACAAGGACCCTCTTAACCGGGCTATTTCCTATTATTGGTGTTATGACCAGCGGGTCGTCATGGGGAAACTTCACACCCTCTAGGTCGGAATCATCAAAAGCCAATGTTACTTCTGTCCTGGCCCTCTTCGGGGCTTCTCCAACAATATGCATAACCTCTCTAGTATATGCCTTTCTGGAATTTTTGGACAATCCAGCAGCAGTTGGACCTCCAAAGATCGTGTTTATCACAGGCCCTCGAGGTCTCGGCCCTCCATAAATGGTATTTATAACTGGTCCTCTAGGCTGGGGGTTTCGCCCCTGATCGTCTTGGTCCCTCCTACGATCTTCAAAGTTCTTCCTTCCATTATTATTTCTGTCCCCTCCATCTCCAGTATACTTGTTCAATCTTCCTTTTCGAATCAAAAACTCAATTTCATCTTTCAATTGCCTACACTCATCGGTGTCATGGCCAACATCTTTGTGAAACCTGCAATACTTTCCCTTATCTAGCTTGGCGGGATCAGCCTTCAAGGGCTTAGGCCAGCGAATATCTCTGTCTTTCTCAATCTCCATCAAAATCTGACTTCTGGGAGCATTCAGCTTAGCGTATTCAGTGAACTTTTGCCCAGGTCCTCCCTTCTTGGGGGTTGAATCAGGGTTTTGTTCGGTTCTAGGATATTTGTCCTTAGCGATATACTCCAAATCAGTTTTTCGTTTCTTGCCTCCAGTGGGCTCATTACTTACTACGGTCTTCCTCATACTTTCTTCAACCTTGATATACTTCCCTGCCCTCTCTTGGAGCTGCAACATGCTCTCGGGGGGTCGTTTGGCCAAAGACATCTTGAAAAACTCATCCCTAGTTCCTTGTTGCAGGGCTATCATGGCTACCTTATCATCAAGGTCTGGGACTTTTAAAGCCTCCTTTGTAAAACGATTCAGGTAATCTCTTAAGGATTCCTTAGCTCCCTGCACAAGACTCATAAGAGATGCTGAACTTTTCTCATGGACTCTTCCACTGATGAATTGCTTAATAAAAGCCTGACTTAATTCTCTGAACGATCCAATAGAATTTGGGGGTAGGCGACTGTACCATCTTTGAGCCATACCCGACAGGGTTTGAGGGAAGGCCCGACATTTTATAGCATCATTCACAGGTTGCAACAGCAGTGCATTAGAGAATGTCCTAACATGATTAGCGGGGTCTCCCGTGCCATCATAGGCTTTGATAGTGGGCATCTTGAATTTCCTTGAGATATGGGCATTCATTATCTCTTCTGTGAAGGGTGGAGTTGGATCATCAGGATCTCCAAGGGGAAGGAGATTGCTTGGATCAGTTCTTGGGACAGCAGCCCTTCTTCTTACCAGACCATCCAGGTCTATGATAGGAGGAGGATTTCTCCCCCTAGGAGGTATGTGGGGTCTGGTGGCTTGGTGAGCCTCCAAATCATGCCTCAGCCTTTGGATTTCAGCCTCATGAGCCCTGATCCTTTCCTGCACTTCTTGGGGATTCGCCCCTGGGGTGCTTTGGGGGCGTTGCCTTCCATCGGCCATTGGCTCTTTTCCAGGACGCCTCCTTCTCGGGGCCACTTCATCATCCGAAGATTCGGAGTCTCTCTCAGTGTATGGACCATAAAATTCCCGATCCTCAGGGATAGGATCCAAACCTCGTATATAGGGGGCGACCGCCCTCGTGCTTCGCTTCGCCCAGCATATCCGCTTCCTCCAACCTCAGGGTGAAGGGGCATCCCATAAGGGGGGTTAGTAGTAACAATAGTTGAATATTCATACCCGACGGGTCGAGAATTCACAGGTATATGTATTTGTTGAACTTGAGGATTCGTACCTTGAATCGGGGGAGTTGTCCCTTGTAGCTGGGGTTGAGTTGCCCCTGTCTGGGCTTCCTTCTGAGTAGATGCATAAGTTGAATGGGGAGGAACCTCCATGGTTGATGAAATCACCTGGGTTGTCTCTAATGGTGTTCCTTCCTCTAGAGCTCCAATTGTTCTCCGTGTTCTCGCCATGGTTGTTGTTGTGAGCCCCACGGTGGGCGCCAAATGTTATGGATAAAAAACTAAGGTTATTACTTGCTGTATTTAATACTAAGATTCGGGAGCTCAAGGCCTTTAATGGCTGCTCTCGTGTTTCGTGACTCAATCTACCTTTACGAGATGCCTACGTATCTCTGTGAATTAGAGAATCAAGCCAAAAAACGTAGTTCTGATCTGTGGGGTGAGGCCCCTTATATAGATGTTGGGAGTCCTTGAATTGGACTTGGTATAGGAGACTTGGTGGGCAAGTCTCATAATTAGAATGGACTTTGGAGTCCTAGATAGTAGGAAACTGATTCCTTATCCTTTTAGGTCCCCTTGAGGCTAATCTCCAAGGATTTATATCCTTATCGGGACTCTTTTCAATATCTGATTTGTCCCTTATTAATTAATTATGAAATTAATTAATAATCAGGGCTTTTGGGCCTTTTTTATTCCATCAGGCCTGATCTGGTCCATCAGGCTTAACCTTTCTGGTCTGAGTATCATATATCTTTTTATTGGGCCTAGCAGCTCACAACTTGTACAATTAATGCAGTATTTAATTATACAAGCATAATTTATTTATCCCTATCATTATTAATTTATCAAGTTAACTGAATCCAAGTGAATGTATATATACTAGTTTATTATCAAGCCAGGACATTAATTATGTTAAAAAAAACCAAACTAACAATCACACTCCAAAACATGGATAACCCTCCGGGCAAAGATTTTGGAGTCTCTGGACTACCTGATCATCTAATCTCCTAACACACATGTTACTTTATTAATTAACTAACACAAGTCAAGTCAAAACAAAGCAAAAGTAAAAATAGAACATAAGTTCATAATTTTACTATATAATAAATTTATATAGCTTTTGGAACTCAAAATACACATATAGTTTACATATATTATGATGCAAATTACAAGATATGCTATTGATTACCTAAGTCAGTTTATAAAATTTTCGAAACCAATTTTCAAAACATCTACCCAAGAATAAAACAAAATAATAAGTAATTATGCAATAAACTTAATATTAAAATAATTACCGCATAATAATAACAATCAATGAAATATTAAAACACATCTTAAACTCAGCTGGAGGGTGGAGACGGAAACCATTAATTTGACACACTTTAACAAAAGAAAAGTACTAAGAAGTCATGTACATACTATTATATCTTAAAAATAATTCTTTGTTGATGCAGTAGAACCCAAACCAGGCGGAAACATTATATTAATAAACTAATATCCTACAAGATGTACATTGTTACCAACAATTTGATAGAAAAAGAGTACCTTAAATATTGACAGAGTAGAAAATTTCACTTGTTAATCTCTCTCGCACCTGTTTCTTTCCCTTCTGCTATGCTTCACCGCTCTCAATATTCTCTTAGTTTAGGGTTTTAATACAAGGTTCGAGTCTTTGTTTATATATATCCACAGATCATCAAATACAAGTAGGAGTCTAAATTATATCTCTATTCTAATCCTTTTTTTCTAATTATTATTATTATTATTATTATTATCATTATTATTATTATTATTATTAAAATTCACATATATTACAACTGAGTTCAAGAATTTGATCATGGAAGAGTTCGCGAAGACCAAGGAATCAAACAGGAATTCTCTGCTCCTGGAACTCCACAGCAAAATGGAGTTGTTGAAAGAAAGAATAGAACTCTTATTGAAGCTGCACGAACTATGCTTGATGAAGCAAAGTTACCAACCTATTTTTGGGCTGAAGCTGTGCAGACTGCTTGTTTTACTCAGAATGCAACACTTATCAACAAGCATGGAAAGACACCATATGAGAGGGTGAAGAAAAAGAAGCCAAATCTGAAGTATTTTCATGTGTTTGGATGCAAGTATTTTGTTCTTAAGAATCACCTGAACAGCTATCCAAATTTGATCTAAAAGCTTATGGAGGAATTTTTGTTGGATATCCACTTTCCACAAAAACCTTCAGAGTCTACAATTTAAGAACAAGGGTTGTCATGGAATCTATCAATGTCTCTTTTGATGATAAGAAGATTACTGGACTTGAAAATTTCAATGATCATGATCAGCTGAGATTTGAGAATGAAGTTTTAAATTCTGATTCTGTAAATCCTGATAGTCTAAATCCTGACAGTCTAAATCTTGATACTACAAACTCTGATGGGTTAAACTCTGATGTTATTGAAACTATGGTGACTACGCCAAAGGAAAATGCACCTGTGCAGGGGGAGCATATAGAAAATCCAACCACATCTCAAGAAGCATCAGAATCTGGAACAGGCTCCTCAAGTTCTGATTCATCAAGTTCTGATGAGCCAAGTTCTGATAATTCTGGAAACTCAAATTCTGAAGGATCCAACTCAGAAAGCATAATTTCAGGGGGAGAATCAGAAAATGTTGATGGAGATAGCATGGATCATGGGGGAGCATCCAGTTCTAGAGATAACCTTCCATCTACAAGGAAGTGGACTAAAGCACATACACCTGACTTGATTATTGGAGATCCTGAAGCAGGTATAAGAACTGGTACAACAATATCAAATGAATGTCTCTATCACTCTTTTCTTTCTCAGACTGAACCAAAGAAAGTGGAAGAAGCTCTTCAAGATGCTGATTGGGTGCAAGTAATGCAGGAAGAGTTAAATGAATTTAAAAGAAATAAAGTCTGGACCCTAGTGCCAAGACCAAAGAACAGATCTGTTGTTGGTACAAAGTGGGTGTTCAGAAACAAAATTGATAGTGATGGCATAATTACAAGGAATAAAGCAAGGCTGGTTACAAAAGAATATTCTCAACAGGAGGGAATTGATTATGATGAAACATTTACACCAGTTGCTAGATTGGAAGCCATAAGGATATTTTTGGCTTATGTTGCTCACAAAAAATTTATAGTCTTTCAAATGGATGTAAAAAGTGCTTTTTTTAATGGAGAATTGGAAGAAGAAGTATATGTTGAACAACCTCCAGGTTTTGTAGATTCAAAATTTCCTAATCATGTCTACAGACTTGATAAAGCACTTTATGGCCTTAAGCAAGCTCCAAGAGCATGGTATGAGACATTAGCTCAGTTTCTTCTGGAAAGTGGATTTAACAGAGGGACTATTGACAAAACATTGGTTTATCTCAACCATGGAAAAGACTTACTTTTGGTGCAGATATATGTTGATGATACCATCTTTGGTTCTACAAATGACAGACTTTGTAAAAGGTTTGTCAAGCTAATGCAATCAAGATATCAAATGAGTATGATGGGAGAACTTAGCTATTTTCTGGGCCTTCAAGTCAAGCAGAATGAAGAAGGAACTTTTATTTGTCAATCTAAGTACACCAGAAATTTGTTGAAGAAATTTGGAATGCAAGATTGTTCAAGTGCATCCAGTCCTATGGCCACTGCAACAAAATTGGATAAAGATACTGGTACATCAGTAGATATTACTGATTACAGAGGTATGATTGGCTCACTACTCTATCTAACTGCAAGTAGACCTGATATTATGTATGCTACCTGTCTTTGTGCAAGATTTCAAGTAGATCCAAGAGAACCTCACTTAACAGCTGTGAAAAGAATTTTCAAGTACCATAAGGGTACAGCTGATCTGGGATTGTGCTATCCTAGAGAATCAGACTTTAAGCTAATAGGTTACTCTGATGCAGATTTTGCAGGATGCAAAATTGACAGAAAAAGCACAAGTGGAAGCTGCCAATTTCTTGGAGGCAGATTAGTTTCTTGGTTTAGCAAGAAACAAAAGTCAATTTCCACATCAATTGTAGATGCAGAATACATTGCTGCGGGAAGTTATTGTGCACATATTCTTTGGATGAAGAATCAGTTACTGGATTATGGGTTAACATATTCTAAAATCCCTATTTACTGTGATAATCAAAGTGCTATTGCTATGACACGTAATCCAGTTCAACACTCAATGACAAAGCACATCAGCATTAGGTACCACTTCATAAGGGAACATGTGGATGAAGGTACAGTGGAATTGCATTTTGTTCCAACAGATCAACAACTAACATATATCTTCACAAAAGCACTATGTGAAGCTACTTTTACAAGATTGGTAAATGAACTTGGAATGGTTTCAGGTTCCTTCTCTAAATCTGCTTAGTTTATGTTCTAATACATCAGACTTTATGATCAGTATTTACATATATTACTATTTTTGTGTATTATGTGCTTAAATTGAAAATTTTCTAAGTGCTGATTATTGTCTGATGTGAATTTCTAAACTTTGATAGTAATATGAATGTTTCTGTGACTATTCAATCGAATGAGAATAACTGTGCTAGATGCTGAACTAGTAGTCTTTAATATACTAATAATCCCATGTTTAGAGTAATTGTTTATGTGGAAATCTTTTAACACAAGCAAATTCTGATATTGAGCTTGGTTAAAGTTTACTTTGTGTATCTTATTACTAAGTCAAAAACTAGAATAGTGTTTCTTATCTGTTAAGTTCTGATGTTAGTAAATCTGATGGATGTACTAAGTGCTGATAAGCCCACTTATCAAAAGAAAAAAGAAAAGAAAAGTAATAAATATCAGGTACTCCTTTGAGATCTAGAGAAAAATATATGTGGAAGGGAAGACCCAAGTGCATTGCTGGTATTAAGTAATATGCATTAGAAAAGCAAAATAAAATTATCTTGGTGACTTTTCACATTCTCTGATTACTGGAGAAATACTCTGATAATAGCATAAATTCTGATAAGCAGTTGTGACTCACTTACACTGAGAAGCCACTGTAAAAAGGAAATCAAAAGATGCATAAAATGAGCACAAAACAGTTGAGGTGGACTCATGTATGAACTCATTCTATAGTAGACTTCAGAATAATGACAGATTTTAAGCAAAGTTCTTAGTTATGCCTTATTTCTAAGATGTACTAAAGTGAATCAGACTTTACTCTTTATCAGATATTTAGCTTAATGCACACACATACACTCCATATGAATGATGAAAATTACTGTGGTGATAAATGTTATTTTGGATGAACAGTTTAAGTGTCAGTTGCATAAATTCTGAGGACAAGTTCTGATGGAAGTTCTAATGATTAAGTTCTGATGTACCCATATCAGTATTTGTGTGAAGTATAACAGGAATAAACATTCACTTTTCGAGTAAAGGAGCCATATTTTGATGACTTTTAAATCCTGATAAGAATCAAGTTCTGATGCTGACGTGACAGTATTTATTTACTTGGTTTATTTTTGGTCATTACTTGAACGGTCATATTTTTACAGAATATTGGTTTATGTGAGAAAATGTAGTAATAATCATTTGTTTAGTGGGAACAGTTTTTTTTAAACTGAACGTGCAATGTAATTATTACTTATTTACCGTGCCCATTAACTTTAGCCTTAACTGTTGCATACCTGACAGATGTAAAGGTCTGTTCCACTTCTTATTAACTGCTGTCACGTGGGGTGTCTAAGTAAAAGAGATAAAAGATTTTCAAATCTTTTCTTTTCATTTTTATTATACTCTCTCTCTTTTCTTATTCTCTCTCACATTTTCTGACGGTTTTCTTTACAGATATTTTCTCAAACACCTTACAGGCACTCTAACTTCTCACTTATTTTTGATGGCACCTAAGGATTTAATTATTGATGGAGCCAAGTTTATCCCAAATAATTATGCTATAATCCTGACAAAGGCTGAAGCTCCATCAGATTTGCACTTTGTGCAAGATTTATTAGCTCATAGTGAGACTGGGTATGCTCTGACCCAACCTCAAACTATTTCCAGTCAACAAGTGCTGACATTTTGGAGAACTGGGCTACTAGTACTCCAAGCATTGTTTTTACATCAGGAGATGTTGAGCATGTGGTTACTCCTGGAGCAGTTCGTAAAGCTCTCCACTTACCTGAAGGTTGCACATTCTCAACAGTGGAGGATCCTGTCTTACAGCAGCTCATGGCCAGTTTGGGCTATGAGAAAAGTTTGGGAAAGCTGGGTCAACTCAAAAGAGCAAATATCAGAAAGGAATGGAGCTTTTTCTTTGATTGTATCACTAAGGCATTCTCCAATAAGTGCTCCAACTTTGATGCTATTCCCATCATGAGTCAACAAATCGGGTATGCCCTTATTCATCAAACTCATTTTGATTTTGCAAGTACTGTGCTAGGTTTCATAGGGGATAGGATGACAGAGGATAGGAATGTAGTATACTTTGCTAGATTTTGTCAGCTTATATATACATTTTGTTGTGCTGATGAACCTCAACCTACCAGTGATTTAATTCCACGCTTTAAGCTTGCAAAAAGGGCCTTTAATGATTTGTTAAATGCTGACATTAAGAAACCAGTACAGAGCCCCTTACAGATTCCTCAATTAGTAAAACAGATTCTGGTAAATGCTGATTCATAAACATACACATTTATTTATCCTGATGTTCAACCCACCAACACATCACAGCCACCTCAACAGCCATTAGAACCTACCATCTCTCATCACCCTCAACCTTCTCAACCTCAACCTACTCAACCCTCCATCATGACATATTTCAAACCATCACAGTCATCTCAACCTTAGCCTTCAGCACATCCGGTGAAGCATTCATCTTCCAAACCCAAGAGGACTAAGATATTACCTCAGACTCAACAGAAGAGAAGGAGAATTGTTATGAGAGATGAGTTAGACAATGAGGAACAGGTTCCAATATCAGAACCTGTTGTTGTAGAAGCTGAGAAGATCTCTTCTCAGAAAGACACTGAAACTGGGAGTTCTAGGCCCCTCAAAAGGCTTAGAAAGCTAAATTCTGATGATGAAGCTCCCAAAGCCTCTAATTCCGCAAAGAGACTTAAAAAGCAAAGAGCCAGGAGGGCTGTAAGTGTATCATCACACTCTGAAGCAACTCTGGAAGAAGCAGCTAAGGAAGAGGGTCAGGAATCTCTGATCCCAACAGAACCTATAATAATTGAATTACTTCCTACTGCTGAATCAGCTCAAAAGTCTCATATTCAAGAATAAGGGAATATTCCAGAGCAAGTGCTTATACCTCCTGTGTCTCCTGTAATTGATCCGGTACATACTGAAGACCCAGGTACAAGTGCTGAAATTGATATTCATAATTTGGTTGTGCCTGAGGTTCTGTACTTGGAAGCTCCACCAACTCAACTCACTCCACCAACAACACCACTTCTAGACGCTGATTTCAATGAAGATATTCTAACCACACAAATTCTGAATCTGGATGATGAAAATCAGATTTTAGGTGGGCATCAAGATTTGGCTGTTGATCAGAACTTAGCTGCAAATCAGAACTTAGAGGATGATGTTGAAGCCTCTACAGCCTCACATACTATTCTTTTATCAGAGGATGCTGATGCTGCAGGATCTGTAAGTTCTGATGCTGATAATGCTGAACTTACTGGTAAAGCTGCTACAAATATAGATGCTGATACAGCTGGTCCATCAGGACATGCACCTCAACAAGCTCCAAACAAAGCTGATTTAATCAATAAGTTTGTTAGAGAGGATGCACATGTACCTTGGAGTGAAACTCCTAGAGGACAGGAGTGGACTAAGGAATGGAAATAAATTAGTTTTGTTCCTACTGGAAAAATTCTTGCTGAGCACCTTGCCAAAGCTGATGACATGCTGATAAATGATGATTTCAAGGCACAGCTGAGAGTTACTGCAATGAGTATTAGGTACCTTTAAGGTCAACACTCAATAACTCATGACAAGGTGAATAAAATTCAAGAATCCTTGATCCAGCAAGATATGAATATAAAACTGGAAAAGAACAGATTTTTCCAGCCAGCCTTTGACAGAATTGGGTATATTGAAAAAACTCAGGAGAAGCAACAAGCTCAAATTGATGAAATTCTAAAGAATCAAGCTTCTTATCAAACTCAACTCAATGAGATCCAATCCTCAGTGGAATTTCTTGTCTCTCTTCTTTTACCTGCTGATGCCAAAAAGGGGAAGAAAGTAATTAAGTCCAAATGCAAATCTATTCAATCACTGAAAGGAAAGGATGATGGAAATGGTGACCAGGGAAACTCTGGAATGGGTAGAGGTCATGGTCAAGGCAAAGGTGGTAAAGGTTCTTCATCAAAGATAACTGAAATTTCTACACAAAGAATAAATTCTGATACTGGTAAAAGTATAAGTTCTACTGAACATCTGAAACTTGATGAAGAAATTTCAAGGAGATTATTTCTTAAAGAAAATCTTGGAATGGACTTTGAAAGTCTAAAGGAAGAAGAAGCTAGACTTAAAGCAGAAAAAGTCAACTCCAAATCTAAAGCTTCTGTTGTTGAAAAGAAACTTCCAAAACTTAAGGGTGTTGTGATTAAGGAAAGGGCAAATTCTGAGGCAACCAAAGCCAAATTACAAGTGGAGGTAGATCCAAGATCCAAGGGCAAAGAAAAAGTTGATGAACCTGTAAAGGTATATGTGCCAGTCATGGATGAAGAAATAATTGATGAAGAAGATGCTAGTATTACTCTGATGAAAAATAAGATTTCTCAAACAACCTCTGACATGGCTCAAGTTGTTCAGTGTCAAGATGTAGTAAGTTCCGATATGACAGTGAAGCAAACAACCTCTGACATAGCTCAAGTTGGCTTGATATCAGAAGATAAGGGAAATGAAACCTCTGACATTGCTCATGTTAAACCTTCAAATATGCTACTACCAGGATTCACCAAAGCTCAACAGACTCAACCTTTAAAGACTATATCAAGTGGTTTTGAAGCAAGAGTTGTTACAGGAAAGGAAGCAAGAGACAAATCTGGATTGGGTAGTTCAAAAGAGAAAAGAGTAAGCAATACTACCAATGATCCAACTTCCTTAAGTGAACCAGGTGTAGGAGCAACTCCTGAGAGATTGAATCAACTTAAATCTGTACAAATGGTTTACCATTCTGTTTTGAAAGAACATATCATGTTATATTTTATGACAGATGGGAGGGTATTCCAGATCAGGAAGAATGCTATTCCACTGAAGTATTTTGAAGAACTGGAACATGTTCTATTTCTACTTTAAGTGAAAAACAGATCAACAGATGGTGCTGCAGATTATTTAAGATCAAATATTCAAAGACAGAAGAAGCTTTACTCTGTAAAGTCTGACAACCCATACTGTCCCAAGTACAGATCTCATAGTGGAGAAATTGTTGAAATGAAGCCTAATACTGCTAAAATCATCACTACATTTTCTGGTATTAAGGGACTTGAATTCAATCTTGAGTCTGACAAAGCCTACATAATCAGACTAGATCAGGATATAAGGAAAGCTAAAATAAATGATCTCAGGACTGCTATCTTTCAAACTAGTGAAGATACAGTTGAATTGAAGAATGCTAAAAGGAGGATGATCAATGAACTTGAATATGCTGAGAGATGTTTGTTGAAGAACTATCTCAGGACAACTCCTGACATCAAAGAGATCAGAAATTGAAGCCAAGTCAAAGATATAAAACTGCTTGAATTCTGAAGTGTATACAGACTGAAGCTGTTATCAGACCTTGAGGATGGTAAAGCTATAAGGACTGTAAGTTGTAGTTATCTAGTCAAATTCTCATGTATTTGTACTTAATATTTTTGACATCATCAGATATCTGTTAAACTTGTATATTATGCTAATTTACAAGTTGGGGGAGATTGTTAGATATATTTGTGATGTCATGTCTAATATGATTTATGTTTAGTTTTCAGATCTTACTTAAAAGGACAAATCAGTACTTAACTGAAAATCAGTACTTATACTGAAGTCAGGACTTAAGATATCAGAACTTAAGTTATCAGGAGATATTTATCAGGAGATAATATCAGGACTTAGGGAGACGTTCAGATAAGGAAGGCGGCTGATTGAAAGGAAAGAAGATCAAGACAAACATAAGAAGAAATATGCATGGAGAAGAATTCTATAAGGAATAGAATACTTGGAAGAAAAGATAACTGATTGATATATATTAGGAAGCAGAATTGTATTCGATATCAATTAGAAGATTATCTTGTAACTGTGTAGTATATAAACACAAGCATAGGGTTTACACTATATGTGTTATAATCGAGTTTATTAATTATTGTAACCCTAACATCTCTCGTAATAATTTGTTCATCACTGAGAGAGGACAGTTCTTTGTAACAGAGTTTATTGTGTTGAATAAAATCTGTTTTCTGTTACTTGAGTTCTTATATTCGATTTGATTGTAGTAAACACTATATTCAACCCCCTTCTACAGTGTGTGTGACCTAACATAGTAAACATTTTTACCCCTCTTATTTAGCTCCCCTAACTTAAACCCCAACTCAAATATGACAAGATCACTAAAGTTGAAAATTTTATCAGTTACTAGCATTTAAAGCATGTTGAGCATAGAGATATTAACTGAATCAAAATTGCTAATTTTACTAGAAAATACCTTAGTAACTACATCATATAGATAACTCCATTCCTTCCTAAGATTCAGCCTCCTAATTTCACTTAATTTAGAAGTAGAGAGTGCATAGCCCATGGAATTAAGCATATTAACAATGTCAGTGTCTGTGTGTGGGGAAGTTACAGTATTATCAGGAATTTTGAAACATGCTTTAACAATATCACTATTAACACATAATTCATTACCTTTAATAGTGAAAGTGATAGTCTTATCAGTTGAGTTGTACACTACAGTCGTCCACATTTCTTCAACAACCTCACAGTAAATGGTGGGTGATTCCAGCATGGCATAGTTGAGTTTGCAGTTCTTCACAAAATCCATCATTTTGTGGTAGTCGCTAGACTGCTGAATCCCCTTTTTTATTAGAGCCGTGAAATTGTTCTCCTCATAGATAAAGCCAGTTTGAGACATGATTTTGACGACTGGTGCCATTGTTAGAGAGTAAAAACTTGCAGAGAGAGTAAGTGCTTTTGAGAAAGAGAGAAGTTAGAGCAGATGATTTGAAAATGATAAAAGAAAAGCAATGAAAATGAATTATGCTTATATACTATCTCAAAAATAACTGGCAAAAATAATAAAGTAAAATAAATTAACCAATAAGAATTGCCCAAAATAGCCGTTTAAAAATAAACTATAAAAATTCCATCAATTATCCGTCGTGTTATGCTTACAAATTGTAAGTATACTCGATGGATAATGTTAAGAAAATTAACGGCTAGGATTTAGACAATTTGACGGATGAGGATAAACATTTATCCGTCGAGTTATAAAATATTCCAGAAAAATAATTGATTTTATTAACAAGTAGTATTCCGACGGATGATCAAACTCGATGGATAATGATCATCCGTCGGGATGTAAATTTTGATTTAGCCAAAATTTCATCCAACACTGAAAAAACAATTAAATTTCTGGGTACATTACAACTTGCAAATTATCTGAAAAGATTCAAGAGTAATTAAGCATATCTAACTCACTTACCAACCTTGAAAAGGTGGATTCATCCAGTGGCTTGGTAAATATATCTGCAAGCTATTTTTTACTTGGAACAAAATGTAATTCCACAGTACCATTCATTACATGTTCCCTTATGAAGTGGTACTTGATGTCTAGCTTTGTTCTTGAATGTTGTACTGGATTTTCAGTGATGGCAATTGCACTTGTGTTATCACAGAAAATAGGAATTCTTTCCACTTGCAGACCATAGTGTAGCAATTGGTTTTTCATCCACAAAATCTGTGCACAACAACTTCTAGCAGCAATATATTCATCTTCTGTTGTAGAAGTAGAAACTGAATTTTGCAACCTGCATAATCTGCATCTGAATAACCAGTTAGATCAAAACCAGAATCTCTAGGGTACCAAATGCCAAGTTTTGGTGTTCCCTTGAGATATCTGAAAATTCTCTTAATAGCTATTAAGTGAGATTCTCTAGGATCAGCCTGAAATCTAGCATAGAGACATGTAGCAAACATTATATCTGGCCTACTAGCTGTTAAGTATAGAAGTGAGCCAACCATGCCTCTATAACTTAAAATATCCACAGACTTTTCAGTAGTGTTTAATTCAAGTTTAGTTGCAGTGGCCATGTGAGTTTTTGTAGATGTGCAATCCATTAGTTCAAACTTCTTTAAAAGATCATAAATGTATTTGGTTTGACTAATGAATATTCCATCACTAACTTGCTTAGCTTGCAAACCAAGAAAGTAAGTTAGTTCTCCCATCATGCTCATTTCATATTTACTTTGCATCAATTTGGCAAACTTTTTGCAAAGTTTCTCATCTGTAGAGCCAAAAATAATGTCATCTACATAAATTTGAACAAGTATGCTAGAGTCATTAACATTTCTAAAGAATAAAGTTTTGTCTACAGTACCTCTAGTGAAGTGATTCTCTAAAAGAAACTTTGACAAAGTGTCATACCAGGCTCTAGGTGCTTGCTTCAGTCCATAAAGTGCTTTCAAAAGATAGTAGACATATTCTGGAAAATTTGGATCTTCAAAACCATGAGGCTGACTGACATAGACTTCCTCCTCCAAATCTCCATTCAGAAAGGCACTTTTGACATCCATTTGATAGACCTTGAAATTGGCATGGGCTGCATAGGCTAAGAAGATTCTGATGGCTTCAAGTCTTGTAACAGGAGCAAATGTTTCATCAAAATCTATTCCTTCTTATTGATAATAGCCCTTAGCAACCAATCTAGCTTTGTTCCTGACTACTATGCAATTTTCATCCATCTTGTTTCTGAATACCCATTTAGTATCTATTGGATTCTTTCCTTTAGGCTTGGGTACCAGCTTCCATACCTTATTCCTTTCAAATTGGTTTAGCTCTTCTTGCATAGCTATAATCCAATCAGGATCCAATAAAGCTTCTTCTACCTTCTTTGGTTCTTCCTTAGATAGGAAACTGCTATATAGACATTCTTCTTGAGTTGCTCTCCTTGTTTGAACTCTAGAAGATATGTGACGCCCTCAATCTCGGGGTTAGGAAATGAGGACCCACACACCTTTAATCTACCACTTAAATAAGCATAAACCCCGATTAGCTACTAACAGGATCAAACAGGATAAAGTATGAGACAAGATTACAACTACCAATTATAAAATATAGCTTACAACCCTAAAATAAAACCAAATATACATAGTTGATCCCAGCTTGGAACCGACAGATAACCTATTGTATCTTTACAACTCTCTGGCTAAGCGCTTGCTCACTCAAAACTGGACTACCTGCTCTGGAAACCGGAAGTCGGAAGCCCTCAACATGATAGGGACCACCAGGTACGCTCTTACGAGTAGTGCGCCTAAGCCTGGCCATCTTCTTGCTTAACTGCCATGGTTAGATTAAAACAAAACATATGAGTATAAAACTCAGCAAGTAACTAAAAAGCAGCTCTACAATACAAAATCCACAATATAATTTACTGATCTCAGGGCATTCTACTTTCTCAATTCTAGGTGGCAGATTTCTATCTTTTAGGATATGAAAAGGGGTTATGAAGAAAATTTTGGGCTTTCAAGGAACAAGGCTCAAGGCAGGGTGAAAGCCGACATTCAACACAAATCATTAAAGGATCCCAAATGATCTTTTGAATGGAAAGCGACAATCTTTTCATCATAAGGAATCAATTATATGATCAACAAAATCAAAAATCAGGGTTCACGGGCTATAAGCTTCACAATATCACAATCAACTATTTTCAAAGCAATATAAACCATTTTCATTTTCAAAGAATCAATTACTGAGTAGAAAGTTTCAATTCCTCTTTAAATAATTATGGAACCCTTGATTGGACCACTTTATCTTTCATTTTATAATAATAATGCGGGTGACCAGCCCGTACCGACCTCCATCCGGTCTTTAAGGTACCAATGGCATAATTTCAGCCTTAAACTGGACTAGCCCCGCTAGCCTCTTACTATGACTGAACTAGTCCCACTAGCCTCTTACGTCCCAATCCAATCCATCAGAAATTCGTTTGGAAAACCTTGAGTTGGAAAAAGGTAGGTTTACTAAATTCATTTTATCATTACCAAGAATATGAAATCATTCGGACTCTTTCGAGTCAAAACTCATTCTTAAGTTCAATTTCAAGAATTCAAAGTTAAGGGGATGAATCAGGAATAAGTAAAGTTCAATTCTAGGGATATTGATTAACGACAACATGATACTCAAGTTAGGGAAATCAAAACCGTTTCGAGGATCAATAGGGGATAAGGTAAACAAGGAACGAAGCATCATTAAAGGTACTTATAGAGTTTATAACAGTTCATGGTATAACAAATAATCAGAACAGGAAAAAAGGGTTACCAAAGGGTTGGATCAATAAGCTTATCAATAACAAATTCATAAGATCAATGACAGGGAATCACAAAATCAATAACAGGGGTTCTTTACTTTAACAGTTCAATACTCTACATGGCATAAACAATATCCTCTCTATAACCATTTACACAAGTAAATAGAGTTACTTACCTGAATTCGCTTTCCTGCAGGTTGAACTACTGCCACCTAGTATACCTTTCCCTTTCCTAGCCTGAATGCCCTCACGATCCGAATCTACAATCAAAACCAAAACCTTAATTAGTTTCTCCACTCTGGTTCCCGGAACGTTCACTCAATACGATAGCTCGATTTTACTCCTGACTCGAACTATACGAGTATAGTTTATACACACATGCACATAGCACATAACACATTCTTTTCTCATAGCCTGAATATATTTGTATACTCAATAATCAACTTATGCTCGCGTTAATCTCGACTATTCTTCAAATTAAACGATTATAACTCATACGAGTACACGATTCATTCACAACTAAATCTTTACAACCATAACTATCACTTATAGCTTTTAAAATCAATCAACATAGTTCCCTTTTCTTTTATTCCTTAACTCGAACCACATACCACAATCAAACAATCAAATCCATAGATATTCACATATACACACCCAATCATTCTTCGATTACCATAAATCAAGTTTTAATTCTAAGTTCATATGGCCTATTCGGCTTTATTGCAAATACCAACCACAAAATCAATCAATTTCCACTTTAGCTCACATAAACATATAGCACAATCAAAAACCTTTAAAAAGAATCACTTTCTTTTCTTTTAACATCAAAATTCGAACCATAACCATATATATACAATCAAATTTCTCAAAATTTACATCATGCAACTTTAGTTCTAGCATAATCCAACATTTAAACTAACATCCTTTTCTTTATTAACAAAATTCGAACCAAATCATACATATATGCTTTCATGCAATTCAAATTCATCTCTTAATTAAATCAAACACTCATTTTAATCACAATTTCGAATTACACATCAAAATACCTCTTAGTGACCAAATCCCTAATCGAATTTTCCAATTAACATACATGCATTCACTTAGCATTAAACCAATCCCTTTATACTCATTTTTCATTCGGCTATACCCATAAATCATATTTCAAGAATCAAACAATGACATGAATCACTAATTCCTCTTTTAATTCAACATGCAATATCATTTCTTACTAATTAAACTTAGTTTATACCAAAAATCAAGTCACAAAATCCAATACCCTTTTATTAGTACAAAACCCGAACCAAACCTTAACATGCATCAACAATTTCACTTCTTTTAAACCACTAACCAATCTAATTTCTCACTATTATTCTAAAATAACAATCCACAATCACTTTATTCAGCAAAAATTAAATCAATAACTTCAAAGATCAAAACCATTCAGTTTTTAGACAATCACCACATGCAAGTACCGAAATTAAGTTTTAGATGTATTAGAGCTCAGTAATTACATCATCACTCACCACGGGTTCACCGGAGTTCATCACCGGTGGCGGTGGCTTCATGGTGGTGCCCTTATTCGAGGGTTTCCAACCACAAAACCCCAGTTTTCCATCAATTACTCAAAATACCTAACATGCACATCTTATATATCATTTATTTGCAAGGAATCATGCTTAAACAAGATGATATCAACAAGAACAACAAGACGAGAGGTTCTTGGTGAACACACACACATCGAACACACACACACCTACATGCAAGTGGATATACACACATGCACACTCTTCTACCTACATATATGTGTTTATCAAGAGGATTTAGGAAGGATTGGTGAGATTTAGAAAGAGAGATATACCGAGAGAGAAGAAAGCCGAAAGAGAGAGAGAGAGAGTGATCGAGAAAGAGTGAAAAAAAGAAAGAGAGAGAGAGAGCCACAGAAAAGAAAGAAAGAAGGGGGGTGTGCTAATATATGATAGTGGGCAAGGGTTGTTTGGTAATTTACTAATCCTTTTCTTTTGGTTGATTTACTCTCTCTTTTTACTCAAATATAATAAAAATTGAATATTAAATATCTCTCTCTCAGAAAGTTGAAAATTATTACGAATGATAATTTTAAGACGTAGATCTCCAAATTAGCTTTCCAACCATTACTCATAATAAACTTTTGAGCGTACGGTTGATTTTATATGATTTTTACAAGTTCACGCTAAAAATAGCATTTTAACACATAAAAATCATCTTAAAACGCAACAGTCATAAAATAAGTCCGTCTATCATTTTTAGAAAGTCTATAGGACTATTTTGAAGATAATAAAACAAATTTCATGCATTTACCTTACTCAAATAATTTTATAAAAATGTGCAAAGGTTAAATAAACCTCATTTAAATCAAATAATTCCCTTAAGTCCATAAAAATATTAACAGATCACGTAATCATGCATACAGACAAGCAAGCACATATACTCACACATCACAACTCATGTCTTTTCATAAAATTCTTCCCTTAGTATTAATATTCCTCTTTTACGCGTACCGGGTCACGTTCTGCCTGACGGCCCGACGCTCAGCGTTTCAATTACGCTTCACAATTACCTTTATCGACCAAGTCGTCACTAGAACGCAATACTTTACTCAGACATTTCATTTCACATAATAAGACATATTTCACATTTTACATACTTAATCCCTTTTTTAGGACGGGTTCCGTTCTACCTGACGACCCGACAACACAGCTGAACTCATAAGCTGACTCTTTAAATTGGAACGCTTCTATCTACGCTCCCAGATACTTATATACAATAAAATCAATTAATCAACACTTAATCACATAATTTATAATCACAACACATAAATTACACTTTATTCACTTAATTACGTCGCAAAATTCTCAGTCGTCACAATCTACCCTCCTTAAAAGGATTCTGTCCCCAGAATCTAGTCTAAGCAAATAGATGGGGATACTTTTCTTGCATTTCACTTTCTAATTCCCAAGTTTATTCTTCCACTATTGGATTCCTCCACAACACTCTGACTAGAGGTACAACCTTATTCCTAACTGTCCTCTCCTTTCGGTCTAAGATTCGAACTGGTTATTTCATATAAGACAAATCTGGTTGAATTTCCATTGGTTTTAATTTGATCACATGGCTCGCATCAACATTATACTTCTTTAGAAGAGATACATGAAATACATTGTGAAGATGTTGCATTTGCGGAGGTAGCGCTAATTCATATGCCACCTTCCCAACTCGTCGCAGAACTTCGAATGGTCCAATATACCTAGGACTCAACTTCCTTTTCTTTCTGAATCTGGTTAAACCTTTCCAAGGAGATATCTTTAGCAAGACTTTGTCTCCAGGCTCGAATTGCACATCTTTTTGTTCTCGATTTGCATACTTCGTTTGTCGATCTTGAGCAATAATTAATCTTTTTCGAATCATTTCCACCTTTTCTTTCATTTGTTACACTAGTTTTGGCCTAATTAATTTGCGCTCACCAACTTCGTCCCAATACGTAGGGGATCTACATTTTCTTCCATACAACGCTTCATAAGGCGGCATGCCAATACTCGTGTGATAACTGTTGTTGTAGGAAAACTCAATTAACAGCAAATGTTCGTCCTAATTCCCTTTGAAATCTATTACACAGGTTCACAACATATCCTCGATTATTTGAATTGTCCTTTCACTTTGTCCATCAGTCTGCGGATGATATGCCGTACTAATTTTCAGCTTAGTCCCCAAATGATCATGAAATTGTCGCCAAAACCTCGAGTTAAACCTTGGATCTCTATCAGACATGATAGATACAGGAACTCCGTGACGCATCACAATCTCATCCAAATACAATTTGATCAATTTTTCTAACGAAAACCTTTCATTTATCGGCAAGAAATGTGCTGATTTCATCAATCGATCGATTACTACCCAAATCGCATCATGATTACACTTGGTTTTAGGTAATCCTATCACGAAGTCCATCGTGATACGCTCCCATTTCCATTATAGTATATCTAGTGGTTGAAACAATCCACTTGGTCTTTGATGTTCCGCTTTTACCCTTTGACACGTATAACATTTACTTATCCATTCCGCAATTTCCTTTTTCATGTTCAGCCACCAATAATTCTCTTTTAAATCCTTGTACATTTTCGTACTTTCAGGGTGAATTGAGAATCTCGAGTTATGTGCTTCTTGCAAAATCTCGTGCTTTAGCTCCACAACATTAGGTATCCAAATACGTGAGCTAACACTATATATTCCTTTTTTGTCCTTTGGAGCTTTGATTTCTTCTCCCGATAACTTATCCTTTTCGCGATTCATCACTTGCTCTTGACAATATCAGATCTTTTCCAAAATTTCAGGTTGAAATGACATCGCATATTTTGTTTCACCTCCAAATTCTGGAGTTTGTACTTCTATTTCCATCCTTTCGAAATCCTTGATCAATTCCTCCGATGACGTTAACATATTCAATCTTTCCTTGCGACTTAGAGCGTCTGCTACCATATTTGCCTTTCCAGGATGATAGTTTATTGCACAATCATAATCTTTGATCAGTTTTAACCATCTTCTTTGTCTGATATTCAACTCCTTTTGATTGAAAATATAATTTAAACTCTTATGATCTGTATAAATCTCGCACTTTTCCCCGTATAAATAATGTCTCCAAATTTAAAGGCAAACACAATTGCTGCCAATTCCAAATCATGCATGGGATACTTTTGTTCGTGCGGCTTGTGTTGCCTTGATGCATATGCTATTACCTTTCCGTGTTGCATTAACACACATCCAAGTCCTTTATACGAAACATCGCTGCATATCACAAATTCTCCTTTTTCATCAGGTAATACCAGCACTGGGGCGGTTACCAACCTCTTCTTTAACTCTTGAAAGCTTTCCTCGCACTTTTCCGTCCACACAAACTTCTCGTTCTTCCTTGTCAACTTCGTTAATGGAACATCAATCTTAGAGGAATCTTGCACAAACCTTCTATAGTATTCGGCTAATCCCAGAAAACTTCTGACTTCCGTAGGAGTCTTGGGTCTTTCTCAATTCATTACAGCTTTTATCTTGGTTGGGTCTACTTTGATTCCCTCTTTATTAACTACATGACCAAGAAATTTCACTTCCTTTAGCCAAAATTCACACTTCGAAAACTTAGCGTACAACCTTTCTTTTCTCAGAATTTCCAAGAAAATCCTCAAATGCTCTTTATGATCTCCTTCCGTCTTGGAATAAATCAGTATATCATCGATAAACACTATAACGAACTTGTCCAGGTAATGTTTGAACACTCTGTTCATAAGATCCATAAATGCGGCTGGCGCGTTAGTCAAACCAAACGTCATTACCAAAAACTCGTAGTGTCAATATCTCGTTTGAAATGCTGTCTTGGGTATATCCTCCGCTTTAATCTTTAATTGATGATACCCAGATCTTAAATCAATCTTGGAGAAATATGAAGCTCCTTTTAACTGATCAAACAAGTCATCAATTCGCGGTAGAGGGTACTTATTCTTAATCGTTAACTTATTCAATTCGCGATAATCAATGAACAACCTCATACTTCCATCCTTTTTCTTTACAAACAATACTGGTGCACCCCACGGGGATACACTCGGGCGAATTACTCCTTTATCCAACAATTCTTGCAACTGCGCTGCCAATTCCTTCATCTCGACTAGCGCCATACGATATGGAGCTTTCATTACTGGTTTTGTTCCAGGAGCCAAATCAATCGTAAACTCGATCTCTCTATCTGGAGGTAGTCCAGGCAATTCATCCGGAAACACATCAGGAAAATCTCTTACTATTGGAATATCTTCAATCCTCACAGATTCTTTTTCCACGTCTTTAACATAAGCCAAATAAACTTCGCATCCTTGACGTAATAATCTTCTCGTCTCGATAGCCGTTAGAAATTTCTTTTCTTGTCTTTTCCTTTTGAATATCACTTCATCACCATCCTTGGTTTTTAACTTCACCTTCTTACTTTTACACTCTATCTGCGCCTCATGGTTTGACAACGAATCCATTCCTAGTATAACCTCGAATTCTCCTAACTTAAAAGGAATTAAGTCAGCAGAAAAGTGCCGACCTTCTATAACCACATCACAATTGGGACAAACTTTATTAACAATAACTTTCTCTTGATTTGCTACCTCTATAATCAAATTAGGTTCCATAGGGTACGCAACACAATTTAGCTTATCAAGAATACTTTCAGAAATAAAAGATCTAGTTGCTCCAGAATCCATCAATACTTTTACTTCTACTGAGTTTATAATGAGCATACCCGCCACCATGTCCACATCTTGCACCGCATCTTTCATTGTCATATTAAAGGTCCTAGCTCTGGGTTGAGCTGATGGTGCGGGGAGAGACGGCGGTCCAGCAATCCTAAGAACATTGGCCTTCTGAACAGGCTCCTTGCAGTTTATGGCTATATGGCCCACCTTTCCACATTTGAAACAAGCTAAATCAGGCTTTTTTGCTCCATTTGGACACTCTGATGACTAATTCCCTTTCTGGTTACACTTGAAACAGGTCACGTCCAACTTATTACATCTTCCCGGGTGTCTCTTTCCACAAACCTTGCATTCTTGAATCTGGGGTCTGTTATCCTTTCCCGGTTGTCCTGCTTTCTGTAAACGGTTCTTCTGGGCTCCGTTACCGGGTTTAAACTTCTGAAACTTTTGGTTCTGACCTCCACCATTCCTACCAAACTTTCCTATAATATTTGAACTTCCTTGCTCTTGCTCTGAGCTTTCAAACTTCCTTTTTCTTCCTTCATTTTCTCCCTTTACAGCTTCACGCTCTCCTTCTACTATCATTGCCTTCTGTACCAAGGCGGCATAATTCTTGATCTCTAATAACGCTACTTGACTTCTAATACAGGGCTTAAGTCCCTGTTGGGACCTCTTAGCCTTCTTTGTCTCCGTATTTGCATACTCAGGTACGAATCTAGACAGCTCCGAAAATTTCACTTCATACTCCGCTACCGACATATCTTCTTGTCTAAGGTCCAGAAATTTCATCTCCAACTGATCTTGCATATAACTTGGTAAATATTTCTCCAGAAACATTTCAGTAAACTTCTCCCATGTTAAGTCCTTTCCTTCCAACAATGCCTTTGAAGATTCCCACCAGAAGCTCACTTCATCTTTAAGGTAATAACTCGCATACTGGGCTTTCTTGTCATTGTTAACTTCTGCTAATTCAAACGCTTTTTCCATTTCTCTTAACCACGACTGTGCTTTTATCGGATCTGGCAAACCTAATAATTCTGGAGGATGAACAGATTGAAAGTGTTTGAATTTTCCAACTTTAGAGGCCACAGGTTGTTGCAAAAGCTGAGCAAGTCTGCTCATCATGGTGGTTTCTGGATTGAGCAATTATTTAGCAATACGATAGCATGGCATATATATCAACGTTTATTATGAAATCTCTTTTTTCGGGTTTTAAGCCTTACCCAATTTTGTACATGCAATCCTATTACTATATAATTCTCATATCAGTGTTTTTTTCTTATGGCACAGGGTATGATATAACGGGATTTTAAACATGGTTGTATGAAATCATGGTATTCAGAACAGTTTATGCGGATCTTTAGGGTGCACAATAGAAAACAAGATATATAATGGATTCATCGAACCAAGGGTACATAAATAAAAATCTGGTTATCACAAGTTCAGGAATAGGGTACAATATTATAACAGGGTTAAACAAAGGAAAAAATGGAAAATATCCCCCTATCTACCCCTAAATTCTAACAACTACTACTACAAAGTTCCGAAATACGATACAATAAATGAAAAAGGGATCCAGGCATCTGACCAAGTATCCCAAAGCCTAGCGGCACAGAAAAAAACAACAACTACGGGCTCAACCAAAAGTCACGCCTAACATCTAATCGTCCAGAATCTCTCTCAACACAACCAACATCCAGCAAATGATCTTATGCAGCCTCCCGGCCTCAACATCAGCATTACTAGTGGATGGTCATTCATCCAATCTCCTCCGGGCAACCTGCTCCACCAACTGAATCCTAGCTCTCCATTCCTCCATCACTACTGAAGTCCTCTGCCTAGAGTCTCGAATCAACCTATCCACCAAAGCTCCAAACTCAGGAATATGGGAGTAAACAAAGGTTCGGTCCTGGGCTAACTTGCCACCAACACTGACATACACAATCTTAGGCATCTCAGACTCTGGCTCAGGGGCAGGGGTCTCTGAATCTGGCCTCAAGGGTGAAATCTGCATAGGGATCTTACTACTCTCAGAAGGATCCCCCTCTAGATCTGAATCACTACCACTACTGGGATCCTGAGAGAAAACACAAAACAACAACTAGGAAACATCATTAGGGTTAAATAAAGCTTCTTACTAACTCACACCCTAACTCTAGCCACCACTTTAACTAATACACACTTTTCCTTATACTATACCTAATAGTCTGACTCAACTCTATATGAGTCGAACTCTCTCGCGATATAAATATATACCCAAAATACCCTTTTTAATCCTAACTTGTCTCAGGGACTAGATCCTGTAGCTCTGATAACCAACTTGTGACGCCCTCAATCTCGGGGTTAGGAAATGAGGACCCACATACCTTTAATCTATCAATTAAATAAGCATAAACCCCGATTAGCTACTAACAGGATCAAACAGGATAAAGTATGAGATAAGATTACAACTACCAATCATAAAATATAGCTTACAACCCTAAAATAAAACCAAATATACATAGTCGATCCCGGCTTGGAACCGACAGATAACCCATTGTATCTTTACAACTCTCTGGCTAAGCACTTGCTCACTCAAAACTGGACTACCTGCTCTGGCAACCGGAAGCCCTCAACATGATAGGGACCACCAGGTACGTTCTTACAAGCAGTGCGCCTAAGCCTGGCCATCTTCTTGCTTAACTGCCATGGTTAGATTAAAACAAAACATATGAGTATAAAACTCAACAAGTAACTAAAAAGCAGTTCTACAATATAAAATCCACAATATAATTTACTGATCTCAGGGCATTCTACTTTCTCAATTCTAGGTGGCAGATTTATATCTTTTAGGATATGAAAAGGGGTTATGAAGAAAATTTTGGGCTTTCAAGAAACAAGGCTCAAGGAAGGGTGAAAGTCGACATTCATCACAAATCATTAAAGGATCACAAATGATCTTTCGAATGGAAAACGACAATCTTTTCATCATAAGGAATCAATTATATGATCAATAGAATCAAAAATCAGGGTTCACGGGCTATAAGCTTCACAATATCACAATCAACTCTTTTCAAAGCAATATAAACCATTTTCATTTTCAAAGAATCAATTACTGAGTAGGAAGTTTTAACTCCTCTTTTAATAATTAAGGAACCCTTGATTGGACCACTTTATCTTTCATTTCATAATAATAATACGGGTGATCAGCCCGTACCGACCTCCATCCAGTTTTTAAGATACCAATGGCATAATTTCAGCCTTAAACTGGACTAGCCCAGCTAGCCTCTTACTATGACTGGACTAGTCCCACTAGCCTCTTACTTCCCAATCCAATCCATCAGGAATTCGTTTGGAAAACCTTGAGTTGGAAAAAGGTAGGTTTACTAAATTCATTTTATCATTACCAAGAATATGAAATCATTCGGACTCTTTCGAGTCGAAACTCATTCTTAAGTTCAATTTCAAGAATTCAAAGTTAAGGGGATGAATCAGGAATAAGCAAAGTTCAATTCTAGGGATCTTGATCAACGACAATATGGTACTCAAGTTAGGGAAATCAAAACCGTTCCAAGGATCAATAGGGGATAAGGTAAAAAAGGAATGAAGCATCATTACAAGGGGTTCGTAATGGTACTTATAGAGTTTATAACAGTTCATGGTATAACAAATAATCAGAACAGGAAAAAAGGGTTACCAAAGGGTTGGATCAATAAGCTTATCAATAACAAATTCATAAGATCAATGACAGGGAATCACAAAATCAATAACAGGGGTTCTTTACTTTAACAGTTCAATACTCTACATGGCATAAACAATATCCTCTCTATAACCATTTACACAAGTAAATAGAGTTACTTACCTGAATTCGCTTTCCTGCAGGTTGAACTACTGCCACCTAGTATACCTTTCCCTTTCCTAGCCTGAATGCCCTCACGATCCGAATCTACAATCAAAACCAAAACCTTAATTAGTTTCTCCACTCTGGTTCCCGGAACGTTCACTCAATACGATAGCTCGATTTTACTCCTGACTCGAACTATACGAGTATAGTTTATACACACATGCACATAGCACATAACACATTCTTTTCTCATAGCCTGAATATATTTGTATACTCAATAATCAACTTATGCTCGCGTTAATCTCGACTATTCTTCAAATTAAACGATTATAACTCATACGAGTACACGATTCATTCACAACTAAATCTTTACAACCATAACTATCACTTATAGCTTTTAAAATCAATCAACATAGTTCCCTTTTCTTTTATTCCTTAACTCGAACCACATACCACAATCAAACAATCAAATCCATAGATATTCACATATACACACCCAATCATTCTTCGATTACCATAAATCAAGTTTTAATTCTAAGTTCATATGGCCTATTCGGCTTTATTGCAAATACCAACCACAAAATCAATCAATTTCCACTTTAGCTCACATAAACATATAGCACAATCAAAAACCTTTAAAAAGAATCACTTTCTTTTCTTTTAACATCAAAATTCGAACCATAACCATATATATACAATCAAATTTCTCAAAATTTACATCATGCAACTTTAGTTCTAGCATAATCCAACATTTAAACTAACATCCTTTTCTTTATTAACAAAATTCGAACCAAATCATACATATATGCTTTCATGCAATTCAAATTCATCTCTTAATTAAATCAAACACTCATTTTAATCACAATTTCGAATTACACATCAAAATACCTCCTAGTGACCAAATCCCTAATCGAATTTTCCAATTAACATACATGCATTCACTTAGCATCAAACCAATCCCTTTATACTCATTTTTCATTCAGCTATAACCATAAATCATATTTCAAGAATCAAACAATGACATGCATCACTGATTCCTCTTTTAATTCAACATGCAATCTCATTTCTTACTAATTAAATTTAGTTTATACCAAAAATCAAGTCACAAAATCCAATACCCTTTTATTAGTACAAAACCCGAACCAAACCTTAACATGCATCAACAATTTCACTTCTTTTAAACCACTAAACAATCTAATTTCTCACTATTATTCTAAAATAACAATCCACAATCACTTTATTCAACAAAAATCAAATTAATAACTTCAAAGATCAAAACCATTCGGTTTTTAGACAATCACCACATGCAAGTACCGAAATTAAGTTTTAGATGTATTAGAGCTCAGTAATTACATCATCACTCACCACGGGTTCACCGGAGTTCATCACCGGTGGCGGTGGCTTCATGGTGGTGCCCTTATTCGAGGGTTTCCAACCACAAAACCCCAGTTTTCCATCAATTACTCAAAATACCTAACATGCACATCTTATATATCATTTATTTGCAAGGAATCATGCTTAAACAAGATGATATCAACAAGAACAACAAGACGAGAGGTTCTTGGTGAACACACACACATCGAACACACACACACCTACATGCAAGTGGATATACACACATGCACACTCTTCTACCTACATATATGTGTTTATCAAGAGGATTTAGGAAGGATTGGTGAGATTTAGAAAGAGAGATATACCGAGAGAGAAGAAAGCCGAAAGAGAGAGAGAGAGAGAGTGATCGAGAAAGAGTGAAAAAAAGAAAGAGAGAGAGAGAGAGCCACAGAAAAGAAAGAAAGAAGGGGGGTGTGCTAATATATGATAGTGGGCAAGGGTTGTCTGGTAATTTACTAATCCTTTTCTTTTGGTTGATTTACTCTCTTTTTTTACTCAAATATAATAAAAATTGAATATTAAATATCTCTCTCTCAGAAAGTTGAAAATTATTACGAATGATAATTTTAAGACGTAGATCTCCAAATTAGCTTTCCAACCATTACTCATAATAAACTTTTGAGCGTACGGTTGATTTTATATGATTTTTACAAGTTCACGCTAAAAATAGCATTTTAACACATAAAAATCATCTTAAAACGCAACAGTCATAAAATAAGTCCGTCTATCATTTTTAGAAAGTCTATAGGACTATTTTGAAGATAATAAAACAAATTTCATGCATTTACCTTACTCAAATAATTTTATAAAAATGTGCAAAGGTTAAATAAACCTCATTTAAATCAAATAATTCCCTTAAGTCCATAAAAATATTAACAGATCACGTAATCATGCATACAGACAAGCAAGCACATATACTCACACATCACAACTCATGTCTTTTCATAAAATTCTTCCCTTAGTATTAATATTCCTCTTTTACGCGTACCGGGTCACGTTCTGCCTGACGGCCCGACGCTCAGCGTTTCAATTACGCTTCACAATTACCTTTATCGACCAAGTCGTCACTAGAACGCAATACTTTACTCAGACATTTCATTTCACATAATAAGACATATTTCACATTTTACATACTTAATCCCTTTTTTAGGACGGGTTCCGTTCTACCTGACGACCCGACAACACAGCTGAACTCATAAGCTGACTCTTTAAATTGGAACGCTTCTATCTACGCTCCCAGATACTTATATACAATAAAATCAATTAATCAACACTTAATCACATAATTTATAATCACAACACATAAATTACACTTTATTCACTTAATTACGTCGCAAAATTCTCAGTCGTCACAATCTACCCTCCTTAAAAGGATTCTGTCCCCAGAATCTAGTCTAAGCAAATAGATGGGGATACTTTTCTTGCATTTCACTTTCTAATTCCCAAGTTTATTCTTCCACTATTGGATTCCTCCACAACACTCTGACTAGAGGTACAACCTTATTCCTAACTGTCCTCTCCTTTCGGTCTAAGATTCGAACTGGTTATTTCATATAAGACAAATCTGGTTGAATTTCCATTGGTTTTAATTTGATCACATGGCTCGCATCAACATTATACTTCTTTAGAAGAGATACATGAAATACATTGTGAAGATGTTGCATTTGCGGAGGTAGCGCTAATTCATATGCCACCTTCCCAACTCGTCGCAGAACTTCGAATGGTCCAATATACCTAGGACTCAACTTCCTTTTCTTTCTGAATCTGGTTAAACCTTTCCAAGGAGATATCTTTAGCAAGACTTTGTCTCCAGGCTCGAATTGCACATCTTTTTGTTCTCGATTTGCATACTTCGTTTGTCGATCTTGAGCAATAATTAATCTTTTTCGAATCATTTCCACCTTTTCTTTCATTTGTTACACTAGTTTTGGCCTAATTAATTTGCGCTCACCAACTTCGTCCCAATACGTAGGGGATCTACATTTTCTTCCATACAACGCTTCATAAGGCGGCATGCCAATACTCGTGTGATAACTGTTGTTGTAGGAAAACTCAATTAACAGCAAATGTTCGTCCCAATTCCCTTTGAAATCTATTACACAGGTTCACAACATATCCTCGATTATTTGAATTGTCCTTTCACTTTGTCCATCAGTCTGCGGATGATATGCCGTACTAATTTTCAGCTTAGTCCCCAAATGATCATGAAATTGTCGCCAAAACCTCGAGTTAAACCTTGGATCTCTATCAGACATGATAGATACAGGAACTCCGTGACGCATCACAATCTCATCCAAATACAATTTGATCAATTTTTCTAACGAAAACCTTTCATTTATCGGCAAGAAATGTGCTGATTTCATCAATCGATCGATTACTACCCAAATCGCATCATGATTACACTTGGTTTTAGGTAATCCTATCACGAAGTCCATCGTGATACGCTCCCATTTCCATTATAGTATATCTAGTGGTTGAAACAATCCACTTGGTCTTTGATGTTCCGCTTTTACCCTTTGACACGTATAACATTTACTTATCCATTCCGCAATTTCCTTTTTCATGTTCAGCCACCAATAATTCTCTTTTAAATCCTTGTACATTTTCGTACTTTCAGGGTGAATTGAGAATCTCGAGTTATGTGCTTCTTGCAAAATCTCGTGCTTTAGCTCCACAACATTAGGTATCCAAATACGTGAGCTAACACTATATATTCCTTTTTCGTCCTTTGGAGCTTTGATTTCTTCTCCCGATAACTTATCCTTTTCGCGATTCATCACTTGCTCTTGACAATATCAGATCTTTTCCAAAATTTCAGGTTGAAATGACATCGCATATTTTGTTTCACCTCCAAATTCTGGAGTTTGTACTTCTATTTCCATCCTTTCGAAATCCTTGATCAATTCCTCCGATGACGTTAACATATTCAATCTTTCCTTACGACTTAGAGCGTCTGCTACCATATTTGCCTTTCCAGGATGATAGTTTATTGCACAATCATAATCTTTGATCAGTTTTAACCATCTTCTTTGTCTGATATTCAACTCCTTTTGATTGAAAATATAATTTAAACTCTTATGATCTGTATAAATCTCGCACTTTTCCCCGTATAAATAATGTCTCCAAATTTAAAGGCAAACACAATTGCTGCCAATTCCAAATCATGCATGGGATACTTTTGTTCGTGCGGCTTGTGTTGCCTTGATGCATATGCTATTACCTTTCCGTGTTGCATTAACACACATCCAAGTCCTTTATACGAAACATCGCTGCATATCACAAATTCTCCTTTTTCATCAGGTAATACCAGCACTGGGGCGGTTACCAACCTCTTCTTTAACTCTTGAAAGCTTTCCTCGCACTTTTCCGTCCACACAAACTTCTCGTTCTTCCTTGTCAACTTCGTTAATGGAACATCAATCTTAGAGGAATCTTGCACAAACCTTCTATAGTATTCGGCTAATCCCAGAAAACTTCTGACTTCCGTAGGAGTCTTGGGTCTTTCTCAATTCATTACAGCTTTTATCTTGGTTGGGTCTACTTTGATTCCCTCTTTATTAACTACATGACCAAGAAATTTCACTTCCTTTAGCCAAAATTCACACTTCGAAAACTTAGCGTACAACCTTTCTTTTCTCAGAATTTCCAAGAAAATCCTCAAATGCTCTTTATGATCTCCTTCCGTCTTGGAATAAATCAGTATATCATCGATAAACACTATAACGAACTTGTCCAGGTAATGTTTGAACACTCTGTTCATAAGATCCATAAATGCGGCTGGCGCGTTAGTCAAACCAAACGTCATTACCAAAAACTCGTAGTGTCAATATCTCGTTCGAAATGCTGTCTTGGGTATATCCTCCGCTTTAATCTTTAATTGATGATACCCAGATCTTAAATCAATCTTGGAGAAATATGAAGCTCCTTTTAACTGATCAAACAAGTCATCAATTCGCGGTAGAGGGTACTTATTCTTAATCGTTAACTTATTCAATTCGCGATAATCAATGAACAACCTCATACTTCCATCCTTTTTCTTTACAAACAATACTGGTGCACCCCACGGGGATACACTCGGGCGAATTACTCCTTTATCCAACAATTCTTGCAACTGCGCTGCCAATTCCTTCATCTCGACTAGCGCCATACGATATGGAGCTTTCATTACTGGTTTTGTTCCAGGAGCCAAATCAATCGTAAACTCGATCTCTCTATCTGGAGGTAGTCCAGGCAATTCATCCGGAAACACATCAGGAAAATCTCTTACTATTGGAATATCTTCAATCCTCACAGATTCTTTTTCCACGTCTTTAACATAAGCCAAATAAACTTCGCATCCTTGACGTAATAATCTTCTCGTCTCGATAGCCGTTAGAAATTTCTTTTCTTGTCTTTTCCTTTTGAATATCACTTCATCACCATCCTTGGTTTTTAACTTCACCTTCTTACTTTTACACTCTATCTGCGCCTCATGGTTTGACAACGAATCCATTCCTAGTATAACCTCGAATTCTCCTAACTTAAAAGGAATTAAGTCAGCAGAAAAGTGCCGACCTTCTATAACCACATCACAATTGGGACAAACTTTATTAACAATAACTTTCTCTTGATTTGCTACCTCTATAATCAAATTAGGTTCCATAGGGTACGCAACACAATTTAGCTTATCAAGAATACTTTCAGAAATAAAAGATCTAGTTGCTCCAGAATCCATCAATACTTTTACTTCTACTGAGTTTATAATGAGCATACCCGCCACCACGTCCACATCTTGCACCGCATCTTTCATTGTCATATTAAAGGTCCTAGCTCTGGGTTGAGCTGATGGTGCGGGGAGAGACGGCGGTCCAGCAATCCTAAGAACATTGGCCTTCTGAACAGGCTCCTTGCAGTTTATGGCTATATGGCCCACCTTTCCACATTTGAAACAAGCTAAATCAGGCTTCTTTGCTCCATTTGGACACTCTGATGACTAATTCCCTTTCTGGTTACACTTGAAACAGGTCACGTCCAACTTATTACATCTTCCCGGGTGTCTCTTTCCACAAACCTTGCATTCTTGAATCTGGGGTCTGTTATCCTTTCCCGGTTGTCCTGCTTTCTGTAAACGGTTCTTCTGGGCTCCGTTACCGGGTTTAAACTTCTGAAACTTTTGGTTCTGACCTCCACCATTCCTACCAAACTTTCCTATAATATTTGAACTTCCTTGCTCTTGCTCTGAGCTTTCAAACTTCCTTTTTCTTCCTTCATTTTCTCCCTTTACAGCTTCACGCTCTCCTTCTACTATCATTGCCTTCTGTACCAAGGCGGCATAATTCTTGATCTCTAATAACGCTACTTGACTTCTAATACAGGGCTTAAGTCCCTGTTGGGACCTCTTAGCCTTCTTTGTCTCCGTATTTGCATACTCAGGTACGAATCTAGACAGCTCCGAAAATTTCACTTCATACTCCGCTACCGACATATCTTCTTGTCTAAGGTCCAGAAATTTCATCTCCAACTGATCTTGCATATAACTTGGTAAATATTTCTCCAGAAACATTTCAGTAAACTTCTCCCATGTTAAGTCCTTTCCTTCCAACAATGCCTTTGAAGATTCCCACCAGAAGCTCGCTTCATCTTTAAGGTAATAACTCGCATACTGGGCTTTCTTGTCATTGTTAACTTCTGCTAATTCAAACGCTTTTTCCATTTCTCTTAACCACGACTGTGCTTTTATCGGATCTGGCAAACCTAATAATTCTGGAGGATGAACAGATTGAAAGTGTTTGAATTTTCCAACTTTAGAGGCCACAGGTTGTTGCAAAAGCTGAGCAAGTCTGCTCATCATGGTGGTTTCTGGATTGAGCAATTATTTAGCAATACGATAGCATGGCATATATATCAACGTTTATTATGAAATCTCTTTTTTCGGGTTTTAAGCCTTACCCAATTTTGTACATGTAATCCTATTACTATATAATTCTCATATCAGTGTTTTTTTCTTATGGCACAGGGTATGATATAACGGGATTTTAAACATGGTTGTATGAAATCATGGTATTCAGAACAGTTTATGCGGATCTTTAGGGTGCACAATAGAAAACAAGATATATAATGGATTCATCGAACCAAGGGTACATAAATAAAAATCTGGTTATCACAAGTTCAGGAATAGGGTACAATATTATAACAGGGTTAAACAAAGGAAAAAATGGAAAATATCCCCCTATCTACCCCTAAATTCTAACAACTACTACTACAAAGTTCCGAAATACGATACAATAAATGAAAAAGGGATCCATGCATCTGACCAAGTATCCCAAAGCCTAGCGGCACAGAAAAAACAACAACTACGGGCTCAACCAAAAGTCCCGCCTAACATCTAATCGTCCAGAATCTCTCTCAACACAACCAACATCCAGCGAATGATCTTATGCAGCCTCCCGGCCTCAGCATCAGCATTACTAGTGGATGGTCATTCATCCAATCTCCTCCGGGCAACCTGCTCCACCAACTGAATCCTAGCTCTCCATTCCTCCATCACTACTGAAGTCATCTGCCTAGAGTCTCGAATCAACCTATCCACCAAAGCTCCAAACTCAGGAATATGGGAGTAAACAAAGGTTCGGTCCTGGGCTAACTTGCCACCAACACTGACATACACAATCTTAGGCATCTCAGACTCTGGCTCAGGGGCAGGGGTCTCTGAATCTGGCCTCAAGGGTGAAATCTGCATAGGGATCTTACTACTCTCAGAAGGATCCCCCTCTAGATCTGAATCACTACCACTACTGGGATCCTGAGAGAAAACACAAAACAACAACTAGGAAACATCGTTAGGGTTAAATAAAGCTTCTTACTAACTCACACCCTAACTCTAGCCACCACTTTAACTAATACACACTTTTCCTTATACTATACCTAATAGTCTGACTCAACTCTATATGAGTCGAACTCTCTCGCGATATAAATATATACCCAAAATACCCTTTTTAATCCTAACTTGTCTCAGGGACTAGATCCTGTAGCTCTGATAACCAACTTGTGACGCCCTCAATCTCGGGGTTAGGAAATGAGGACCCACATACCTTTAATCTATCAATTAAATAAGCATAAACCCCGATTAGCTACTAACAGGATCAAACAGGATAAAGTATGAGACAAGATTACAACTACCAATCATAAAATATAGCTTACAACCCTAAAATAAAACCAAATATACATAGTCGATCCCGGCTTGGAACCGACAGATAACCCATTGTATCTTTACAACTCTCTGGCTAAGCACTTGCTCACTCAAAACTGGACTACCTGCTCTGGCAACCGGAAGCCCTCAACATGATAGGGACCACCAGGTACGTTCTTACAAGCAGTGCGCCTAAGCCTGGCCATCTTCTTGCTTAACTGCCATGGTTAGATTAAAACAAAACATATGAGTATAAAACTCAACAAGTAACTAAAAAGCAGTTCTACAATATAAAATCCACAATATAATTTACTGATCTCAGGGCATTCTACTTTCTCAATTCTAGGTGGCAGATTTATATCTTTTAGGATATGAAAAGGGGTTATGAAGAAAATTTTGGGCTTTCAAGAAACAAGGCTCAAGGAAGGGTGAAAGTCGACATTCATCACAAATCATTAAAGGATCACAAATGATCTTTCGAATGGAAAACGACAATCTTTTCATCATAAGGAATCAATTATATGATCAATAGAATCAAAAATCAGGGTTCACGGGCTATAAGCTTCACAATATCACAATCAACTCTTTTCAAAGCAATATAAACCATTTTCATTTTCAAAGAATCAATTACTGAGTAGGAAGTTTTAACTCCTCTTTTAATAATTAAGGAACCCTTGATTGGACCACTTTATCTTTCATTTCATAATAATAATACGGGTGATCAGCCCGTACCGACCTCCATCCAGTTTTTAAGATACCAATGGCATAATTTCAGCCTTAAACTGGACTAGCCCAGCTAGCCTCTTACTATGACTGGACTAGTCCCACTAGCCTCTTACTTCCCAATCCAATCCATCAGGAATTCGTTTGGAAAACCTTGAGTTGGAAAAAGGTAGGTTTACTAAATTCATTTTATCATTACCAAGAATATGAAATCATTCGGACTCTTTCGAGTCGAAACTCATTCTTAAGTTCAATTTCAAGAATTCAAAGTTAAGGGGATGAATCAGGAATAAGCAAAGTTCAATTCTAGGGATCTTGATCAATGACAATATGGTACTCAAGTTAGGGAAATCAAAACCGTTCCAAGGATCAATAGGGGATAAGGTAAAAAAGGAACGAAGCATCATTACAAGGGGTTCGTAATGGTACTTATAGAGTTTATAAGAGTTCATGATATAACAAATAATCTGAATAGAAAAAAAGGGTTACCAAAGGGTTGGATCAATAAGCTTATCAATAACAAATTCATAAGATCAATGACAGGGAATCTCAAAATTAATAACAGGGGTTCTTTACTTTAACAGTTCAATACTCTACTTGGCATGAACAATATCCTCTCTATAATCATTTACACAAGTAAATACAGTTACTTGCCTGAATTCACTTTCCTGAAGGTTGAACTACTGCCACCTAGTATACCTTTCCCTTTCCTAGCCTGAATGCCCTCACGCTCCGAATCTACAATCAAAACCAAAACCTTAATTAGTTTCTCCACTCTCGTTCCCGGAACGTTCACTCAATACGATAGCTCGATTTTACTCTTGACTCGAACTATACAAGTATAGATTATACACACATGTACATAGCACATAACACATTCTTTTCTCATAGCCTGAATATATTTATATACTCAATAATCAACTTATGCTCGCGTTAATCTCGACTATTCTTCAAATCAAATGATTATAACTCATACGAGTACACGATTCATTCACAACTTAATCTTTACGACCATAATTATCACTTATAGCTTCTAAAATCAATCAACATAGTTCCCTTTTCTTTTATTCCTTAACTCCAACCACATACCACAATCAAACAATCAAATCCATATATATTCACATATACACACCCAATCATTCTTCGATTACCATAAATCAAGTTTTAATTCTAAGTTCATATGGCCTATTCGGCCTTATTGCAAATACCAACCACAAAATCAATCAATTTCCACTTTAGCTCACATAAACATATAGCACAATCAAAAACCTTTAAAAAGAATCACTTTCTTTTCTTTTAACATCAAAATTCGAACCATAACCATATATATACAATCAAATTTCTCAAAATTTACATCATGCAACTTTAGTTCTAGCATAATCCAACATTTAAACTAACATCCTTTTCTTTATTAACAAAATTCGAACCAAATCATACATATATGCTTTCATGCAATTCAAATTCATCTCTTAATTAAATCAAACACTCATTTTAATCACACTTTCGAATTACACATCAAAACACCTCCTAGTGACTAAATCCCTAATCGAATTTTCCAATTAACATACATGCATTCACTTAGCATCAAACCAATCCCTTTATACTCATTTTTCATTCAGCTATAACCATAAATCATATTTCAAGAATCAAACAATGACATGCATCACTGATTCCTCTTTTAATTCAACATGCAATCTCATTTCTTACTAATTAAATTTAGTTTATACCAAAAATCAAGTCACAAAATCCAATACCCTTTTATTAGTACAAAACCCGAACCAAACCTTAACATGCATCAACAATTTCACTTCTTTTAAACCACTAAACAATCTAATTTCTCACTATTATTCTAAAATAACAATCCACAATCACTTTATTCAACAAAAATCAAATTAATAACTTCAAAGATCAAAACCATTCGGTTTTTAGACAATCACCACATGCAAGTACCGAAATTAAGTTTTAGGTGTATTAGAGCTCATTAATTACATCATCACTCACCACCGGTTCACCGGAGTTCATCACCGGTGACGTTGGCTTCACGGTGGTGCCCTCATTCGAGGGTGTGCAACCACAAAACCCCCGTTTTCCATCAATTCCTCAAAATAATTAAAATGCCCATCTTATATATCATTCATTTGCAAGGAATCATGCTTAAACAAGATGATATCAATAAGAACAACAAGACGAGAGGTTCTTGGTGAACACACACACATCGAACACACACACAACACACACACACACCTACATGCAAGTGGATATACACACATGCACACTCTTCTACCTACATATATGTGTTTATCAAAAGGATTTAGGAAGGATTGATGAGATTTAGAAAGAGAGATATACCGAGAGAGAAGAAAGCCGAGAGAGAGAGAGAGAGAGTGTGTGTGATCGAGAGAGAGTGAAAAAAAGAAAGAGAGAGAGAGCCAGGGAAAAGAAATAAAGAAGGGGGTGTTCTTATATATGATACTGGGCAAGGGTTGTTTGGTAATTTACTAATCCTTTTCTTTTGGTTGATTTACTCTCTCTTTTTACTCCAATAAAATAAAAATTGAATATTAAATATATCTCTCTCAGAAAGTTAAAAATTATTGCGAATGATAATTTTAAGATGTAGATCTCGAAATTAGCTTTCCAACCATTACTCATAATAAACTTTTGAGCGTACGGTTGATTTTATATGATTTTTACTAGTTCACGCTAAAAATAGCATTTTAGCACATAAAAATCATCTTAAAATGCAACGGTCATAAAATAAGTCCGTCTATCATTTTTAGAAAGTCTCTAGGACTATGTTGAAGATAATAAAATAGATTTCGTGCATTTACCTTACTCAAATAATTTTATAAAAATGTGCAAAGGTTAAATAAACCTCATTTAAATCAAATAATTCCCTTAAATCCATAAAAATATTAACAGATCACGTAATCATGCATACAGACAAGCAAGCACATATACTCACACATCACAACTCATGTCTGTTCATAAAATTCTTCCCTTATTATTATTATTCCTCTTTTACACGTACCGGGTCACGTTCTGCCTGACAGCCCAACTGTTAGGTCCCAATATATTTGTAGAAGGGGGGGGGGGTTGAATACAAACTATACCGTTTAATCGAATTTAATGCGGAATAAGAAGTGAAACAAAATTCAAGTTAAATAAAATTATTATTAAACTTGAAAGGTGTTACAACAACGGTATCGTTTACAAGGGATTAATCTCAAATAAATTATTACAAATCTAGAATAAATTCGACATGAACTTTTTCTATTTTTGCAATAAAAAGATCAAATGCTAAAAGCAATTTGAGATTAAGTTCTAGGGATTTTGATCCGCTAGATAGTTACACAAGAACAAGAGAATGATTTCTAGTGGTTTAGATTTAACTATAAATGCTAGAAATTAATGTTCTGAAATATTGCAGTTGAATATGAAAAGTTTTCTGCTGCTCTGTTTTTTCTTTGTTCTTATGTTGTTGAAAATAATGATGATCGTCTTCAATGATCTGCTGCTATTGATATTTAATTCAATCAATAGAATTGGATTGTACTGGCGAGACAATCGGTGAGACAATCCGTTGATCTAGCAAGACAATCGGCATGACTATTGAATGAACTGGAAAGACTTTCGGTATGACAATGAAATGAACTGCAAAGACTTTCGGTATGACAATTAAATGAACTGAAAAGACTTTCGGTATGACAATTGATTGTCATACTAGTTCAAATGATTGTCTTGCTGAATTAATATTGAATATTAATTCAAAATCAATTCTAAAAAGAACATAATATTAATTCAGAATTAATCAACAAATTAATTCAATTAATCAATAAATTAATCTTTGCAGATATAATTTATTTTCTTAATTAAATTATTTGATTTAATTAATTAATAGAGAATTAATACTATTCTTGAACAACAACCACTCTTCTGACAATCTTCTGAAAATCATTGAAAATTATGAATCAATTCCACCACTTCAATGTTGACACTTGATGTACTGTCTGGTTTATGAGTGACTAACTTCTCTGACGTTTCTTCATGTCTTTACTTTGATAACATGATTTTCTTCAGATTAAATCCCTATAATTATCTGATACCCTGACAAGATCTTTGTCACTTGATTAAATCCACAATCTTGTTTTATATCACTGAGGCTTGATCAATTTTTTGAACTTCTTCCAGTGAAGTAATTCCTCAAGTCTGTAGATGAACATTGTTTCTTAATCCTTTGACAGATGTTACTATAAGAGATCTCTTTGACGATAGAACCACTATTTACTTGTTACATTCTTATTTGAGTTGAGTTAAATCCTCTAATAAACAAATAGGCTATGACATATGCCTTTCAATCTCCCCCTATTTGTTTGTTAGACAATAACAACAAATACCTAGAGGATAACTCAGCTAACAAACAAGAAAAAGATATAAACAGTAATGCAAAGTAAATAGCAGAAAAGTTCTGGATTATATTTAACATTTTCCAGATTCCAAAAGAAATTTATAAGTGAATACAAGATAGATGTTCCTCTAGACTGAACATATGAATACATTTGTCTATCTTGATTCATTAAACTCTAAGCATATTATATTAAGTTTTGAGCTATTTGAATTCAGTTGTCTTCTCTTCCGAATTCACCTTCTTCCAAATCTTGCAGCAACTCCTTGTCATAGACACGATCCCTTTTTGAAGTGAAACTGTCTGGTCTAACTGGTTGAACTCCAACTGACTTTAGCTTATTCTTCAACTGATTGTACCTTTTAATGTTTTTTTCACAGTAAGCTTGAATTAGATCAGCAGCTTTAGTTTTCAACTCAGATGAGTATCCAGCTGTTCTTAAGTGATGTTCCATCTAGACAAGATGCTTAGCAGAGTAGTCTTTAAGAGATTGTGAATCGAGATGGCAGATTGGAAGACAGTCAAACTTAAAGAATCTTACTTGAAAGGGTAAGTTGACCACTTGAGGACTAGCCCTATTAGCAAACTCTTTTAGCCTTTCACGAAGGACTTCATTCAATTCTGAGCTTCTTTTGACTTTGTTGAGAAGAACCCAAATCTCTGATAAAGAACGATTCTCAAACAGATGAAGTAATACCTTCAAAGATCCTTCACTCTGACAATATACAAATATGCTCATTTCATTTAGTGTTCTGTCAAAAGCAGCTGAGATCCTTGAGATTTCAGTCTTGATAGCATTCATGTACACGTCATTATTTGGATTAGAAATTTCCAGCCTGTCGAGAAGATGTACAAACTCCCTATCATTGTTTGTACTCAGTTGAGGTATATTAATAACTCTTCTTGCTTCATCCCATTTTACACCAATCTTTAGATTAACATCTTTTCTTCTTGCTTTAGCTTTAATGTCATGAAGACGTTGCTTTTCAAGAGTTTCTGTTCTTTGGATTTCTTTCCTCATATCAATGATCTGAGATATTTTTTTAAGTTCAGCTTCTTTTCTCTTCAACTCTGACTGCTGCTGCTGGAACTCTTTCTCAAAAACAGGATCCACTTGAGCTTCCTCTTCCCATTCTTCAAAATTACTTTTCTCCCCAGCTTCAAAGAAACCAGCTTTATCTTCCAAGACTGGTTCAGTGGGAACATCAAGAATATCGAAGTCATCTTGTTCTCCACTATAGTAGACATCATCAGCCTTCCTTGTCTCTCCAGCAGAAGAATCTTTTTTTTTCCTTTTGCACTTCTCCCCTGCTTCTCCCCCTTAGTTGAGTAATCCTCTACAGATTTCCCTTTAGACCCTTCCTGACCTCCATTACCTCCAGAGTCTGAGCCTCCACCAGACGGCCCTTCAAAGAAGGTCATTTGCTCTTTATTAGGGCAGTGAGAATTTTTAATCATAAAATACAAGTGCTTCATCCCTTCATTGAGATGTTACATGCCCTTTTCTATCTTTAGGAATCTGGAGGAGTTCAGTGAATGGTTCATTTCAATCAGATCTTCAAGAGAGTTCATTCTTGTATGGATAGAGTAGAGGTTTGAAATGTCTTCGGCTGATAAAGTTGGAGATTCCTGAATGGAGTTAAGCTTTGGTATCACAGTGGTCTTCAAATCCTGAGATATCATTCCTGATGAATGCCAGCTGATTGTTGACAGAGGTGGAAGAAGAAGACCGTTCAACCACTTGTGCTTTGAATGTTTGAGCCTTAGCCTGACTTTTAGCAAGTTGTTCTTTCAGAGTAGCAATCTGAGCTAACAGGTTTTCAGTGTTTGTGTCTGTGTGTGCGCTCACCTTAATATCTCTCATTTTTGGTTCACTCATCTCATGTGCTTGTGTTTCTCTCAATATAATTGCTCGTGAGGAGCCATCCTGTTGCTGGTCGTCTGTACCTGCAATTGAAATCACCCTAGCCTCTTCAAGAGAGGTCGGTGGTGGTGCAATGGGAATTCGCGAGTCCCGATCCTCAGCCACGTCTATCTTTTCATGGGAAATAGATGTCTGAATTGCTTCAGGGATAGACTGACCGAGTTGCCCTCCACTTTCTCCAGATAAATCTGCGAGTGGAGAATCCCGTGAGGGAGCCAGAGGTGTTGGATCTGGGAGGGGAGAAAATGACTCTATTAGAGGTGGCTGAGAGTCAGATTTTCCCTCTGAAGCATGTGACTGCTCTTCTGCCGTAACTATGGCAGGCACTGTAACCGACTCAATGTGCACTCCTCTCTCTGTGTCCTGAGTGTCATCTATTGGTATGTATGCTTCCATTGTGAGAAATGGAAGTGTGCTTGACTCAGTACAAGATGTCATGGCCCTATGGCGAATTTCAATAGATTCATCCTGTTGAGAGAATGTCTCTAGTAACTGTTCAGTGGCCATTTCAAATTCCATGTCCTGTTAGGAGGACAAGGATGGGCTTTCAGATGCCTCAGTAAATGTTCTTCTCTTATTGGGAGGAGGCAGAGCTGAGGGTTCATTCACATCTAAAAACACACCACTTCCTACTAACCTTCTCGGTAACATTTTTGACAGTGGGGGAGAGTTTGAGATAGGTTGTGACTCTGTGTTTGGCTCTATGACCTGGGATTGAAGCTGTGGTTCTACAACTTCATGGTCATCCCTATCAACCACTGGGGGTCTTACATCAGAAGTAGGAATAGGTTGAGAGTGAGGAATTATTACCTGCAGTGGAAGAGCATCTGATGTTTGTGCCTGGGTGGCTTGAACCACTGGAGGTTGAGTTTGTTGTTCATGACCGGGAAGATTAAAAATTGGTAAAGGAATGAAGGTGGCCATGAAAGCAGATACAAGTACTGGAACTTGCATAAATTTAAAGGTTGTGTCTTAGCGTGTTTAGATATTTTTGCTTACCAGAGGGGGTTCAACTACTGATGAGTTAGCAAAAAGAGCCTTATGCTCAGGTGAGAGAAGATGTTTTGCTATAAGCATAAGAAATCGAGCGTAGTAGCAAGAAACCCTACGATTCGTAGAATGATCACGCAAAGCTGTAGTGAGACGTCTCAGAAGAATGGGTAAAAGTAATTTGGAAAAATTGATCCTTTGATTGGAAACAACCGCAAGACCAATATACTGCAGAGTGGAAGTGATATTGTGAAAATTGGATTTAGTACAGTTGGCAAACACTTTGGAAAGTGTAACGAAGAAAATATCCCATTCAGAAACCAAATTGGATTTAGACAGCTTAGTCAAATTAATCACCCCCTGATAGTGAATGGCATGGAAAAAGTTTGAAATCTCATTATCAGAGGGTAAATTACAGAAATTATCCAGTGGAAAATTTAAAGCTCTATTGATGACCGTTTCATCAACTACATACTGTGTGTTTGCCACGGTGAATGAAAAAGAGTTAGAATCAGGGGCCACAGTAGAAGTTGTGCAAATCAGTCTAAGCAAGTCGACATTTAATAGAACATTTGATTTAATAGCAGAGCTAACAATCGAATGATCATTTAAAAATCTAATCCACGGCTTAAATTTTTTAACACTACAATTTTTCGGATTAAAATAACCAACATGATTATGCGAGACAATATGGAAAGGGAGAGCCATTTTAAAAACAAATACAAAAAGACACATACTGTCAGAATTTTAAGAATTAAATTAAGAAAATTTGAATTAAAAATTAATTAATAATTCGAATTAATTCAATTATATCCAAAAAATTTAGAAACAAAATGTGTCTTGACGATTTTTAACCAGCAAAATCAGATATGCAAACAGATTACTCAAACACACAACACAATACCAGTTTTTAAGCTCAAAAGCGAATTGGGATATTTTTTTTAAGAAACACTGAAGAACACACAACCAATGAAATGAAAGATTTGATTTTTTTAAAAAAATGGGCAGCACTTCTGTATGTATTTACGTGTATGTATATATAACAGGAGTGAATTTATGTTATGCTGAGTAAAAACTCGAGCAAGGAAGGAGAGATGGCGATTGATTGTTTGAACAGAGAGAGAGAGACAATGGTTTGGGAGGAAGAACAAAAATAAAAGAAAGAGAGATATAAAATAACAAGACAAAACAAAAAAAATTGATTAAGTAGTATAACTGGTATGACAATTCGGGATTGTCTTACCGATTGTCATACTGATAGTTATACTGGGCAAAACTAGGAATATAAAACGAATAAACCAGAAAGAAAATCGGATTGTCATACCGATTATCATTCTAGTACAAAAATAAATATAGAGATATATAATATAAGTTTTATAACTGGCATGACAATTGATTATCATACCGATTGTCATGCCAGTATAAAACTATACTGAATAATTAAAATAAACACAGTTAAACTGGAATGACTTTCAGCAAAACAATTGTAATAGTCTTGCCGATTGTCATTGCAGTTACAAAAAAAAAACAAAAACATAAAAACACAGAATACAGAAAATATTAACAATTACAGAAAACTAAAATAAAGACTAATATAAATATGGCAGAAAATATTTACAAAATTAAAATATTTCAGAAATAATTATATTTTCAGTCCAAAAATAGATTTCTTTTGAATTTTAGCAAATAAAATTCATAGAAAAATATTTTTAGAGAAAATAAAATATTCTGAGATATTAAAATTAAAAAGTTGAATAAATAAAGAAGATAGGATAATAAAAATTACATAGACTTAAGCAAGGAATATGGTAAACATGATAAAATAAATTTGTAAATGAATTTTTCATTCATGAAAAATTCATTTTTAAATTCATTCAAGAACAGATCTCGGATATTAACTAGTTTAATCACTAAAACTATTCAACCTACCCAATTTACCAACTAATCTGGTAAATGTGGATTCATCAAGTGGTTTGGTGAAAATATCTGCTATTTGTTCTTCTGTTGGAACAAAAAATAGTTCAACAGTACCATTCATGACGTGCTCTCTAATAAAATGATACCTGATGTCAATGTGCTTGGTCCTTGTATGCCGCACAGGCTTGTTAGTGATGGCTATTGCACTTGTATTGTCACATAGAATAGAAATTTTGTTCAATACAGAGCCATAGTCCCGTAACTGGTTCCTAATCCACAAGATCTGAGCACAGCAGCTTCCAGCAGCAATATATTCAGCCTCGGCTGTTGAGTTGGAAACTGTTTGTTATTTCTTGCTGTACCATGAGACTAGCCTGCTACCTAGGAATTGACAAATCCCTAAGGTGCTTTTCCTATCAACAAAACTTCCTGCGTAATCTGAATCTGTATATCCAACAAGGTTAAAATCAGATTCTTTAGGGTACCAAATACCTAGATTTGGTGTTCCCTTATGATATCTCAAGATTCGTTTAACAACAACGAGATGAATATCTCTAGGATCTGCTTGGAACCTTGCAGATAAGCATGTAGCATACATAATATCTGGTCTACTTGCGTTAAGATAGAGTAATGAGCCAATCATACCTCTGTAGCTTGTGACATCTACCTTAATAGAGTTTTCACATGGTCCAAGCTTGACAGCTGTAGATGACGGAGTCCTTGCTGATGCAGAATCCTCTAGATTGTATTTTTTGAGGAGTTCCTTGAGATACTTGGATTGACAAATAAATATTCCATCTAACCTTTGATTTACTTGTAATCCGAGAAAGAACTTCAGCTCTCCCATCATGCTCATTTCAAATTTGCTGTGCATTAACTTAGCAAATCTCTTACAGAGACTATCATTAGTAGACCCAAATATTATATCATCCACATAGACTTGGACTAATAAAGTATCATTCTTATGCTTTTTAGAAAAGAGATTTTTGTCTATGACACCTCTAGTAAAGCCATTTTCAATTAGAAATTCAGAAAGAGTGTCATACCATTTTCTCGGAGACTGTTTGAGACCATAGATAGCCTTGAAAAGAAATTAGACAAAATCCAAATGATCTGGATCTTCAAAACTAGGAGGTTGCTCTACATATACATCTTCATCCAACCTTCCATTCCGAAAGGCACTCTTGACATCCATTTGATAAACTTTAAAGTTCGAGAATGCTGCGAATGCCAGAAATATCCTGATGGCCTCAAGTCTAGCCATTGGAGCATAGGTTTCATCATAATCAATGCCTTCAACTTGAGAATACCCTTTAGCTACCAGTCTTGCTTTGTTTCTTGTAACCACACCATCTTCATCTAGTTTATTCTTGAATACCCACCAAGTACCAACAGCTTTCTTGTGTGTAGGTCTAGGTACCAGTTTCCAGACTTGTTGATGTTCAAACTGATTGAGTTCATCTTGCATAGCAATCACCCAATATGGATCAGTCAGTGCTTCCTCAATCTTCTTAGGTTCCATCTCAGAAAGAAATCCTGAGAACAGACATTTATTTTGAGTAGCACGTCTAGTTCTGACTCCAACATCTGGATCACCAATAATCAACTCAAAAGGATGAGCTTTATTCCAGACAGTCTGTCTTGGAAGATTTGATCTTGATGATTCGCCTTGAAATATATTGGGATGTTATGTCCTACTAGTTGATCCTTCAGCATCTCCCCCTGAGTTGTTTCCAGGTTGACTTGATGATTCCCCGTCAGTAGCAGTGGTATCTCCATTGTTGCCAATATTTCCATCACCATTACCTTGAGTATCATCATGATTAACAGGTTCTTCACCAGCAGCAACCTCAGGTTCTTGATCATTTTCTGATTCTGAATCTGACATATCATCAAACTTCAGTTTCTCAGAAGGATCTTCAGTTTGGATACTAGGGAGTTTAGTGTCATCAAATGTAACATTGACACTTTCAGTTACTTTGTTTTGATCAATGATATACACCCTGTATGATCTTCTTCCATAACCAACAAAAATACCCTCATATTCCTTTGCCTCGAATTTACCACGACGATCATCTCCATCCTTGAGCAAGAAACATCTGGCACCAAATACATGAAAGTATTTGATAGAAGGTTTCTGTTCATTCATAATCTCATAAGGAGTCTTCATGAGGTCCTTGTTGATTATAGTTCGATTATGAGTATAACATGCAGTATTGACAGCTTCAACCCAAAAGTACATTGGAAGTCCTGATTCACTTAACATAGTTCTTGTAACTTCAATCAATGTACGATTCTTCCTTTCTACCACTCCATTCTGTTGAGGGGTTCTAGGAGCTGAATATTGTCTGGTAATCCCTTTGTCTGTACAAAATCCATTGAGAAGTGAATTCTTGAATTCTGTTCCATTATCTGACCTTATTGCTCTAACAGGGACATTATAATCTAACTCGATCAACTTGATATGATCAATCACAACTTGTGGTGTTTCATCCTTAGAGTGAAGGAATAAAACCCACGTATACTTGGAATAATCATCAACTATCACAAGACAGTAACACTTCTTTGACATCGAAAGAACATTAACTGGTCCAAACAAATCCATGTGCAATAATTGAAGAATATCAGTTATGGAGGATGTGTCAGTGCCTTTGTGACTTGCTTTTTTTGACTTTCCTTTTTGGCATGCCTCACACAGTCCTTCTGGGGAGAATTCCAGTTGAGGCGGACCTCTGACCAATTCTCTCTTGATAAGAGAGTTCATTGCTTTGAAATTTAGATGGGAAAGTCTCTTGTGCCATAACCAACTCTCATTTGACAATGCCTTTGCATAGAAACAATTGACTTCAGGACAGCTTCCAGAGTTCATGTCAGCTACGAACAGATTTCCTTTCCGGATTCCCATCAAGGAGGGTTTTTCACTTTTCTTATGCAGGATCTGACACTTTAGCTTGTCGAATAAAACATAGTAGCCCTTGTCACAGAACTGACTGATACTAAGCAGATTGTGTTCAAGTCCTTGCACAATATACACATTTTCAATGATAACATTTCCAGCTTGCAAACAGCCATATCCCTCAGTTAAACCTTTGCTGTTATCTCCAAAGGTAACCACTGCGCCAGCTTTCTCAACCACACTTGATAGCAGGGCTCTATCTCCGGTCATATGTCTTGACGATCCGCTGTTAAGAATCTACACTACCGGTTCCACCTATTTAATGCCCTGCAATACAAATGGATTAGACCTTCTTCGGAACCCAAACTTGGTTGGGTCCGGCATACTTGTAGAATTGGCCTTTATCAGGCAAAACAACATTCTTAACTTTTATGTTCTCAACTTTCTCAACGACTGGACATTTGACCTTGTGAACTGAAAGGAATATGTCCTAAGTCCAATCAGGTATTAGGATTTAGGAATAACTCTTTATGTAATCTGTTTTGATTTTATTGATATTAATAAAAGACTTGTTTTGTTTTTATTACGGGCTCTATCTATTTAAGTGTTTAAATAAGATATACCATAGTTTAGAGTAAAGCTTTTTATGGATTATGATGAGATCATAATATTGAGACCTAAAAAGATGATAACTCTAAACTTAAATAGTTCCTGGTCATAGGATTACTAACTGGTAATTAATAATCTGCAAAGATCGGTACATACTATGTTTGCTTCATTATGAAGGATGTCTGTTCTCATAGACATTTGTGTGGTGACACTATAGCTAGTATGTAGGTGCTTATTATAGAATAAGTTCACTGAACATGACTCGCACAGCTGAACAACTGATGGAGTTCACTCACGTGTCAGCAGTTGTTCACATAGTGATAGTTGTACAAGTATCCTTAGACTTGAGGTCATCATAGTCATCTTGTGTATACTGAACTATGCTTTGGTTTAGTTCTTAGTCTCCAGGGACAATTATTAGGGCTCTTCTGGGTATAGGAATTTGTACACGAAGATAGTGTATGATCAATAAAGGATCTACCCCTTTCAGTGAAGGAAGCGAATGTTCAAGGCTGATCCACTTATGCTAGTTCAGCAATCTCTGGCCAGAGTGAATGAAATTAGAAAGGAGTTTCTAATTTGCATAGAACTACGCATAGTAAATGGTAAGCAAGTAATTAAATTAGATAGGCTTGACGCGAGATCCATGCCTTGTATTTAATCGGGACATTGTAGGGTAGAAGGAGTTTATTGTACGGTAACTATTCACTGACAGGTTCTTGGTATTCTAAGCAGTGAATTCATATTATCCGGATAGTCGCGATATGTTGAGATGCATCACTCACGATGTAGAATAAATGTGATTAATTAATTAATCATATTTAATAAATTAGAGAATTTATATAAATAATGATAACATAGTTTTATTATTAATTATTTCTACTACCGGCTTAATATTGAACCTACAGGGTCACACCATAAAAAGAGAATGATTTAATGGTGGAGAAATTAATTAATAATGGCTAATAATTATTTATTTGTGAAATAAATAATTAATTGGCAAATTTAATAATTGATTAAATGAGATTTAATTGATTATAAATTAATTAAGAAAAGTTCTTAATATTATTAATTAAAGGATTTAATTTTTGGAAATTAAATCAAGAGAGAGAATTATTTCTAAAGTGTTTAGAAAAAGGATTAATGATTAAAAGGTGTTTTAATTATTAATGAGAATAATAAATGGGATAATAATAATAATATTTATGGGAAAATTTCAGCTGAAAATTTTGCCTATAAATACACTATTATAGACCCTATTTTATTCGAACCCACACAAAACCCAAAAAGTTTGGAAAACCAATTCTCTCCACCTCCTTCGTCCTCCTTAACATCGTTTTCTTGGTGGATACCGGTGGAGTGCTTCACACTTGAGGAGCAACTGCTAAGGATCTCTGATCGTTGTCTCCGAATTATTTTTAAAGGTTAGATTCGATCCCTCGAATTTTTATTCACGATTTATATGCTTTTATTTGGATTTTGTATGTGTAAAAGTGTTTTGCCATGACCCCGCTGCGCTAAAAATCCAACATCGGCATCAGAGCATAGGTTGTATGCATATAGATCTGTGGTAAAAATTTCAGAATTTTATGTGTTTGTATGAATTAATTATGATTTTTACAAGTTATATCATGGATTAATTTTGTCTGATGAGAAATCGTTTCTCAGAATAATTTTGAATGTTGATCTGGGTTCTACAAGTGTTGTAGATCGTTTGGGTATTTTTTTCATAATTTTATGATGTATAGATTTTTTATTATGAATTTTTGAAGTTCTTGTAATTAAATTCGTAATTAAATAAGTATATATATATATATATATATATTAATTGTTAGTATATATATTATCCATACTGCTGCTTGTCTGCTGTTGTACGGAGAAAGAAAGAGAAGCACAGATGCCAGGCACGTTAACCGAGAAGGAATCTGTCAGGCGGCTGTAGAAATAGAAAAAAAAAAATTTAAAGGGTGTCGCGCATTCCGGGAATGCGTTACACCCCTGTGGCGCATTCACGGAATGCGTTACACCCTTGTAACGCATCACTGGAATGCGTTACAGGGCTTGTAACGCGTTCCTGAATGCGTTACAGCCCGTCTGTTGATTTTAAAATTGATTTTCTGGGAGTTTCGTAACTCCGTTTTGGGCGTGTAATATACCGTTGGATTCGTTTTTTCGAGACGGATCTAATGGAGTGATATATTTTAGTTTATATAAAAGTTTTGAACTGTTTATATTCCATGAAGTGTTTTAAACATGTTTTTGATCGTTTGAATTGATTTTAAATGCTTCTTGTGATACATAGAGATGTATATTGCTTAGAACAATGTGCTAGATGATGTAACATGCCTACCCTTGATGTTTATTCATGTTAATATATGTGATATATGCTTAGTTTATCATGCGATGATAGATTTAGGTGAACTTAAATAAACATAAGGCGTTTGTTAGACAACCTAGTATAGTGAAATTGTTTCATAACCTTAATAACAATATTATGAATACAATCATGAGATTCTTGTGTTTGTGAAACACGTAATTGAATATGAATTTTCGATATGAGAGAAAGGATGATTCTGTCAACAACAGATTTTTATCTGTAAGAAAGGGTTATTAAGTGACGCCTCTTGACAATGCTCCACCCGATCTGGGAATCATCTGATTATTGATTATTGATTTGAAATATTTAATTTAAAAGGAAGAATTTCTTTATAATATGATTATGATTGTAACGTAATATAATCCCTTTAAAATTAAATAATATCAAGTAGTAATTGGCCAATGATACAACGGGCTTGTGTCGGTCATAGCCTTCCAACATGGTAGAAAGTAGTTCTTATTTTTGAATCATTGTCGTTTCGTGCCACAGCCGAGGGCTTTGATTTCGAAATAAGAAATACTTGTCTATTACATAGAGATGTGTACATTGAATAAGAATCTAAAGGTCGTTACGTGCCACAGCCGTGGGCCTTTGGGGACTGATTCAATTGTACAGAATGTTGGGTTTGAGTTGACTTAGAATATTGAGTTTGTCGTGCCACAGCCGTGACTCAATTATTCAAGAGGCTAAAGTTTGATTAGGGAATAACATTAGATGTAATTGACAAGAGTTGTCTGCCTATTGAACATTACATGGCGTTTCGTGCCACAGCCGGGGTTGTGTAATGGAATGTAGGATCCCTATTCCCACTAGCATTATGAATGCTTAATTTTTCACGTAGGGGGTTGAATAAATTAGGAAAACTAGTATGAGCCACTTATGAATAAAGACCCGATTCATGTAGTGTTTTAAAATGAAATTGAATATTTGCTAAGTGTTATTATGTGTTTATCATTTACAGATTTACTTTGTACGTTATGTCTTCTGCACTATCACTCAGGAGCATACTAGATTCTCATAAATTGACTGGTCCTAATTATGCTGACTGGCTTCGAAACTTGAGAATTGTTCTCAGGATTGAGAAGCTGGAATACGTGATTGACTCACCTAAGCCTACTGAACCTGCTAGTGATGCACATAATGATGAACATGTTGTGTATCGTAAGTGGATAGATGATGCAAATATTGCTCAATGCATCATGCTAGCTTCCATGAACATTGAGCTACAGAAGCAACATGAGCATATGGATGCTCACACTATCCTCATGCATCTACAAGAGTTGTATGATGTGGCAGGGAGGACAGCTCAATATGAGATATCAAAGGAGTTGTTCGGTTGTAGGATGTCTGAGGGATCATCTGTGAATGACCATGTACTTAAGATGATCAATTTGATTGAACGTCTTGGACAACTTGATTTTTCCATGGATGGGGAGCTGAGCCAAGACTTGGTCTTGCAATCGCTTCCAAGTTCATTCTCGCAGTTTGTTGTGAACTTTCACATGAATAAGTTGGATGTCAGCCTGCATGAACTCCACAACATGTTGAAGATTGCGGAATCGAATTTTCCCCCTAAGAAGAGTTCTGTTCTTCTAATTGGTGAAGGTTCCAATCCTAAGAAAAGGAAGAGGAACTCTTCCAAGAAGAAGAAAGTAGGTGAGAAAATGCCGGTTCCAGCAAAAGCTGAAGACCCCGAGAGCAAAGTTGTTTGCTTTCACTGTAACAAGGTGAGGCACTGAAAGAGGAACTGCAAGGTTTACCTTGCAGAATTGAAGAAGGGTAGTGAGACTACCGCTTCTGATTCAGGTATGTTCATGATAGAAGTGAATATATCATTTCTACTTGGGTATTAGATACCGCATGTGGTTCTCATATCTGCAATTTGTTGCAGGGACCAAGGAGAAGTAGGACTCTTGAGGAAGAGGAGGTGATTCTACTGATGGAAATGGAGCAAGAGTTGCTGCTGAAGATGTAGAATCATTTCATTTACATATGCCTACGGGCAAGACTATTGTTTAAAATAATTGATATTTTGTTCCCTCGATTGTGAGGAATATTATTCCCATGTTAGACTTGGCTGGATTTTCATTTATTATTGAGAATAATGAATGTTCTATTCTTAGAGATAATATTCTTTATGGACGTGGTACTTTAAATAATGGTCTGTATATATGTGACATAATTTACTTCAGATTGAACAAACTAATAAAAGAAAAGGGATGATGAAAATCTCACTTTATAGTGGCACTGCAGTCTCCATTTAGTGGACATGGAGAGAGGGCTGCAGATTTGCTAGGAATGGTACACACAAATGTATGTGGACCAATGTCTACGCAAGCCATGGGTGGATTTTCATACTTCATTACTTTCATAGATGATAGATCTGGATTCGGATATGTGTTTGATGAAACACAAGTCTGAGGCCTTTGAAAGGTTCAAAGAATATAAGTATGAAGTGGAGAAACAAACCAAACATAGTATTATAATTCTTCGATTAGATCGAGATGGTGAATACTTTAATGGAGTGTTTCTAGATTATCTCAAAGTAAATGGTATAGTCTCCCAGTGGACTCCTCAAGATTGGTATCTGAAAGGAGAAATCGAACTTTGTTAGACATAGTTCGGTCCATGATGAGCTATGCAAATCTTCCAGTATTCCTATGGGGTTATGCATTGGAAACCTCAGCATATTTACTGAATATGGTGCCTTCCAAATCTGTTCCTCAAACTCCGTATGAGATATGGAAATTAAGGAAACCGAGTCTTAAACACGTTAAGATTTGGGGATGTCCAGCTTATGTCAAGTAAGTTGACCCAGATAAGCTGGAATATCGATCCGTAAAATATAGTTTTGTGGGATATCCTAAAGAGACTTTAGGGTATTACTTTTACACCGATCATCGGGTGTTTGTCTCCAGACATGCTACCTTCTTGGAAAAGGAGTTTATCCTTGAAGGAAACAGGGGGAGCAAAATTGAACTTGATGAAGTTCAAGAAGCACAAACTACTACGGATCAAGTGGAAACACCTGTTCTGACTGAACAACCTTTTGTAGAACAGCCCATTCGTAGGTCAGGGAGAGTGTCTTGCCAACCTGAGAGGTAATATGGCCTTGTCATTGAGAATAACAATGAGTTGTTAATCATTTGATGATGACGACCCTGTGACCTATAATGAGGCTATGAGTAGTGTTGACTCAGAGAAATGGCATAGTGCCATGAAATCCAGAATGGAATCTATGTATACGGTATACAAAAGATAGATTATAGCAGATGGCCAGGTGGAGACCTATAAGGCCAGGCTTGTGGCAAAAGAATTCAAACAAAGGCAATGGATTGACTTTGATGAAGCCTTTTACCTGTAGCCTTGTTAAAATCAGTTCGGATTTTGCTTGCGATTGCTGCTTACTACGACTATGTGATCTGGCATATAGCCAGATGGTTTTCTTTCCAAGGGAAATGAAAACCTAGTATGTAAGCTACTGCGAACCATATGTGGTTTAAAGCAAGCTTCTTGTAGATGGAACATTCGTTTTGATGAGACAATCAAAGAGTTTGATTTTATCAAAAACGTAGATGAACCATGCGTTTACAAAAGGGTTAGTGGGAGCGCGGTAACATTTCTTGTATTGTAATGAAATAGAGTTGACACACATAACAACATAGCAGACCCACTCACAAAGCTACTTTTTGAAAGTCACTTTGATCGTCATAAAGATGAGATGGGTATTAGATACTAGAGTGATTGGCTTTAGTACAAGTGGGAGATTGAAAGGAATATGTCCTAAGTGCAATCAGGTATTAGGATTTAGGAATAACTCTTTATGTAATCTGTTTTGATTTCATTGATATTAATAAAAGACTTGTTTTGTTTTTATTACGGGCTCTATCTATTTAAGTGTTTAAATAAGATATACCATAGTTTAGAGTAAAGCTTTTTATGGATTATGATGAGATCATAATAGTGAGACCTAAAAAGATGATAACTCTAAACTTAAATAGTTCCTGGTCATAGGATTACTAACTGGTAATTAATAATCTGCAAAGATCGGTACATACTATGTTTGCTTCATTATGAAGGATGTCTGTTCTCATAGACATTTGTGTGGTGACACTATAGCTAGTATGTAGGTGCTTATTATAGAATAAGTTCACTGAACATGACTCGCACAGCTGAACAACTGATGGAGTTCACTCACGTGTCAGCAGTTGTTCACATAGTGATAGTTGTACAAGTATCCTTAGACTTGAGGTCATCATAGTCATCTTGTGTACACTGAACTATGCTTTGGTTTAGTTTTTAGTCTCCAGGGACAATTATTAGGGCTCTTCTGGGTATAGGAATTTGTACACGAAGATAGTGTATGATCAATAAAGGATCTACCCCTTTCAGTGAAGGAAGCGAATGTTCAAGGCTGATCCACTTATGCTAGTTCAGCAATCTCTGGCCAGAGTGAATGAAATTAGAAAGGAGTTTCTAATTTGCATAGAACTACGCATAGTAAATGGTAAGCAAGTAATTAAATTAGATAGGCTTGACACGAGATCCATGCCTTGTATTTAATCGGGACATTGTAGGGTAGAAGGAGTTTATTGTACGGTAACTATTCACTGACAGGTTCTTGGTATTCTAAGCAGTGAATTCATATTATCCGGATAGTCGCGATATGTTGAGAAGCATCACTCACGATGTAGAATAAATGTGATTAATTAATTAATCATATTTAATAAATTAGAGAATTTATATAAATAATGATAAAATAGTTTTATTATTATTTATTTCTATTATCGGCTTAATATTGAACCTACAGGGTCACACCATAAAAAGAGAATGATTTAATGGTGGAGGAATTAATTAATAATGGCTAATAATTATTTATTTGTGAAATAAATAATTAATTGGCAAATTTAATAATTGATTAAATGAGATTTAATTGATTATAAATTAATTAAGAAAAGTTCTTAATATTATTAATTAAAGGATTTAATTTTTGGAAATTAAATCAAGAGAGAGAATTATTTCTAAAGTGTTTAGAAAAAGGATTAATGATTAAAAGGTGTTTTAATTATTAATGAGAATAATAAATGGGATAATAATAATAATATTTATGGGAAAATTTCAGCTGAAAATTTTGCCTATAAATACACTATTATAGACCCTATTTTATTCGAACCCACACAAAACCCAAAAAGTTTGGAAAACCCAATTTTCTCCACCTCCTTCCTCCTCCTTAACATCGTTTTCTTGGTGGATACCGGTGGAGTGCTTCACACTTGAGGAGCAACTGCTAAGGATCTCTGATCGTTGTCTCCGAATTATTTTTAAAGGTTAGATTCGATCCCTCGAATTTTTATTCACGATTTATATGCTTTTATTTGGATTTTGTATGTGTAAAAGTGTTTTGCCATGACCCCGCTGCGTTAAAAATCCAACATGAATAGCCTTGACAAATTTCTGTTTAGGCTTAGGCACAAATGTCTCCTTTCTAGCTTTAGGAGGACTAGCAGTCTTAGACCTATTATGCTTCCTATTATTCACATGCCGACAAGGAGTACTCTTATCACTAGAAACATGCTTACCATTAAAATAAGCATACATCAAATTAAAAGCACAAGACATGCAATTAGGAACACCACATACTTTGTGAGAGGAATTAACAATAGGAAAATTATGCATGGTAGGCATGGCATTTTTGTTATCCAACTCAGGTGTGTCTGAGTTAGTCTTAGTTGCTTTCACAACTTTGACTGGAACTTTCGACACACTTGGCTTGGAAACAACCTTCTTATTAGCAAGATCTGCAGCACGTATTTCTTCTTGAATAATAAAGGTGGTCTCATCAAATGGTTCAACAATTGATTCTTTATAGAGGGGTATATCAACACCCTTAAGCACATGTGGTACTTCCCTACCTTTAGCATAGACATGAGGAGGGGAGTTTATGCCTAATTCTCCAATAGCAACATTATAATTATAACCTACTCCAGATGTTTGATTAATAGCTTGCTTATTGTAGAACTCTTTAGCCTTCGAGCAAGAATTAGAGTAAGCTTTAACCTTAGTCTCAAGACCGGTGATCTTGTCTTTGAGAATAGTTTCGAGTTGTCTATAACAGTCAACTCTATTCTCTAGAAAAGATACTTGTTCTTTTAATTTGTCTTGATTAATGTGCACAAGTCTTAATTCATTGACCTCTTTCTCAAGGTCTTTGATTTGTTGAATTAACCTGTCATTATCACGACGAGCACAATCTAAGGAGCCTCCTAGATGATAAACTAATTCAGCATCAGTAAATTTTCACTACTAGAAAAACGTCAATAGACATCGGCTAAAAACCGATGTCTATGTATGCAAAAATCCGATGTCTTCGTGGGTGATGTTAAAGACCCCCCCATTTAACATCGGTTTTAAACTGATGTTAAATAGAGCATATAACATCAGTTTCATGTTTAAAACCAATTTCTAGATCTTGATATTAAATTTCTCATGCATATCTAATCTTCATATATCATCAGAATATGATATTTTTATCAATTTAAATATATGTGAGCTAAGCAAAATCTTTCAATTTAACCAATTAACTGATGTTACTAGTACCAATAACAACAATTTTCATCAAAAACCGATGTTAACGATACCTTTGACATTGGTTCTTCATTGGTAAACGATGTCTATTTGTAGCAAACTGATGTCTATGATGCTTAATAACATCAGTTTTTTGTTTTAAGATTTTTTTTTGCTATAGTATTTGACATCGGGTTTTACTGATGTTAATGGTCAACTAGGACTGATGTTATTATGTTAAATTAATATCATTTTTCATTGAAATAAATCATGTTGCACATTTTAAAAATATAGATGCCAAAAAAATTGTCAAAAGAAGAAACTATTAAAATCAAACTCCAATTATCATTACCAAATTAAACCAGTCAAGTCTTACAACAATGAAAAAACCAAAAACTTAAAATTCTCATAGCTACCCCTATAATATCATTCATACATTTCTCAAATGAAATATTATCCATACATTGTTCAAATGAATGTATTTTGGTCACTGGTTCTTCAGGTATCAATGCAGCTGAGCTGGGTCATTGAGTCCTAAAAATATGGGCATCTGCCTTCCCTAGAGTGTTATTTTTCTGGGCACGTCAAGGTCAAAAATCAATTCATCTAATGTTAATATCGCCTGCAGATATCAAACAAAGCAGCCAATTAAAAAACCCTTAAATTCTAGAAGAAAGAAAAATTACAAATCTCACTCTCACTAAAAGTCTATTACATCGGATAAGAACTTTTTTTAAAAAAAAGGGTGGAGTATGAGGTCTAAACATTACCTGTCTAAAATTAACAAGTAATGTATAGTTAGAGTTGTAAAGAATACCTTCAGTAATGCTATGAAATCAGGATTTCAATGAAATGCAGCAAGCATAAACTCTAGGAGCCTCTTTTAAACCTACAAGTACAAACCTCAAGTTATAATCAAAATTCAACTTTTTTTATATATATAGAAAAATTAAAGTACACACAGTTGCATTCATCATCCCAGGAGAAGTCCAATGTCGTTCCTGAAACAGTCATTACATATACATTTTAAACTAGAGTTTCAATAAAGAAGGCATTGAATTATAATTTATAATCTAACAGATACTGCAATCCACTCAAAAGAGTCTTAAGTAGATAGATATAGTCGGTACATGTACAACAAATCCGCTAACTAGCTATCATAGTTTCAAGTTTTAAAACAAATATATATACCAGTGGCCCATGTCAAAAATTAACATACACTTCATCCATCTCATAGAAGTAAAGCTGCTAATGATGTTCCTGAAACTTCTGCAGGAATAGCAGGCAACAACATATTATTACCATCAGAAAACCACAGGGGATTCATTACTAGAGACAACCAGGGGAGTCAAAAGATCACATAGTAGAATACGTTCCCAAGGAAACTAAAATACAGCAAGAGATTGATTTACTAAAATATTAAACCACATCCAAAAACAACCCTTGCTTATCACATTGTGCTCTTACAGCTCCTAATAGACCAGCAATGGTAACTCCGGCTGTTCCCTATATTGCAAGCTAATATTAGGTTTGCTAAGATAACAAAAGAAGAGAACTAATTGACAACAATAAATTGATCTCATAAAGGAAACAAAAAATATTTCTTAAGAATGCAAGGTCAATCCATTAACATCCATGCTGGGAAATGTTACAGACGTCACTAGAATAAGTATAAAAGTACATCTATACACTTCAAAGCAAATCAAGAAACCACGGAAAAAGCACAGGGTGAGCTTTTCTCCTATTTCCATACTTGGTCCAACATGAGGGAAAGAGCACCCCAAAATGTCAGACCAATTCTGAACACAAAGTAATTTTTTCATTACATCAGAATTCAATTATTAAGGGCATTGTTATACCTATCTTCTGAGTCACCCATTCAAGTGGCGTCGCAGAATCAGATAACTAGAATAAATTAATCACCCTTAAGCTACAGAACATACATAAAGGTCAGAAGTCAGAATATACTAGAACATTTAATGATTTACATGGACATCATCATTAAACATTCTGTAGGTGTCTCTATAACGCTGCAATAGTTTGAAGGCCCGCTTGCTCTGAAAATCTTCGAACTGCATAAAATCAAGTCATTATGGTATTTACAAAATAGAGAAAGGGTAACTTTTTTGTACAAAGATAGATTATGTTGATTACTTGCACTTCACAAAAGTTTAGATGAACATACCTTCCAGTTCACTCGTTTCTTGCCCTATTCTTTTTCTTAAAAATATCAAATTTATAGAGTAACAGCCATGTTTGGGGAACAAAATTTGGGTGAGAATTTACTTCTGTTACAAAACATTATAATTTAACTCTTCTGACTAATCACAGTCATGACTAACACCTACTAATTAATTAATTAGTGAAAAATGTGCCATGATATAAACCCACAAATTTCACTTGAAATAAAGAATAAAAGGAAATATACACATTTCTCATGATTCATAATATGACATTATCTAATGATGTAAGACAGTAAGTCTGTACATCAAATATCAACTTGTACAATTACGTGATGCCAGCGAGTGAATACAGCCTCCATGAATTCATCGAATACTTCAATATACTCTTCATCGATAAATCTAGACAGGAAAACAATTACCAGGCAATTAGCTTTGATACAGGCACATATTCTTGGCAAAGGTCAATAACATCTGAACTACCAAGACTAGTAGAGTGTTGTAATATGAGAGGAGCGATGACATGTATATGGAGAGCACAATGTAAGTTCTTCTATGTCTAGGAACATAAAATGAAAGATTGCAAAAAGAAAAAACATACAGGTTCTCGGATCTAGAACTGTAGGTTTAATAAGAAATTTCTGGACTTTAAGATATTACTTAATACTGAAAAAATCCAGTTTTTATGTTAGCTACTTGGATCAGAATTCCAAAAGTTTTATTACCTCATTAATCGGCATCAATATTCTAAAAGTATTGCACCTCAGATTTAGCAGCCCCAGAACCAAATTTAGATATAGTCTGATTCAGCTCTACTAATGATATTAATTAAGCACCATTAATCTCCAATTAACTTCCACAGAAACAAGTATAAAAGCGAGGATTATGAAACTGGAAGAATCTTCTACCCCCTGACAAGATATATGGTACAAGACTTTCTTTCCTATCAAAATGTTGTACTGGTAACAAGACTAACCAAGTGATAGTTTTTAGCTAGAAGATAATTATTCCATGAAAAACAAATTATTAATGTCCAAATAAGTACAAGGTACCTTTTGCCTAAATTCACATACCAATCGGTTACCACTCACCACAACAATTGCACTAATTAATAAGGGGCCCTAGCAAAAGCCTAGAGGCTTTTTCACTGAAGTTAATTAGCACCAAGAGGTCACACAAACTATTTCTACAGTTACGAGTTCACACGTTTAAACAACAGAAGCTATTTTAAACAAAAAATATTTCTCCGTTCTCAAATTTAACTCCATAACCTTCATACTTTTAACTTTTAACCTTCACTACAACCAACAATTATGTCAATCAATACCCAATACAAAAGTCAAATAATCGAATAAATTGAACATTAATCCAACTGAAAAATCAACAATTTACAATTCTACAATTAAAGAGCGTACAACTTAGCTTAATTTGAACCAATTAAAAAATAAAAAATTAGGGTTTCAAATTGAAACCCCCAATTCTAAAATTAGGGTTCAAAACTTACCAAATTCAAGCTTTAACTTCAACTTAGCTAATATCGAAAATGATACAAGAATCGCAACAGCAAATACAGATCCAGAGCCTCTTTTCCTCTATATTACTTTCTTATTCGCCATCAATGTCACGAAAACCTTGCAAAATCAACAATATCGAAATCAAATACACGTAAGCACAAACATATAAACATTAATATAACATCAAGGGAGTGAGAGAGATTGTAATTACAAAATAGTAGAGATGGACAATATCGTTGTGATGTCTAATTGGGATACGCTGATAAGAAAATCCAAATGAACATTGTAATGAAATTCTGGCGAGAGAAGTGAACGGACGGAATCGGATAAAAATTATAATGCAGATTAGGGGATTGAAACTCGATAGAGATTGGTGAAATTCAGAGAGAGGAGAGAGTGAAGAGAGAGAGAGAGAGAGATAGCATAATCGAGATTCGAGAGAAAAGAGGTCATGTGGGTGTTCTTGAGAGAGAATAAAGTGAAGAGAGATATTTTTGAGTTTTTTATTTTTGTTTTTGGTTTTATGTTTTTAAGTTTTTTATTTTTAATTGAAAAGAGGGGGAAAATGTGTGTGAAAAAGAGGGGGAGAATTTGGCTAAGGCAAAAAACAGAGGGGGGAAACATGGAGGGAATGAAATATTTGCTAGGGGGAAAATGGGGAAGGCGCGCTGATTTTTTTTTTTAAAATAGATATATAACATCGGTTCAGCTATAACACTGATGTTTATAAAACCAAAAGAAATCGGTTGCTCAAAACCGATGTCTAAAACACCTTTTACATCGGCGCCAAAAACAACCGATGTCTTTGAAGCGATGTCTATTATACTTTTTCTAGTAGTGTTTACCTATTTTCTTGACGATGAAGTGTTTCCATCAATATCCATAAGAGCAAGATTCCCAAATTCTTCATCTTCACTGTCAGTATCATCCCAGCTTCTTCCCTTTTCCAGGTAAGCCCTTTCATATTTACTCTTCTGATTAGAATCATAAGAGTTCTTCCTTACTTGCTTTGGCTTCCTGCATTCTGTGGCAAAGTGTCCCAACTCATTGCAGTTAAAGCATCGAATGGTGCTCCGATCAACCATCCCTGTTTTGTATCCACCACTGCTGGTGTTAGAGGATGAAGATCCGCCTTTCTGGAATCTGTTATAGTTGGACTTGTACTTGAACTTGGGATTCCTCTTGAATCTGATATTGGAGAATCTCTTAACAATCAGGGCCATTGACTCATCTTCCAATTGCTATAGCTCTTCCAAGGAGTAAGATTCATCACCGGATTGATTTGTAGTAGGAGGATCAAATTCAGCTACTATCACATTTTCTTCAGCCTTGGAAGACTCTACCATTCTCTCTGATTGTTGAGATTGTTGTTGTTGTTGTTCAGCTACTAGAGCAGTAGACGTGCTGACCACTCTACCTTTCCCATAGACTTCCTTCTGCTGAATCTGCTCCAACTCATAGGTTTTTAACACACCATAGAGCCTTTTCAAAGAAATCTCACTCAGATCTCTCGCTTCTCTTATGGCAGTGATTCTATGTTCAAGATGAGTTGGCAGTGTTAAATGGAACTTTTTATTGACCTCCCTGATTGAATAATATTTTCCATTTATGTTCAGGTTGTTGATCAATGCATTGTACCTCTCAAATACTTCAGTAATTCCTTCTCCTGGATTGGATTTAAAATGTTCATACTCAGAGGTTAGGATCTCTAACTTGTTCTCCCGAACTTCCTCTGTGCCTTCATTAATCACCTCAATAGTTTTCCAGATGTGTTTGGAATTTTTACAGTTCATCACATGTCTGTTCATCAAGGAATCAAGGGAATCAACTAAAATTAATTGAAGGCTAGCATCCAAGGAGGCTTCTTCTTTTTCAGCAGGAGAAAAATCCTCAGAATCTTTTACATAGGTTCTAGCTTTGGTAATTACAACATCATTTTCTATAACCTCTGGTTCAATAACCATCGGAATTTTTGGACCCTTCTTTAACACATCCAGATATTTGGGATTTGCAACTTCTAAGAACAAGAGCATCTTCTTCTTCCACATAATATAATTTTCTTTATCAAACAGTGGGATTTTAACGGTTCCAACTTTTTGTGAAGTCATTATGAATTTTTGAATAAATAAAAATTCAAGGAGTGGAAGAATCACAAAAGTCTAGGATCTTGATTTGTTTGTTAATCAGAAGGCTCAGATACCAATTGTTAGGCCCCAATATGTTTGTAGAATGGGGGGGAGTTGAATACAAACTATACCGTTTAATCAAATTTAATGCGGAATAAGAAGTGAAACAAAATTCAAGTTAAATAAAACTATTATTAAACTTGAAAGGTGTTACAACAACGGTTCATTTACAAGGGATTAATCTCAAATAAATTATTATAAATCTAGAATAAATTCGACATGAACTTTTTCTATTTTTGCAATAAAAATATCAAATGCTAAAAGCAATTTGAGATTAAGTTCTAGGGATTTTGATCCGCTAGATAGTTACACAAGAACAAGAGAATGATTTCTAGTGGTTTAGATTTAACTATAAATGCTAGAAATTAATGTTCTGAAATATTACAGTTGAATATGAAAAGTTTTCTGCTGCTCTATTTTTTCTTTGTTCTTGTGTTGTTGAAAATAATGATGATCGTCTTCAATGATCTACTGCTGTTGACATTTAATTCAATCAATAGAATTGGATTGTACTGGCGAGACAGTCGGTGAGATAATCCGTTGATCTAGCAAGACAATCGGCATGACTATTGAATGAACTGGAAAGACTTTCGGTATGACAATGAAATGAACTGCAAAGACTTTCGGTATGACAATTAAATGAATTGGAAAGACTTTCGGTATGACAATTGATTGTCATACTAGTTCAAATGATTGTCTTGCTGAATTAATATTGAATATTAATTCAAAATCAATTCTAAAAAAACATAATATTAATTCAGAATTAATTAACCAATTAATTTAATTAATTAATAAATTAATCTTTGCAGATATAATTTATTTTCTTAATTAAATTATATGATTTATTTAATTAATAGAGAATTAATACTAATTTTTAAACAACAACCACTCTTCTGACAATCTTCTGAAAATCACTGAAAATTATGAATCAATTCCATCACTTCAATGTTGACACTCGATGTACTGTGTGGTTCATGAGTGACTAACTTCCGTGATGTTTCTTCATGTCTTGACTTTGATAACATGATTTTCTTCAGATTAAATCCCTGTAATTATCTGATACCCTGACAAGATCTCCGTCACTTGATTAAATCCACAATCTTGATTTATATCACTCAGGCTTGATCAATTTCTTGAACTTCTTCCAGTGAAGTAATTCCTCAAGTCTGTAGATGAACATTGTTTCTTAATCCTTTGATAGATGTTACTTTGAGAGATCTCTTTGACGATAGAACCACTATTTACTTGTTACATTCTTATTTGAGTTGAGTTAAATCCTCGAATAAACAAATTAGCTATGACATATGCCTTTCACCGACGCTCAGCATTTCAATTACGCTTCACAATTACCTTTACCGACCAACTCGTCACTAGAACGCAATACTTTACTCAGATATTTCATTTCACATAATAACACATATTTCACATTTTAAATATTTATCCCTTTTTTCGGACGGGTTCCGTTCTACCTGGCGACCCGACAACACAGCTTAACTCCTAAGCTGACTCTTTAAATTGGAATACTTCTATCTATGCTCCCAGATACTTATATACAATAAAATTAATTAATCAACACTTAATCACATAATTTATAATCACAGCACATAAATTACACTTTATTCACTTAATTACGTCGTAAAATTCTTTGTCGTCACAAGATTCATCACCAATGATGAGCTCAAATGGGTGATCCTTTGTCCATTTCCTTTGTTGAAGTAGATTAGCTCTAGATGAAGAGGCCTCATGGTTGTCTTGATGTGTGATTGAGTTTTGATTATTAGAAACTCCCCCTGAGTTTATGAATCTTTGATTTGAGAAAGGAGAACTTTTTGTAAGTGATCTATTCTGACTTTTAGCTTCTTTTGATGACCCGACAGATGGTGAAGTTTGAGTACTGACGGATGAAGCTGGTTGTCTCCCGACGGATAAAGCAGATTGTCTCTCAACGTATGAAACATTTTGCAACTCGACAGATGTTGAATTTTGTGCTTCATTGGTAGTAGATTTTTCTGCATTATCCTTTGATACTGTTTCTTGATCACTTTCATCATCACTGTCATCACTAACCATCTCCACATTGTCAAATTTGAGGCTCTCATGGTAATCTCCATCTTGTATTCCTTCAATCTTTTTATCATCAAACACAACATGTATTGATTCCACAACAATGTTGGTTCTCAGATTGTAGACTCTGTATACTTTACCAACAACATATATAACAAAAATTCCTTCATCTGCTTTAGCATCAAACTTCCCATTCTGATCAGTTTGATTTCTCAAGATATAGCATTTGCAGCCAAAGACATGAAGAAAGTTTAGAGTTGGCTTCTTGTTCTTGAACAATTGGTAGGGAGTCATGCATTTTGCTTGATTAACCAAAGAAATATTCTAAGTGTAACATGCAGTATTTACAGCTTCAGCCCAGAAATATGTTGGTAACTTAGATTCTTCAAGCATTGTCCTTGCAGCTTCAATAAGTGATCTGTTCTTTCTTTCTACCACTCCATTTTGTTGTGGAGTTCTTGCTGCTGAAAACTCATGCAAAATCCCATTTTCTTCACAAAATGCTCTCATGATAGAATTCTTGAACTCAGTTCCATTGTCACTCCTGATTCTTCTAACTTTGAAATCTGGGTGATTATTGACTTGCCTTATGAGATTGATGATGATTTCACTAGCCTCATCTTTAGACTTAAGGAAATATGTCCAAGAGAACTTTGAGAAATCATCTACAATTACTAGGAAAAATCTTTTTCTAGAGATGGACAACACATTGACTGGTCCAAACAAATCCATGTGCAGTAGTTGCAAAGGTTCTTCAATTGTTGAATCAAGCTTCTTTCTGATTGATGCTTTGATTTGTTTAACCTTTTGGCAAGCATCACACAGTCCATCCTTAGAAAACTCCACTTGAGGAATACCTCTAACTAGTTCTTACTTTACGAGCTCATTCATGGTCTTGAAGTTTAGATGGGATAGCTTCTTGTTCCATAGCCAACTTTCATCTTGACTTGCTTTACTGAGAAGACAAGTAACAGATTCTGCATTTGATGAGTTGAAGTCAGCTAGCTACACATTTCTTTTTCTCACTCCAGTGAGAACCACTTTGTTGCTCCTCTTGTTTGTCATAACACAGGCTTCTGAGTTGAAGGTCACTGAATTGCCTTTATCACAAAGCTGGCTGATACTCAACAAATTGTGGTTGACCTCCTCAATGATGACATTTTCTTTTGAAATCAAGCCATTTCCCAAGTATAACCCTTGCTGTCATCTCCAAAAGTAATACTTGGGCCAGCTCTCTCCTTGAACTCTGTGAGCAGGGTATAATCACCAGTCATGTGTCTCGAACAACCACTATCCAAGTACCACAGATTTTTTCTGTTTCCCTGCACACATTAAAATCAAATCAAGTTGATTTTGGTACCCAAGTTTTCTTGGGTCCTGCCTTGTTAGCTTTCTTCTTCTGTAACTTAGGTTTGATCTCATTTGACTTGGGGATATCAGATTAATCCTTATTCATCTGAGTTGGACCTTTGAAACCATTCATTAAAACAGAATTATCATGCACATTTTGATTAACATGAAATGGCATGCTATTAGCAAACATGTTATTCCACTAGGGCATGCTAAATGGCATTGGAGGCATACTAAATGCAGCATAATAGGATTAGGTGCAAATGGCATATTAGAAAATTGTGCATTCATATTCTGTGTAGACATAGCATTCATAGGCATAGAAGGCATGGCATTCATGTTGGGAAAAAGGGAGGGTACAGACAAAGGAGTAGGCAATGCAAGTTTGCAATTAACAGACAAATGATTAGCACTACCACACTTAACACAGATTTTTCTAGGAGCATACTTGTCAGGTGTGTAGTTGTTATGTTTGTTAATCCCTACTTTACCATTTCTATTATTTTTCTTTTTAGCCTCTATTTTAACCTCAATCTTTTCTAGTCTATCATTCAACTGCTTGATGGACAGATGACCGACATTCACTTTCTTCTCCTTCACTTGACTAGTTTCTCCTGAAATGAAGTTTTTGGAAACTAATCCATATTTTTCATTTAACTTAGCAAGTTTGGCTTTACTCACAGGTTTGCTTACAGCCGACGGATGAGGATTTATGTCACTCGACGGATAATCCTTTTGGTTATCCGGTGGATGGCTGTCATCATCCGTCGAGTCCATATCTGTTAGCAATCCTTCAACCAAATTGGATTCCAGCTTCTCCTTATTCTTCTTCCAGGCTGTATCACAAAAGGACTCAATACCTTGAACTTTGGTGATTTGAGCATGAACATCTCTAGATGTTTTCCATGCCTTAATCACCTCCTATTCTCGTTCAAGCTGCTTCTTCAAAATCTCTTCTTTCTTCAAGGACTCAGTTAATTTATCCTTAGAAATCTTACACTCAATTCTCAGTTTTTCAAATTCAATAAACTGAGACTCTAGCACATTATTTCTCCCACTTAAAAACAAATTGTTTTCTTTGATTTTAGCATTTTCCTTAGTGAGGGACTTAAGTGTAAGACACAAATGATATAATTCTATAGACATGTCATTTATTGCATCATTACACTCAGCTTTAGATAAATGTGCAAGGTTAGTGGTGATTACCTGATTACTTGAAGAACGTGTCTCTGTTTCATCAGACTTGGCCATTAGGGCTAGATTGACATAGCTGACATCTTCATCCTCATCCAGACCATCTGCTGCCCAGTCATTTTTTTGTGTAATGAAAGCCCTTTCATTTTGTTTGAGCAACTCAAAATATTTCTGTTTATAATCCACAGGCTCAAACTTCTTCTTGCTGGAATCTGACTTTCTACACTCACTGGCAAAGTGCCCTGCCAAGCCATATTTGAAATATTTGAATTTTGATTTATCCACCATGTTTCTGTTTGGCTTAGCTGCTCCAAAGTTCTTCTTGAACTTGAGCTTGGTAAATCTTCTGGAAAGAAATGCTAGATGTTCATCAATGTCATCCATATCATCTTGGCTCAAAGAATCTTCATTTTCTGCTACCAGCCCATTGCCCTTATTTTCACAGACATTTGAAGTAGACTCAACAGCTTCTATCTTCATTTCCTTCTCTTTCTCTAACTCAGGAACCAGTGCAATGGACCCTCCTTTCTTTCTCCCTTTCTCCATTCTTTCATCTTGCTCTATTTCAAGCTCATAAGTCTTTAGAATTCCATACAGTCTCTCTAATGTAAACTCCTTGTATTCTTGTGAATTTCTCAAGGAGACTGTCATTGGTTTCCATTCTTTTGGAAGGGATCTCAGAAATTTGAGGTTAGAATCCTTGCTTTGGTACACTCTTCCATGCAGCTTCAGAGCATTTAGTAGCTTTTGAAATCTACTAAAGATATCAGTGAGAGTTTCACCTTCTTTAAAGTGGAAATGCTCATATTGCTGAATTAGTAACTGCATCTTGTTTTCTCTAACTTGTTCAGTGCCATCACAAATTATTTGAATGGTGTCCCAAACCTCTTTGGCTATCTTGCAATTTATGATGTTGTCAAACATGTCACCATCAACTCCATTGAACAGAATATTCATGGCCTTCTTGTCTTTCCTGACTTGTTCAATATCAGGATCTGACCATTCATGCCTTGGCTTGGGAACTGATGGCTCATTTCCAGTTGCAGCTCTCATTGGTACATGAGGACCTCTCTCTATGCAATCCACATAGGCCTCATCTTGAGAAAGTAAATGAAGATGCATCTTTACCTTCCAGTGATATTAATTATCTTTGTCCAGAAAAGGAATCTTGACTTCAACATCCTTCTTGTTCATCTTGCTGTTTGTTGTGATCTTTAAACTCTTTGTTCTTCAAGAGCTCGCTTTTATACCAATTGTTAATCCCTAACAATGCAACAAGAATTACATAAGGGGGGTTGAATGGAATTCTTGAAACTTTTTCTGAATTATAAAATGTTCTAACTCAAAATATATGTATGGGTGTTTTGATTTTCAAAGTGCGGAATGATAAGTTAAAATGAATCAAAACACAAAGTAATAAAAACACAAGTCTTTAAAACTTTCTGGTGGATTTGAATGTATCCACCAGATATATATATATATATATATATATATATATATATATATATATATATATATATATATATATATCGAGAGAACCCTGTGAAGTTTGAATAGCTCACAGCTGCTTACAAATAAGAACAACTAAACTTACAGAGAAATGCTAAAGGATACAACTTATAATTGTTTCTTTGAGAAATGTATTGCTTAGTCTTGCCGTTGTTCTACTTGCTACTCTTGGTTTATATATCACCAAGATTACACAGTAATAAGACAAGATAATAAAACAAAACCTATCAAGTCTAATACTATGCTGCTTCATTACTCTATTCCAGCATCTTTGAATATCTTCATAATAGCATGGAAATGGAAATGCTTCTTTGTTCTCAAAAACCCAGTTGAATAGGATGCCACATTCCTTTTGTAAACACTCGACGCATGTGACTGTGTTGTCACTGTCAACAGATGTTTGAATTGATCATCCGTGGGGTACATGCTTGTTATCCGTCGGGTAGCCTTGTTGATCATCCGTCGGGTAGCTTTGTTAATCATCCGTCGGGTAGCCATTTAACACTTGACTCTATTTCATTTGTGCAGAATTACAAGACATCATCTATTTACATTTAATCAACCTATTCTGCATATCTACTAGCAGTCTACATGATTCATAAGCTACTACAAAATCTATACAAAGGTGTTTGCAGAAATGTGATACATGACTTATTGTTACATAAGCTACTCACTCGATGGATATCAAATTATCATCCGTCGGGACTATATTGAGTCATCCGTCGGGACTATATTCCTTATCCTCCGAGTGCTACATAATTCACTAAGTTGAATCTACTAAGGTGTTTTGTTAATGAAATTATCAAGTTCACAACATATTCCCAACACAAGGTGACAACAATATTTTACATAATACCCTGAAGGACAAAGACTTCCTTCATGCCAAGGATATAAAATCCAAAGATTCTGAAATCTCTTTCCTTAAGAGCAAAGTGGCAAATTCAACCTCTCAGCTTGAAATAGCTAACAAGACAGCCGAATCTCTTCACCAAGAGTTGGCTTAAGTCAAAGCGAGGGTTGAATACCTTGAAGGCCAGGAGAGGAATGGTTGGATGGAGGATAGGAGGATCATCACAGACGAAGCCTTTGCTAATGGTTTCCACTTTTACAGGACAGGGTTCATGGCGAATGATCCTGAGTACAGCTTCGAGAAGTTTGGCGAAGAAACTATTATCGAGATGGCAGAGTTCAAGAGGGAGTTTGCCAAGGAGATCCAAAAAAAGGATTGAGCTTGGGTTGGAGGAAGTTGAGGGTGCTCCTAATGATGAGCCTGAGAAGGACGCGCCTGAGGTTGATCCCTCTATTCCTCTCCAATCCATTCCTCCAACCGGTGAAAATCAGGGCGCGCCCTAATTTATTATCATGTTTAAACTACATCTGAACTAAGTCTTCTAATACTTTGAGGAGCCAACCCTCATTTGATGCTGTGCAAAGTTGTATGACTATATTTTACTACTCTTTTATTTAATGTTTCATTTATCTTTATTTTTCTTACCAAGTAGTTCTTCTGCAAAATCTTCTCAAGTACCAAATTGATGGCGCGCCTTGATGAATAAGACTTATCTTAAAACATTCTTTTCAAGGGTAAAACTATCAAGGCGCCTCTACCTCTAGGGTGCGCCTTGTTTTGTTTAGGTTTTTGCCTTAGTTTTTTCCAAACAACCACACACCTTTCTTCTTTTGACGAGATTTGCTAAGTGTATAGAATTTTGAGGTGCGTCCATTTATAGAGGCGTGTTTTTGCATCCATGAATTAACAATTTTCCAACTGGGCGCGCCTCTGGTTTTTTACATATTTTCTTAGATAGCATATTTTACAACTTCTGGTTTAGAGGGCATATCTTCTAGTACAATAATAGAGTTTTGTTGTCATACCATATCGTGGATATCTTCTATTAGTGCATCATAAATATATTTTTCCATATTATGGGCTTTGTTATTAGGGTGCGCCCTAACTTACAGTTTATATGCCAGGCAATTAAAGCAATTTGAATCAACTTTTTCCTTTTATTAATAATGTGCTCTAGTATAAAAATTACACCAGTCCCATGGCTACTATGCTCTGTAGGGAAATTCTTTGAAAAAATTTTCCTTCTTCTAGCTCCAAGGTTCGTAATCATATATACTACGTAGCTGTATGAACAGTTACGTGATAACTCAACACAATAACAATACTAGAACAGGACAGGTTAATAATACTACGTCTACACAAGAAATCAGGAAGAATGAAGACAAGGCAAATACAAAGAATCAGAAGACTTTCAGGTTTTCAGAAATATTGAAGATTCAGTATACAAGTGCTACATGAAGATTTCAGTGAATTGGCATTGATTGGAGATAGACAGTGTTCGAAGTATAGGAATCTGAAGAATTGAAGACAGGGTATAGACAGAGGTTAATGAAGACGTTGTCTAAAGTACCAGAAAGGATTCCAGTGAAAGTATAATTTTTTATTAAAAGTCAGTGTTCGAAGCAATAAAGTTAAGGCAAGCTTAATAATGTAATCAAGGCTATAATACGAAGACCTGAATCGGGGTTAGTCGTCTATGAACCAGACTAGTTGCACTAGGCGTCAACAGCTCGTGAAAGGAATCTGGGTATTATTTATAGAAGAATTGTTAAGTTAAGGAACGTACTTGGATTGAACGTTTATCTATTAAAGTACGAGAAGAGGTGCGCGAAGTATACAGCTAAGCGGCTCAAGGGACTAGCAAAGTTTAAAGTTTAATTGTTAAATTAAATAAATTTATTTAATAGACTTTAATATAATTTATTTAATAAACTTAAATTGATTTATCTTATAAACTTTAAATAAGTTTATTTTATAAATCTAAATTAGTTTATTTATATATGTTATATTTAAGATAATTTTATAAATTAATTTAATTACAATTTAAATTAAAAGAAAACAAAATAAAAAAAGAAAGAAAAGAAAAATAAAAAAAGAGAGAAAACGAAAAAGAAAACAAAAACAAAAAGAAAAAAAAAGAAAAGAAAAAAGAAAAGAAAAATAAAAAGAAATAGAAAATAAAAGAAAATCAAAAAGAAAGAAAAGAAATAAAGAAATAAAGAAACCAAGGGGGGACATTGTCGCCACAGATGTAGTGTGGTTTATTAGTTAAGTACAAGATGTACTAGTACCCCCTGTGGTCGCCACATGGGAGTTAGAATAATAAATAAAAAGATTACTCCTCCCTCCTGTACCTTCCTGTCGCCACAGAACTACTTGGTCGCCAGAGAAAAAGCTGTCGCCACAGAAGCTCCTCAATTCTCAACCACACAATTTTATTGTGTATAAAGTCTACACTTTGCAGCAGAAGATAGTCAGCCATTCATTATTTTTCTGTTCATCTTCTCTCCCAAAAGAGAAGTGAAAATGGAAGCATTGATTTACAGAGAAGCTCAAGCTATTTGTATATCCGTTTAACTTCTCACCGGAGTAACGTTATAATGCCCGATTTAACTCTTGTATATTCTTAGGGGCATTATAATCGTTACCCGGTAATTAAATTATAGTACAAACTAAAGCGATATCATTATATAGGATTTGATTTATAAATCTTTGTAGTTGCTAGAAACTTTGTTGTTCTTAGATTGTAGCCGGTTAATTTATTTACCGGAGTGTAGCAACACCCCTCGAGGATTTATATACGAATATATATTTCCCCGAATATTTTGTGTTTCTCGTTTTTATCGTTCCAAACACTATTCCTCTCAAGAACATGAAACCACTAACCAAGCACTAAATATTTTATCCGCTAAAGATTCGAAAGAATTTCTAAATTTAGCGATTATCGTATTCAACCCCCCCTTCTACGATAAATCGGGACCTAACAATTGGTATCAGAGCTGACTGATTGATATACAAATCAGGATCTTAAAAATAATTTATTTTATTAATTTTTCATTTACATAAATTTATTTGTAAATTTGATTTAGAAAATTTATTTTATAAATTTAATTTAAATAAGTTTATTATAAACTTAATTTAAATAAAATTATTTTATAAATTTAACTAAATTTATTTACTACTTAAATTTTAGTGAATAAAAGTTCTTAATTTATTTTATTTTCCGAATTGATTTTGCTGACAGATTAAAGCTCCTAATTACTGCCATTGTTTTGTTCGGATTCTTTGTTCAACTTGCCAGTTATTTGAAATGTGATTTGGCAGCTCTTTCAAAAGCGTACATGGCAGCAAAGTCTCACTCGCCTGTTTCTCAAAACAGCTCACACGCAGAACAGGGCAAGTGTAACACGCGCAGCTTTACAAGGGAACAACAGTTGTATTTGGCAGCCTCTGTGTATGTCACGCGCGGGAATTGCAGCTGTTTGCAGCTCGATTGTGGTGGCCACGTGCGGGGAAAAGGAACCTCAGGAATGCATGTGCTGTCACGCGCGGGAGGACTTTTATTTCACGCACGGATTAACAGGCAGCCCTAGTACATAATTTGATTTCCAAGGCATGTACTCCTCACCTTGTAGTCGCCACACAAAAACAATTACTAGTCGCCAGAGAAAGGAACATATACTGCCAGGAATTAAATGGTAATGCAAAGTCAATTTCTCTGTTGCGACGGCTCTCTGAGTGATACAAGGTCGCTAGATAGCAAGGAAAAGGCGGCGCAAGGTGACTCTAATCGTCACAGCCTGCTAGTCGCCACACATGACTTAACAAATTTTTGAAACCCGAAAATTAATTATTTCTTATTTATTTATTTTTCCATAAAATTTTAAAAATCATAAATTAATTTTTTCTTAAATAATAATTTACGTTTTATTTTAATTTTTAAGAAAATTCGAAAATATTGAAAATTCAATTTTTCATAAATATTTATTTTTGATTAATTTATTTTCTAAGAAAATTAAAAATATTGGAAATTTAAATTTCTCTTAAATATTAAATTAAGGGCACTCAAATATTGGTAGACTCAGGATTCTTCTGGGTTTTTAAAGTGGATTTTAATCTTTTGAAGAAAATGAAGACCATGTGCTATTCAGACGAAAATTATAGATAATGGTTTTCTTACTCCAATGAAACTGATTTTAAGACCTACAGACGAAAATTGTAGAACCTCCTCAAAGGCTTACTTCATAGGATACCACTGGGTTTTCAGACGCAGGAATATAATGAAATTTCTACGGGGAATCAATGAGATCAAAGAGGTAGGAATTGTGGAGGTCAGAGAGAATAGTGGGGACAAACAAACATCTCAATTACATGCAATATAATTGGAGCCTCGGGATAGAATGTAGAAGTCACTGATAGTTGAATCAGAAGAAGCTTAGGTAGAAGTACTTGAGGGACTGGACGTCAGGGCAGTGCTTCACTTATCAGGGTAGTTTAGTTACATCAGATTCACAAGGAGTACATAAGCTATATCCAAGGATCAAGCCTATCTATTCTGAAGCAGAGATTCTTACAGATTCTGTTCAAGAGGTGGTTACAGACTGAGAACGGGACATAAACAAGATTTGATAGCTACAAGTTTGACAAGCAACATGTGTCAAGTAACTATCAGGGGTTTGCTACAACAGAACAAGAAGCTTGACAACCAAGGATGAGTAGGGATTCAGTTGAAGACTTGAGACAAAGGTGGAATGTTTTCTTAGGGAAGCAGCCAGTCAAAGCTTATAGTGCACGGGAAAGAGTTGGGATGGATCAGATAACGAGAATCATGAATATCTTGCTTTCATAGCAATCTTTGAAGATGGTCCAACTCACATATCTCAGGTTTCAAATTCTTGAACCACTGCAATACTTTTCTCTCAATATTCAATGTATGATAAGATCTTAGTGTTTAAATGTTTAACACTCGCACAAGCATGATAGCATCACACCTAGATAATGCTGAACTAGTTCACTAGATTATTTTATGGTAACTAGGATTGATGTTTAACTTGTTCATATTACATTAGATGATCTTAAATAATTGTTTGAATATTTGTTGAACATGATTAATTGCTTTAGTGAGGTATATGTTTTTCTAGCATATAATACCTTTGTTAATGCTTACTCTTTGTATCCTATTACATTGTGATTTATTCATTTGAACTGAATTGTTTGTTAAGAGGTATTAATTTATAATTGGATTGAGATAGATAGATGAGATTCATCAACAGGATTGGACTAGATAGAATTAGTGATTTATTTGTTAATTCTGTTTATTCCATATCATATCTGTCTTGCTTAATTCTTATGTGTAATATTTCTGAATGAATGCCATGTATTCTTAACACAATGCTTGCTTATTCTTTATGTCATGAATGCATCTCTTAGTACTTGCATTAATTGTAGAAAAGGCATGTTTAGGATTACAATAGGGTAAAGACTGCTAGTCCTTCCAATGTAAGGTTGGAACCATTTTTCCCTAGCCTAGAGACAATTTTGTCAAGGGTATTAAAATGGAGAAAATGGCCAGTCAAAGATAAGAATTAGCATGATAAGGTTGCAGCTGTTGTTATCTCTGATTATAATGATATTTCTAATCCATCTGGACCCAAACTGATAAGTTGGGTACCAAGAACTGTTAATCCATTTGTGAGTGCAGGACATAACAGGTTAATTGATTCATATGTATTCTTGGTAATTCATACTCAAGGCATATTTTCAAAGAAAGAGCTTCACAATCAAATGTGATTGAGAAAAGCTATTTCATCAATAATCTTTGGAGATGACAACAAAGGTTTTTATTACGGGACAAGCTATACAGAAGAAGGGATGTCAGCATGAATTGAACAATTGGTATCACTGATAACAACTAATCATTCGAGTCATTGATAACAATTGAAGCAACTTCCTTGCTGAAGAATCAAGGCACAAATCCTCTTATCAGACAGTTCTGCATCAAAGGACAAAATGTCAATTTAATGAAGGATTAACATTTCATCTGAAGCAGGAAGATTGAGAAGCTTGCTCTTTTTAGAGTAAGGAAAGGAAATGCTCGTGGCTAGACTGGAACTCTGAAAAGGTGAAGTCAATGGTGTCTACCGTAAAGCTCCATCTGACAAAAGTTTAGCTCTGGCATTAGAAGCTCTCACCCTTGAACATCAACTCAAGGAACTATTTTGTGAAAATGGGTTAGTGAGAGGACTGCCTCATCTGGAATTCAGAAGGATGATAAATGTGAGGCATGTCAAGAAGAGAAGTCAAAGACAACATCACATCAAAGTAAAGATATACCTCAGTGATGGTGGTTGACTACTCTTATCAAACAAAGTTGTTGTTCGTGCGTTCTCAAGACAAGACATCACAGATAGTGATTGATCACATCAAGATCAAGCTGGAAGCAGCTGTAAAAGAAATGATCCTGTGGTCAGATAATGGGACTGAATTCAAAAAGTAGTTCTGATTAATATCTGTAACATCAAGAATATTTTAAGACATATTCAGCATTGGGAGCTCCGTTTTAGAATGGAGTGGTACAAAGGAATGAACATAACTTGATTAAAGCTACAAGGAAAATATCAAGCTAATCAAGACTTCCTAAATACAAAAGGCCTGGAGCAGTCAAGACAGTTTGCAACAAGTTAGATCAAGCCTTGATCAAGGTGTATACATGAAGACCACTAATGAATCAATGACCAACAAGAGAATGTTCTACAAAAGCAAACAATAAAATGTTTTTAGTTGTTTAAAGATCTTGGCATTTGAAGCTAAGACAAGTTAGGATATTTTCCATGGCTACTTAGTGGAGTATATAATCTATAGGGCATTTGTGGTTAATCAACAGAAGATGATAGACAGTCTAAGTGCATAGTTCAACAACTCAATACTCCAAGCTGTTAAAGGAGAAATTAATGGTATTGATGATTCATATCCAAGCGGTGGAATGGAAGTGTATAACATAACTCATTATTTCAATGAAGCCAGTCAGCAAGGGTAAGAATTTTCAGGAAATCCCAACAACAGCTTAGGGTGAGCAACAAAAGAAGGATCAGCTAGTCAGATACAACACCGCATTGAATATCAAGAGGACACTACAAGAACATATCTGCTGAGACAAAGGGTTTGATGTCAATATTATTCCCAGAGTCTAGTTCTTAAGTGATCTAGATGGTGGAGTAATGATTAGCAGGGCTACTGAGTGCGAATGATAATTTCTCTAGTTTTCTATCTAAGGAAGAAACTAAGAAAGTTACAGAAGCTCTGATAGATCTGGATTGATTGGGTGATTACAAAGCAAGATGAACTCAATCAGTCAGCAAGCAGATTGAAGGGAAGTTGGTATCCAAACCAAATGACAGTATTGTAATTGGTACAAGGATAACCAGAAATCAAACTGGACGACAATGGCATTGTTACGAGGGACAAGGCCAGACTTGATGCTAGGTTATTATCAGGAAGCAGTATGTAACAGATAGCACCAATGACGAGACTTGAGGATATTATGACATATTAGGAACCTGATGCATATTACACTTGGAATTGGACTCTAGTAGATATGTACAAGTGCACTCCTGGTTGGTGAGTCAAAAGAGGAAGTCAATGCACCATATTTCATGGACTTTGCAGTTGCAGATCTATTGGACTATGCATATATCTTCTTTAAAATCTCACTTCAGGTTAATATGAACTAGTATACTACTCAAGCAATCATCAAGGACATGATATGACACTATAACTGAAGTTACAAGTTTAATATAAACTAGTAGAGTCGTTATACTAATAACTCTCTTATCACTAGGCACAAACATATTGTTTTATATGTGCAGTGATATAATGATAATGTTATATGTTGGTCTACTAACAAAAACTTGTGCAAGATTATTTGCTAAGTAATTGCAGAGTAGGTATGGAGGAGCATGTCGAAAAAGTTGTAATTCTTTTTGGGAGTACTTTAAGCAGACCATTAGAATAATTCTTTTAAGAGCTCAAGCAAGCCAAAAGAATAATTCTTTTAGGAGCACAAGTAAACCAAAAGAATGACGGCAATACAAGTAAGTTAAGGATCTTTTGAAGATGCAAAATTTGGAAGATTCTGAACATGCCAAGACTACTTACCAACAGAAACCACTAAAGCTTGATTAGTGCAACTCAGGTATAATGACAAGCTATAGAGGTATGACAAGCTCACCCTTTTACTCAAATGCTAATAGACAACATGTAATGTTCTTAAGATTCGAATGTGCAAGGTTCCAAGTGGATCCTAGAGAATCCAATTTTATAGCTATTAACAAGATTATTAGATATCTTAAGGGACTACCAACTCTTGGAGTAAAGTACCCTAAAGATATTGTGCTTAACATGTTTGGCTATATAGATATAGATTACACAGGTTGTAAGAAAGACATGAGAAGCATCTCTGAAGCTGTCAACCTAAGTGACAGGAGAAGCATATCAGGAAGTTGTCAACTTCGTGAAAGAAGATTGATTTCTTATTATAATAAGAAACAACTTCAAATCCAATAACTCTGTGGAACACTCTATGACAAGGAACCTTCATACTAGGTATCATTTCTTTAGAGAGCATGTCTTTTAGTCAAAGAGTCACTTGCAGAAACATGTATTAAATTACTTGATAAAGTTAATTTTTCAAGACTGGTTTGTAAGTGTAGGATACCATTCATTTCATATTAGCTGGAAATCCCATCTGCAAGGAATTCTTCATATAAGTTCACAAGTATTAAATCTTTAATATTTAAAGGACTTGTGAATTTATCAGTAATCCAACACCTCGTACTTAGTGTTACTATCTTGATTATCATGATTACAATGTCATATACATTTGTGGTAGTTAAATAGTATAGCATTAAGTTTGAATATTATTTTAATTGATTTAAATTATGACTGTAGACAATTCCTTCCATATCAATCTCATAATTTGAATTATATTAAAATAATATACAGCATAGTTATTTGTATCTTGTACGAATAATTGTGATACTTTTAGTATTAGTGATATTATTTAGAATTTTTGTTCTAAGTAATCAATGCTTATTTCTAAAATCACTAATATTGAAAGTTGAATTATTTTCTAAGTTATGTGTATAAAACTCTCAATATTTTATATGCTTAGAAAGTATTTCTAAAATTATAAATATTTAAGTGCTAGTATCTAACTCATAGATATTTAGTATTTATTTATTTAAGTATTTATTTTGGGTAGTTTGGATTATGGAAATTGAAGCAATTCAATGATTTTATTTGCTCCATAATTTAAACTAACTTAAAATAAATAAGCAGCATGATTGATTATAACTAAATTTGTCAACAATTGATATCTAGTATATTGATTGTAACTGTCTTCTTCTTGTTCTTTGCTATAATGCCCATTCCGGGATGAGTTCAAAGAGAAAGAAGATAGGCCGGCCAACTTGCTTAGACGTGCATGCTAGCCGCTACAACCTAAATCGAAGAAGTGTATCACAAGGCGGCAGGCTTCGCTAGATTAAAAAAGTAGTGTATGGGGCTTCCCTTGCATTGCCTTAATTATGAGATTTTGGTTTTAGTGAATTTAGCAATGTTCACATCTCAAGAATTCACTAAAATCAGAATCATGATTGTAGCATGATTAGTTGTATGCTAATTTTTGACTAATATCAGTTAATGATATTCAGTTAAGAGTTCAAGTATGAACTAATTATGATGTATTAGTATTGGTAACATTACTTAGAACTCCTCTAAGTAATCAATGCTTATCTTCAGTCACTTATACTAATATAGAAAGTGTGGAAATTTTTCTTGAGTACAACTATGGTTAAAATGTTTGATTGCTTTATTAGAAGTAACTATATGTTGTCAAGTTAAAAATAATTTCTATACTTATTTGCAAATTTCTAAACACTTTGATAATAGATGAAATACTCAATGGATCAAAGTATATGGAACTTAGAATATTTTTCTAAGATTGCAAACAAGTCAATGTCGGTTAATGTTGCTTTATTTATCGAACCAATATTGTTTGAGATATTACAGTTGTTAGGAGTTAACAATTGTATGATATATGAAATTGAATGTTGATGTCTTTTTGATAGATAATTGGTATTTAATTCATTGATATCTTATTTTAATATTTAAAATAGGATGCAACATAATTATTGGTATCTAAAATACTTGACAAGTATCAGTCAATGATATACTGTTAATATTTTATTACAGATAATTGTGAGACTTTAAGTTCTAGTGAATTTATATGAGTTGTTATATCTGACAGATTCACTATAATTTAAAATCAGCAGCATAGTCATTCTTGTTAAGATTGTTTATCAATACACAATGTTATTGATAATAATTTTATAAAGATAGATTATGGAGCTTTTGATATGAATGAGAATTGCATAGACTTTACCCTTAGTGATCAATACTTTTACAAAAACTCATTCATATTAAAAGACAAAATCTTTCTTTCTCTTTTTAATACTTCTAGGTCATCAGTCTATGTCTTATCAAATCATTTATCTTTTTAGGTATAAAAATAGACTCATGCACTCGAACAGTTTTAGGAGAAAATCAAACTTCTTTTTACAGTGGTGATTTCTTATTTCATTAAAAAAATTTGAAATCACTATTGAACATCATTTCTCTCAAAAAGATTAAATGCATAATTTTCATTCATTATAGATCTTAAGTGCATTTTATCTCTACATTGCAATATGTTCAGTGATGCAGGTTCAGTCTCCAATGGCATTCTTTCATTGATAGTCATGAGGTTGAAAACCCACAACTTCTATCCCAGACTGTAAAGACAAACACAGAACAGAACCAACCAACACTCTCTTACTATTAAAATGATATATGAATGAGCGGGAGGGAGAAAGTGCCTTAGTGCACCACATAAGGAAGGTTCTGAAGTCAACCCAGCAGCTCTGTCTCCTCCAAAAATGAGTAGTACTTAAACAAAGACAACTGCTAGCCCTCATACATCTTCTCAAAAAGATGTAATGGTTGAAAAGGCACAAAAGCAGTTACTAGATTCATCCTCTCAACATGGTGCGTCTATTGAAATTCTCTTATCGGCCTGGGTATCCGATGTAGTGTCACCACCTCAAATATAAACAATTATTGATGCACAAGGAAAGGTTACACACACAAAGGATGAGTTGACAGAAACAAGAGTTTCGACCATTTTAAGGTCAGATTCGATTGTTCAAGGTTCTTTCATGGACCAATTCCCTTTACAGGTGTTAGGAGAGGATACTGATCCAATAGCCATATGCCAGTGGTCAGTGTCTACCTCCCCAGGACTAATAAACCTGGATGCATCTGCAGATAGTGGATCTGACATAGGTGCAGATCGACAACTTGTTGACAATGATTCAGATATTACCTGATGAGTCACAAGGAAATGTCTTCACAGACATTAGAAGGGAACTTTGATCTTTATGCTAAATTATTTAGATTATTGTTTACCTTCCCAGAGTTCAAACCTGGAACCCTAAAAGGGAAACTAGAAACTTGTAGATTATGACTCAGATTCATCTGACGAGTCTAACAAGGATGGGGATTTACGAACTCCCATTGCACCACCTGTGACCTCCTTAAGGATGGTTAAGGTGATTTTCCTTGCAGGTACAGCTGGATTTTGGAGCTATGAGAGGAGTGATACACTTGTGAGAATGAGTGTAAATACGAGTGGAGAGAAGAGTGAAACACTTGTGAGGTACACGAAACAGAATCACACACTCACAGTGAGGAAGAAAGACAGAAACACCATATCTCATTCCCTATCCCTAAACATGGTTCTTGATACTTCGGGTCTCGAATCTGTTTATGATTATAACCTAACTCTTAGGGACCTAACATTTACAGATTGGATTAGAATACTTCGGGACCTTTGGGAGCTAACAATTGGTAACAATTGGTGATCTCACAGTTGGGAGGTATAAAGAGTTGGGAAGATTGGTGAACATGATGATCAACAATGAAGTCATACTTGCAGCATTTAAAGGGACATGGTTGATCAGAGTTATTTCTTTTCCAACCAAGTAACATATGAGAACTCCTTCAGATAACAGCATACATTCCTTCTTTAAGGGGGAGATAAAAGCTTATATAATAGTTTGAAGGATTCCTCAACTAAGGGGGAGAGATAGCAGGGAGGAAAGAAAAAGGTAAAGCACATGTACACTACACCATACCATTGTTGTTTGTAACTACGGATCATATTATACGGGAGAGGTGGTAAACACAAGGTGATTTCCTAGTAATCAGAAGAAGTGGTTTGGTTCATCACTATTCTTCATAAGAGGAGAAGCTGTTTTCCAAAAGGGGAGTACCATTAGTTCTTATCTGCGGATCCTATTGTACGGGAGAGGTGGTAGAAGAAGGTGATCTCCTTTAAGCAGTTGATTCTCATAGGGGGGAAGCAAGAGAGATATGCGCTTCTCAACAGGAAATGTGGTTGTACAAAAGAAGCTGCTGATGATTACTTTAAGACTGAGAAGTACTATCCGGCAGAGATTTGAAGAACCAAGGAAATGAAGATAAAACTACTTGAAGATCAGTTCAGTGCTAGAGGAACAACCATCTTTCATTTCAGTTACTCAAGAAATCTGGAAATGCGGTATTTGATCCAGAAAACTAGTAGCATTATTTACAAGTCCTGGTACATTACTTTTTCTAGTTGTTAGTTGAGTTATCCTCTCTATTTAATTTGTTTGTTAAGTTTAACAATCAAATATGGGGAGATTGTTGGTGAGACTGCGTAGCTGTATGAACAGTTACGTGATAACTCAACACAATAACAACACTAGAACAAGACAGGTTAATAATACTGCGTCTACACAAAAAATCAGGAAGAACGAAGACAAGGCAAATACAAATAATCAGAAGATTAGAAGAAAGCCTGAAGTCTGTCTACAGGTCACTGAAAGAAGTTCATTAATATGATCATGCCTCAGTGAAGAACAAAGGTTAAAGACTTTCAGGGTTTTAGAAATATTGAAGATTCAGTATACAAGTGCTACCGGAAGATTTCAGTGTATTGGCATTGATTAAAGATAGACAGTGTTCGAAGCATAGGAATCTGAAGAATTGAAGACAGGGTATAGACAGAGGTTAATGAAGACGTTGTCTAAAGTACCAGAAAGGATTCCAGTGAAAGTATAATTGTTTATTAAAAGTCAGTGTTCGAAGCAATAAAGTTAAGGCAAGCTTAATAATGTAATCAAGGCTATAATACGAAGACCTGAATCGAGGTTAGTCGTCTGTGAACCAGACCAGTTGCACTAGGCGTCAACAGCTCGTGAAAGGAATCTGGGTATTATTTATAGAAGAATTGTTAAGTTGAGGAACGTACTTGGATTGAACGTTTATCTGTTAAAGTACGAGAAGAGGTGTGCGGAGTATACAGCTAAGCGGCTCAAGGGACTGGCGAAATTTAAAGTTTAATTGTTAAATTAAATAAATTTATTTAATAGACTTTAATATAATTTATTTAATAAACTTAAATTGATTTATCTTATAAACTTTAAATAAGTTTATTTTATAAATCTAAATTAGTTTATTTATATAAGTTATATTTAAGTTAATTTTATAAATTAATTTAATTACAATTTAAATTAAAAGAAAAGAAAACAAAAAAAAGAAAGAAAAGAAAAACAAAAAAAAGAGAGAAAAACAAAAAGAAAACAAAAACAAAAAAAACAAAAAAAAGAAAAAAAAGAAAAAGAAAAAGAAATAGAAAACAAAAGAAAATCAAAAAGAAAGAAAAGAAAAAAAGAAATAAAGAAACCAAGGGGGGACATTGTCGCCACAGATGTAGTGTGGTTTATTAGTTAAGTACAAGATGTACTAGTACCCCCTGTGGTCGCCACATGTGAGTTAGAATAATAAATAAAAATATTACTCCTCCCTCATGTACCTTCCTGTCACCACAGAACTACTTGGTCGCCAGAGAAAAAGCTGTCGCCGCAGAAGCTCCTCAATTCTCAGCCACACAATTTTATTGTGTATAAAGTCTACACTTTGCAGCAGAAGATAATCAGCCATTCATTATTTTTTTGTTCATCTTCTCTCCCAAAAGAGAAGTGAAAATAGAAGTATTGATTTACAGAGAAGCTCAAGCTATTTGTATATCCGTTTAACTTCTCACCGGAGTAATGTTATAATGCCCAATTTAACTCTTGTATATTCTTAGGGGCATTATAATCGTTACCCGGTAATTAAATCCTAGTACAAACTAAAGCTAGATCATTGTATAGGATTTGATTTGTAAATCTTTGTAGTAGTTAGGAACTTTGTTGTTCTTAGATTGTAGCCGGTTATTTTATTTTTCGGAGTGTAGCAACACCCCTCGAGGATTTATATACGAATATATATTTCCCCCAAATATCTTGTGTTCCTCATTTTTATCGTTCCAAATACTATTCCTCTCAAGAACACAAAACCACTAACCAAGCACTAAATATTTTATCCGCTAAAGATTCGAAAGAATTTATAATTTAGTGATTATCGTATTCAAACCCCCTTCTACGATAATTCGGGACCTAACAACTTGACCTTGTATGGTCCCTCCCAGTTAGCTCCAAGCACCCCATGCTGAGCTATTTTGGTGTTTGGCATAACTTTTCGCAACACAAGATCTCCCACCTTGTATGGCACAAACTTCACTTTCTTATTAAAATACCTTGAAATTCTAGCTGATATGCAACAAGCTTCAATTGAAAGTTCATTCTGGCTTCATCTCGCAAATCCAAGTGGAGCCTTTGGTTAACTTCTACATCTTCCTCAACAAACAAATCCCTTCATAGGGATTCGGCTCCTACTTCCATGGGAACCATAGCCTCATACCCATAAGTCAGCAAAAATAGAGACTCTCCTGTGGTTGATCTGGGAGTTGTGTTGTAAGACCAAAGGACCATGGGCATCTCCTCTGGCCAATCTCCCTTCTTTTCTTCCAGCTTAGCCTTTAAACTGTGCTTAATAATCTTGTTTATGGCTTCTGTCTGACCATTACTTTGCGGGTGATAGACCGCGGCAAACTCTTTCTTGATGTTCAAGTCTTCACAAAGCTTCCTTAGCTCTTTACTGTCAAACTGCTTTCAATTGTCTGAGATGAGTTTATATGGAATACCGAACTTACAGACTATGGAGTTGAAAATAAAGTCTTTTATTTTCTTCATTGTGATCGTGGCCAGTGGCATGGCTTCCGTCCATTTAGTAAAATAATCAACAGCCACCACGGCATATTTCACACCCCCCTTGGCTTTGGCCAATTGTCCAATGAGATCAATCCCCCACATGGCAAAAGGCCAAGGACTTTCCAATAAAGTAATAGACGTTGTAGGGGCATTGGAATAATTAGCGAATCACTGGCAACGGTCACAAGTCCGAACAAACTTGAAGGCATCTTCTTTCATTGTTGACCAGTAATATCCTTGTCTGAGGACTTTTAATGCCAACGAACCACCCCCCGAGTGATTTCCAGAAATTCCTTCGTGCACCTCCCTGAGGATATAATTCCCTTATATCCAGGTCCACAGTGGTTGGTTAAACCATCTCTTATACAATACCCCATCATATTCAACGTACTTTACAGCCTAGTAGTGAAGGCATCGAGCCTATAACTTGTCTTCTAGAAAAGCTCCCATTCAAATATAGTTATGAATGGGGGTCATCCAATTTTCTCGTAGGATCTCCTGTGTCTGGAGCATCCCTACTTCTGGAATACTTGGGATTTCTTGGATTCCTAAAGGAATTTGCCCAAGTTGGACGCTGTCCATTTGTGACCCCATCTTTGCCAGGGCATCTGCATTACTATATTCTTCCCCAGGCACACCTTCTAGCCTGGCACTTCCAAACTTTTCCAGTAGACACTACGCACATCTCATATATAACTATGTTCGAGGTCCTCGGGCTTGGAAACCTCCTTTGACTTGGTTTACAACTAACTCAGAATCACTCTGAGCAATCAAGTTCACAACCCCCACCTCCAGAGCTATTTTCAAACCATTGATCAATGCTTCATACTCAGCATCATTGTTAGTGACATAAAATTTGAAGTGGATGGCACTCATCAAATGATGCCCTTCCGGGGTGATTAAGATAATCCCGACGCCTGCTCCATTATTATTCACAGCCCCATTAACATGTAAGATCCACCAAGGGTGTGGGAACTCTTCTCTCACGTCAACAGGAGGATTTTCTTGTAAGGAAGGTTCTGCCAACACTATTGCCTTGTTGTCTACTTCAGAGTCAAACTCAAGTATGAAATCAGCTAATGATTGTCCCTTGATTATTGTACGAGGGAAATATTCCACATCAAATTGTCCCAGCTCTATCGCCCACTTTAACATTCTTCCCGATGATTCTGGTTTATGCAAAATATACCGGAGAGGATAAGCGGTGCGAATCTCTATCCGGTGAGCTTGGAAGTATGGCCTTAACTTTCGTCCCGCAAGGATAAAGGCGTACACCAATTTTTCCATGTTGGTATATCTAGTCTCTGCGTCTAGCAACATTTTGCTCACGTAGTACACGGGCAATTGATGACTCCCTTCCTCTTTCACCAACACCGCGCTAACGGAGTATTCTGAAACTGCTAAGTAAAGAATCAATCTTTCCCCCTCTTCTGGCTTGACCAGCATAGGAGGATTTCCCAACTGCTCTTTGATTGTCAGAAAAGCCTCTTCACAATCCGAGGTCCACATGAAATCCTTCCCCATCCCTTTGATTGCCTTAAAGAATTCCTTGCACCTTTCCGATGACTTTGAGACAAATCAATTCAAAGCCGCAATCCTTCCCGTCAGGCTTTGCACTTGCTTAACACTAGTTGGAGATTTCATGTCCAACAAAACTTTGATTTTCGCCGGGTTCGCCTCAATCCCTCGGTGGTTAACCTTTTATCCCAAGAATTTTCCTGATTCCATGCCAAATACACACTTTTGAGGATTCAGCTTCATCCTATATTTTCTCAAAATGTGGAACATCTCAGCCAAGTCCGCTATGTGGTCTTCCACCCTTTTAGATTTTACAAGCATATCGTCTACGTATACCTCCATGGTCTTCCCAATCTATTTCTTTAACATTTTGTTACCAATATTTGATAAGTGGCCCCAACATTAATCAGACCAAACAGCATCCCAACATAGCAATAGAGCCCTCTATCAGTAATAAAAGAGGTGTGCTCTTGGTTAGGCTAATACATGGGAATTTGATTATACCTGGAGTATGCATCCATGAAACTTATCGAGGCATGTCCTACCATGACATCGACCAACTGTTCAATTCTTGGCAAAGGGAAGTTATCCTTTGGTCACGCTTTGTTCAGATCGGTGAAATCCACACATGTTCTCCGCTTGCCATTAGGTTTTTTCACTAACATTGGATTTGCTAACCAATCTGGGTAGAAAGATTCCCTAATTAGTCCTACATCCAAGAGTCTATCCACTTCTTCTGCCAAGGCTACTTCCCTTTCTCCACTTACGACCCTCCGCTTTTTCCTGATCCCCTTATGCTTGGAATCAATGTTCAAATGATGGCACATAAATTTCGGGTAAATTCCCACCATATCATAATGGTCCCACTCAAATACATCAAGGTTTGCCAAGAGAAATATTGAAAGCCCTTCTTTCAATCTTGGGGCCAATTGAGATCCAATTCTTAGAACTTTACTGGATCTTTTTCATCAATAGGGATTTCAATTGTGTCTTCCGACGACCTCATATTTTCTGTTGGCATTGGTATCCGTGGATCTAAGTCGAGCTGATTACGATCCTCATCATTCTGTAGAGAAGGCGCATCCTCTTGGAGAGGAGCATCAACTTCTTTAGAAGGCGCATCCTCTTGGAAAAGAGCATCAACTTCTTTTGAAATTACTGAAGATAAGGGTGCACCCTCAGGGAGAGGGGCTTTTACCTTATGCACATCTTGTCCAAGACTTTGTAAGATATCAAATCTTCCTTCAAGCCGTTCTCCGTTGAAGTTTGCTTGGACTATGTCATTTGGGGGTTCTTCTTCCTCCAATATTTCAATCCTGATTGTGTCTTCTAAGAACAACATCGCTGGAGGTAACTCAGAGGGACGCTCGTCTTCTTACTAGACATAGTAATGGACTCGGATTTCCTCGATCGGTTGTTCGATGCTTTTCTCTCGCTCATCATCTGACGCATCTTCATTGTAGGCATCCTTTCTCCTAAAGCCCCTCATAGCCTGCCTGTAATATTCTCGAGAGTCATATTGAGAACCCTTTATGCTGCCCACACCATTTGGGGTTGGAAACTTGATGGTAAGGTGGTGGATCGAAGTGATGACCCTCATTTCCCTAAGAAAAGGTCGCCCGAGCAGCACGTTGTGGGACGACTCCTGATTTAGAACCTTGAACTCGAGCATCTTTGTCACGGACAACGGACTCTCCCCCAAGGTACACGGCAATCGAATTGATCCCATAACTCTAACTCCCGTGCCAGAGAAACCATAGACCCAAGAGTCTTCTCACAACATGTCCCGATCATGTAGCCCCATCTTCTTAAAGGTGTTGTAATAGAGGATGTTTGCCGAGCTTCCATTGTCTATAAAAGCTCTATGAATATTCTTGGTCCCGATCTGGATGGAAATGACCAGTGTATCATTGTGGGGGTGATGCACCCACCGGGCATCTGATTCTCTGAAGGTGATGTCCATGGACTCGCCCTTAAATACTTTGGGTGGTCGAGTTTCCACCCTATGAATATCGGTTAGAAGTCTGAACCGGGCTTCCCTTACATACCTTTCCAAGGCTCTATTACTGCATTCCATCCCCTGATCTCCTCCGTAGATTGCTCGGATGTTGTCGTCCCTGATGAACTTATTTTCCTCCAAAGTTTTATTATTCAACCCTTGAAGGACTTGGCCTCCTTCTTCCTTTACTCTGTCGTCGCCATCCTTATGCCTCCATACTTCCTTAACCACCCATTCACCAAGATATCCTTCCTTGATAAGTGCTTCAATCTCATCCTTCAGTTGCCGACACTCATGTGTGTTATGTTCGGATGACTCATGGTATTCGTAATATTTCTTCTTATCTTTACTTTGCCAAGATGACAGAGCCTCAGGTTTTCTAAATAACCCTCTATTTTTGTTTACCTCAAAGATATGTTCAACAGACGCGGCTAAAGGCATATACCTGCTTGCTCTGTAGTCATAGCTCAAGGGAGGGCTCCATTCCCTCCTTGTGGTCGTGGTATTTACCCGATTTGGGCTTCGACTACTCCTTCTATATCTTGGGCTTGGAGATCTGTCCCTCTTCCTTGCTTTGCTTCTCTGACTTGCTTGCGAAGTTGGTTGTACCTCTTCCAGAGACTGCTCCATGGCTTTAAATGACTCTGCCAAAGCAAAGACATCCGCTAGAGTGGCTGGGTCTTTTCCCTGTAAATGCTTCCAGAAATCCGATCTGAGCCTTATCCCAGCTATCAAAAAGCTTTTCAAAGCTTCATCCAAAGCCCCTCTTACGCTGGTGAACTCAGCGTTGAATCTTTTAAAGGAGGATGTCAAGCTTTCATTTTCCCTTTCTCTAACATTGGCAAGAGTTGTAACAGAGGGAGCATACCTTACGGCGGCTTGGAACTTGGTCAGGAACATGGTCTTCATTTGGTCCCAGGAAGTGATCACTCCCGGTCCGAGCTTCTAAAACCATTGATTGGCGCTCCCCCTAAAAGTCGTCGCCAAGAGCCGACATCGAGCCAAGTCTGGGACTTGATACACGTCCATCTCTATATTGAATCGGCCCAAGAATTCCACAGGATCTGAGCTTCCATGGAAACGAAGATTGCTAGTAGTGTTGCGATATCCGGCTGGCAACTGTGCCTCTCTTCCCGCCACAGAGAATGGAGAAGAAATTTCGGCCGTGACTTTTACTCTTCCTTCCAAGTGGTTAAGTAACCTTTTCAGATCATCCACATTGAAGGTTCCTACACCTGGGACAGTTTGCATGTGAGGCTGTGGACCTTGGGGGTGAGGCGGAGGTACTTCTGCCTGATTTCCACCTGGAAGAGCTTGTTGTTGGTTAGTGTTCTGGGCATCTTCGGGTATCACAATCACTTCTAGGTTTCAACCTTAATATTCCCCAAGATTTTCTCCTTGACCCCGAGCCATCTCGTGATCATAATTTTCCACATCCCTGTGATCATCGTATTCGGCATAGTTATCGCTTTCTGCTCGGTTATACCAGTGGGTATCCCTGCGACCACGATAGTTGTTGCGGAGATATCCATCTAAGTATCTACCTCGACCTCCGCCTCTTCCCCTCCATTGGGGTCTCCTCCAACGGTCACTTCCATATCCTCGACTATACCGGTCCACCAATCTGCGGGGAGGAGCTCTCTCATGATCGCGGTGACGCTCCTGATTCTTGTGGGAATTCAGGGGCACACGCGTTGTACCATAGGGCATCACATCTCCGCGATCGGCGCTTTTTTACAATTCTAGCAGCAATATCCTTAGGTCATCATCGTTCAAGCGGATCCCCAAGCGATCCTTCAAAGCTGCGAAGTCTAGTTGTTCACTCTCCGGCATGGACTCAGCTTGCCGACGTTCCTCAAGACTACGTCCGGATCGGTGCGGGTGAGTAACCCCTCGGTTATCTGCCCGCAGTATTTCTCGACCATCAGCATCCTCTTCCACAAGCTCTACGATCAGGGATACATCATTGGAATAGTTCAGATGTCGTGGGGTTATTGGCACACGTCCACCTTCAGTTCGACCGCGACCGGCCAAGGCATCTCTATCAGTCATGGGAGCCTTCTCAGGTGCGTGAGCAGCACGGTTATGGCGAAGGCCCCTTCTGGTCTTGCGTCGATCCACGGTGCTCAGCCTTGAGTCGAAACCGTTCAGAGCATCTCCCATGCGATACAGTTATTCCAACAAGTCAGCGTTGCTGATCAGTACAGGCGGCTGACCCCCAACGTCTGGAGTGGGGCGATCAGTCATGGGTGGAACGTAGGGTTCATAGTGGTCATAGCCATGATCAGATTCTTCTTTAGAGCTTTCATCATAAAAACTTCCATCACGGTATTGAGACATCTTTCCTCCTAGATGCAGATCTTGATTAGCCTCTCCTTCTAGCGCCAATTTGTTGACGGAGGAATTTGGGAGCAACAAAGTCTGAGGTTCGTAGCCGGAAACAAGATCTGTGACGGTGGTTCTTCGTCGGAAACGTGAACAGTAATCGGTGGATTCAATGAACAGTATTCGTCGGAAAAGATGAACAGTGTTTGGTGGTGTTATTGGTGGCTGAGATTGCTTAGGGTTAGTGGTGGCTCCTTTGTGCTCTCGCTTCTTACCTCTTGCAATTTACCTACGTATCCCTATTTATAGGGAATCAAGCCAACGTAGTTCTTGGGGAACAAGAAACCTAATGGGCTTAGATATCTTGTCCCGAGGCCCAATAGGAAACCCATGGAAACTGTCTTCTACTAGATTTAGGAATGTCCGCCGATGAGGCCCAACCACAAAGGCCCAAGGCTCGTCCACGGCTTCAAGACTTCATGGATAAGGCATCTCCCTGGCCAAGGATAACCCTCCGCTATCAGCTGTTTCTCTAGTCTGTGGACACAGGTATAGTCGTGGTTCATCCCAAATGTTGTACGCATCCTTGTCCCACGATAAGGAGCGCTCACTAGATTACAGGACAAGTGATCCCAAGTTTTTGGGTGCAAATTGTAGGATACTCCAAAGTTTCCCAACGAGGACACCCGTTGACTACAGAGACAGAGCTCCCAAAGCACACACCAGAAATCACCCCACATCCCCAATGAGGACACTCATTGACTACAGGAGGAGGCCTTCCGTCCAGACATACCCCTGGAGGCCTCTGACCACGGACACCGCCTTCCTGTAGATGTAGTATAGGAAGGAGTTCTTCAATAGAGTAACTACATCAAATAGGTTAGTAATAATAATCTCCATCTTCCTCAAATCCTACAAAGAACCCATCCAAGCATCCATGTTAAAAGCCTTCCTAAGATATCTTATTCACTCTGGGCGCGCCCTAAGATTTACCAGAAGTGGGCATCTACCAGAGAATTCCTCATCTTCCACCAAGTAACTGGGTGCGCCTTTTCCCTATGTTGAGGGCGCGCCTTCTTATACATAGGGCGCATCTACAATCAGTCATCCATAATAGAGAACGCGTCCTTCCCATACAAAGGGCGCGCCTACTTTCCTTCAATAAGGAAGGTAGTCTTATCTATTCCTTAATTTTAGGCATTTATACCTCAATTTTGACTATTCTGTTATTTTCACCTGAATAATGTTTATACCAATTTTTGGACATAACAGTTTGTAACTTGGATCTGGGCCGTTGTTGAGTTTTGGATTGAGAAACGCGTGGACGACTTACGACTGTAATGGACCAACGTGTCCCCGGATTCGGACCGTTGGAAGGTTCCAGATCCGGGCCACCTGGACAGTGGGGATGTTATCACGTGTCCGGGCGTCCTTCGTTCATTTGTTAATTGGGACCTGGGATAGGGCTATCAATAAATACGCTGCAAGTCTTTGAGCAAGGCTCTGGTCAGAAAATAAATGCTGAAAAATCCTCTGCGTTTTTCAGATGTAACACACGGATCAGGCTAGGAAGCAGGGATTCTTCGGTCACCCAACGAATTCCCGTATCCTCACGCACCCCCGTATCAGATACTCGGATTCTCGGGGACACTCCGATGTTCAAAATTCTCAAAAATTCTCAACTAAAATACATATTTTTTTTGATATTTATACTACATATATAAGTAATTTTAGTTTAAATTCTTGTGTTATAGATGCTTATATCATGTATTTGATACAATTTGCATAAAACTATTAGTTTTGTTAATAGATTTCATCACTAATAACATCAAATATATATTTATAATAAATATATGTGCCGTATCCCCCCGCACCCGAATCCCCATATTATTTTATTTACCGAATCCATGTATCCCCGCACTACGCACCCGCATCCCCGCACCCGTATCCTTGCTTCTTTGGGATCAGGACATGAGACGGGAGATATGCAATGTTCTTAGGTTGAACAAAGCAGACGAAAATGTCAAGTACCTAGGCCTTCCTAACACTCTAGGGAGAAAAAAGAATGTCATTTTTGGGTATGTGAAGAATCATCTACGTGCCAAGATTCAGGGATAGGATAAGAGAACGCTGTCAAAAGGAGGGAAGGAACTCCTCTTAAAAATTATTGCTCAAACCTTGCCTAATTATGCTATGAACATCTTCTTGCTACATCAACATATATGCACATAAATGGAGCGTTTTATGTCAAGATTTTGGTGGAAGTCATCTAACAACACGAATAAAGGCATACCTTGAATGTCATGGGATGGAATATGCAGAAGGAAATCACAAAGCGGACTGGATTTTCGTAAATTACAAAATTTCTACGTCAGCTTACCGGGCAAGCAAGGTTGGAGCCTAATAATTGACAACAACAGTCTGGTTACTAAATTACAAGGCGAGGTACTATCCAACTGGTTCTTTCCTCACAACAAAACTTGGAAACAACCCAACTTACGTTTGGAGAAGCATACTGGAAGCCCAAGTGTATTCAAAAAAGGAGTTGTTCGATCGCAGAGTTGGGTCCGGAAACAATGTTAATATTGTGGGTGACCCATGGTTACCCCAAGCTGACGATCCTTATATTCACACTGAACAAGAATCAATCAAGGATAAAACTGTTTCATGCCTGACCGGGTACGAATGAGTGGGATACTGGTTTGATTCATGATATTTTTAATTACGTAGACGCTAGGCTGATCTTGTCAATTCCTTCACGACACACCGATATGGATTTTTGGTTTTGGAATGAAGAAAGAATGGGCTAAAATACTGTAAAAAGTATCCATGATACCAGTGTGAATGACAACTTGCATGGGAACAAAGCTTTCTGGAACAAAATGTGGAACCTGAAACAACCAGCGAAAACTAAATTCTTTGTTTGGAGGGTTGTAAACGGGTGCTTTCGTACCAAAGACCATCTTCAAAGTTAAAAGAGTGGTTGTCAATGTTTTCTGTCCCATATGCAAAGTTGATCACGAAACCATTTTACACGCCCTGATGCCAGTACAATCGAATTTCAAAGAATGGCTGCAGCTAGCTTCTGATACTTACACAAAATCGATTCAAATGGACTCCAAATATATCGTAATCCGGAAATAAATGCGGAACCAATCGAGATTATTTGCGGGGTTTACATTTGATATCCGTTATTCTTAATAACAATTGATAATATAAATTCACTTATCATGTATGTAATTATTTTCGAGCACCACTAAATTATTCCATATCCTCTTATCATGTAATTATTACTTAAATCTAAATCTGTGAAATTAAACATTTAAACACAATAATAATTAAAAATTAAACATTCAAACACTGGTCACTTTTATTCTCAGCTGCAGTAAACACAAAAGAGTCTATTACCAGCCCTCATTCCCCAAACATAGCTCAAGACTCGCAACATAAACACTAAACACCTGCATAACAATGCATCTACCATGCACTCACATTAAACACACACACACAAACTACAGAGCTAGATTGAGAGCTTAAAAATAATTTTAAGCTTGGGTTTGGTGTTGTGTAGCCTCTGTAGCCTTTTGTTGCACATAATTTCCATATTCTTGAGCCCTCTCCTTCATGTCCCTAGCCTTGTTTGCAATTCTTGACCTTGCATAGTCCAAGTGGTCTGACCCTGGTGGATGTTTCCCGGCGACATAGTTATATATCCACGACAACAACGAAATCGCTGCCACCCCGCACGTACCAGAAAACAAGAAACCAGCAGTCACCAAGAACACCGTTATTCCAGCTGGGACCAAGATAGGGCTAAACAAAACTAGAACAGGGGTGGCAATGACAAGGGCTAGCACTGTCCCGGTTAAGGTTAACCCGGCCAAGGCTACTAATGCAGCTCCAAATGTTGCAGCTGCCAAGAACTTGACAGTTTGGTGTGAATTCTGAGGTGATCCTCCATGGTGAACTTGGCTCATTGGCTTTCGTTGATCCATGAGTTAGCAGCGTTTATAGGCAAGTGTATAAGATGTGAATGGGATGGGATGATACTAGGGGATGAGTGCGTATATATAGAGGGAGGAAATGTACAGGTTGGTGAGAAAGATGGACACAGGGGCATCATGATAGGGTTGCCTTTCCACCTCGAAATGTGTGAAGAGGTAAGGGTGTCATGTGAAGGCACCAGTGGTGGCTTCAGGGTGCATTGCAGGACTGTGACTGGTGAGCCTTACCCTTGTGTAGCTATTGTTTTAGAATATTACTTGGTTGTCTTGAATACCATTCCCTCTGCCTCCAATAATGTCCTTAAAGCAGAGGATCAATATTTCACAACAATTGATACCCATGACCAAATAACTGTCCGTAAATTCATGTGTTCGTGTTACAGTAAAAAAAATTCAGCAAGTTGGGTTGGGGGGGGGGGGGGGGCAGAAGTCTATGGTATCCTTGAAACCAATATACATCTTTACTGGCCATACAAGTAACAACATTAAAACTTTGAATGCCATGTGAGATTTTCCTCTCTTGAAAAGGAGAAATAAGGAAAATTTACTAGGTAATTGGTACAACTTTTAGCTTACACATTTGGATAAGGTCTCTAATGTTAGTTTCAGCAAACATTCACCTTGTGCACTAATCTTAAATGCTCAACAAAATTTGATCAAGAATCCTTGGAAGTAATGTCTTTGATTTGTTGTAGACGGAGATTCTTTTGCAGCAAATATGATGGAAGAAAATATGGAACTACAGCTGCCAGCCCCAAACAAATCACTACCAGGATTACTACCCACCAGGCTTTGTGTGGGATTCCTAACAATAGCTCATCACAAACTGCCAAAATGAAAAGGTCCAAGTATGAGAGATTATAACCAGAGAAGTACGCCAACATTTTGTACATGGGAAACACAAATTATTGATTTTGTAAATAGTAAAACCTTAATCTCTAAAGAGATGGCCTCAAACATGTTTAAAAGATGAAATTGGTGAAAACTGATTTCAATAGAAAACTCTGCATAAACTTTAATACAATGGAATACCAAGTTCCCAAAATGCACTTTTACGGGATATGTATGAATTATTTATTATTCTTTACAAAATGTGCTTATGCAATGACATTCTAATCTTTGAGGGAGTAAATAATCTGCATAGTGGTGCAGCTTAAATATAAAAAAATATTACTGAAACATTTTTATGATTACTAATCCCCCAAAGTTGGTAGACCATGTTTAGTACTAATAATTAATTTGTATCATCTTCTCCAGAACAACAATCTTCTAAAAGCCTTTTAACCAATCCAACAATCCTAGAGAACACTTTTACTAAACAACCGCTGTTTCTTGAAAATTGGCTACGGATAAGAAACTTTGAGAAATAAATTTGCTCTCAATAATTAGAAACTTCCAAAGCAATAAAGCACGTCCCCATTAAATCACCAAAACAAGCCTATTAGTTATCCGGACAAATAACTTAGACATGAACTTAACTAGGTGCCTACTTGAGTGACGAGAAATCAAGGAAATTGCTTAGGTGCTTACGTTGCTTAACATTAACTTACAGTATGCCCCTTGGATGATACAAACACGACAAATGGTGACAGATTACTGACTTTGGTACTCTCTTGTAGATCTGAAAACTACATACGATGGAATCCAAGTAGGAACATGAAGCAAGAAAGTATTTCGTAAAACACCGGATAGTTCTTCAAAATTAATTAATAGTTGAACTGCTGCAAAATAAGTAAAATTGCTACCTAAGACAGCTAGGCAGATTTTACAAGTGCAAGATTAAAGACTCTATCAACAAGTTCAACAAAAAAAACTTCCGTGATGGGAATTTTACATGAAGCAAATATTACACTATTAAGTGTTGGCAGAAGAAACAACCAAATCAAAATAGAAAGACCTTTTTTCTTAAATCATATTGACAGGGTTTTAAACCACTTTTTTAGAAACATAAAAAGAAAAAAATTATACCCATGCATCATTTTCACCAGTTTATTGGAAAGGGAAATCTTACCTCAAACACAATGCATGGAAAATGTCTCCCAGGAACTGATTTGTAGATGATAGAGAAAATATGCACAAATTGGAAGATGAAAAAATGTTTGTGTCTTTAGATGGAAACTAAACACTCATACACAACTGAGGCTAATCTAAAGTTTTATCAAATTTTGCTATGATTTTCTTGAAGCGTGGAAGTCACAAATGTATGTGTAATTTCTGAGGTCAGGTTTCAGATATAAGAAAATGTATTAATACCTATATTATAAATGATTTTTTCCCTCTCTTGTACACGTGGTATTGCAACAATCCCTTCAGGCTCTACTGTAACCAGCACGAACGTACCACCCTATCCAAAGGTTACAATTGAGTTCCTCAGAAAAAAAAAAGAGAACTTAATGACAGTCAAAGGCGGGAGGCAGACCTGCTCACTAAGCAATTTCACATCACCAGTCTCGAATATTAGCTTCTCAGTGTTGAGTAGTTTTCTTTGTTGTTTCATTTCTAAATTAGAATCACCTCGCTTTAGTTGAAGAGCAAAGCTAGCAGGAATCTGTTAAACTATTGAAAATGAGATTAAAATACCCTTGAAAATATCAAGAAGTAAAAATATATATGTTCTATACATACAGAAGCTGGATATGATATCTTCACTTCATACCACGTTTCTGATTTTAAACCATTCATCTGGTAAAGGCAGGAACCACTTTGCAATGGCAAAGTTTCCTTCTGCAGCTCCTCTCCGACAATCAGGGCCCTTCTAATTCTGCACAGTTTATTAAAATGAGATACAGTCAAACACACAAATATTCCATGGCCATGGAATGTTTTAGGGTTATTCGAAGCAACAAAGTAAATACAGCACACAGGGTCCAGATTAGACTAACAAGTCTCCATGACAAAATGGTAGCGTGTTGACAATAAAAACAAGAGCGAAAAGAGCAATGCAACAACTGTAACTGTCTGCATGGTGCATTTTATAGCAGCGGAACACACTCAGCCTCAACCTTCACCACCTGAAAATCGAAAATCATAAGATTGTCAGTTGGTTAGAAATTGGTAAGGCATCACATGGTTTACAGAGACCAGAGTCAATCAGTCATACATTGCAAATGAAGAATTTTGTAAGAACAAGGAAACTAATAAAATAAAACTAATCTGGAAACATAGAGTTGTTTGGTTCATGAAAACATTAGTTAAAATATTAATTGGAAGACAAATCGGTCAGTAAGCTTGGTCACTACAAATGCCAAAGCTGAAAACCAAAATAGTAAACATAAATTTGTAAGAAGATTATAATACAGAAAGCTGAATCTACTTAAAGATCCACTGGTTCTCAACCATAGAGAATGTATGTCTTCAAAAATATAGCAAGTTAGTTGGTAGAGAGGTACACAGAACAAAGTAGATAAGAATAAAGAAATGAAAACACAATTTAGTTCTTAATATGGCACCATGATTTTATGAAGGACAAATATAACAGTGAAATGATACATACATATTAGGAACAGAAAGAGTACAAGTGTAAAAGATAAGTTGATTTCCCATAGTAGAATCAGTACCCTAGCTATCTTAACCACAAAAGAGATGGGAATTTGAAACTAAGTCAAACTCTGGATAAGTTGATCATATTAAGAAGGCGTGGAACTGACCCACAAATTTTCCATCCAGTTTTTTTATGCCAGAATTAAAAAAAAATGGAAATATAACCATTTTTCATGCTAAATATTATGATCTTAATACTAAACCCTATCAGATTTTTACTAGAAACACGTCTAATGGTAAATTATACAGAATCCCTATATAGAGACTTGACCATTACTAGCAATCATGATGCATAGGTCGGAATTAAGGAGCCTAAACTCCTAACCTTATTTATTTGGCCTTGTTTCTAGCCGACAGACTTACCCGCCTCTATTGCTTCTCTTCTGCTTCTCTACCCTGTGAGCCACCACGGCATGTACTAAAAATGTGATAAAGATGAATTTGAGGAAGATTGTTGGAGTGAGAAGACAAATTTGTATCTTAAATCACTAGGAGCTCATTTAATAATAATTTCATAAGGATGATGCCACGTGACACTTGGAGTTGCTCTAACCTAACTACAATCTACTTGATTAGTCGAAGAACACGAGGCCTTACGAGAGAATGAACATTATAATCTAAAATATCTGTTTAGGTTAGGTTACTGCTTTACCAAGTAGTTAGTAGTTCTGTAAAACAAACGTTGCGTGTCCCAACAAATACTTAGGGAGAACAATTCACAGGGGACTTTCATCAAACAGTTTCAACCCAAAACTCAAAAACATTAGAATCAACTACAAACTAATGACATTTAAAAATGTGGGCATCACTAATTCAAATGCACATAATTAAAATCCCCAATACATATAGATATGTTGTTATTAATTAAAAAAAGAGCATCTATAAAAAGAAGTATAGAATAAAGAAATAAAGAAAGGAGGGCATTACCTGCTGAGAGAGAGATTACAGCAAAGGGAAAACAAGTAGAGTCTTGTGTTCAATCTACAAGTAGCTGAATAAATAGCAAGAAGTCAATAAGTAGAGCAAACTTGGTTTAAAAAATATGGCATAAAATATATAAGTATGTTTAAAATTTTTGTTTAATTGAGAATTATAGACAAGAAGAGGTAGAAATTAACAAATTACTTCATGCAGTAATGAGAGATTACTTATATGCCCTTCTTTCAAAGTTTCAGGTTAAAGTTTTAAATTTTAAGTCAAGACGGAGAGATCAAGATAGACACATTTATGAATATTAATCCAAACATCATGATTTTACGTGCAATATTATTGTTTATAACTCTATTTATGCCCGTACCTTTTGACTTTAATCATTAAATAAACTTACTTTTTGCATATATTTTTGTCGTAAGACACTTATTTTTTACATTAATCTTATGTAATAAAATAATTATAGTTCGATAAATTATTTTAAACTATTTTTAAAGATAAATTTGAATTTAAATTTTTATTTAAAAAGGGATCTTCAAAAAAGTAACAAACTATATTTTGTATATAATTAATAGGAGATGACTCAAAAAATCTCATTTTCAATTTTAATGTCCGGACACTCCAATTCAAATTTTTTATTCTAAATACCGCGTAAATGTGACATTTTGGATGCCGCATCAGGCAATGCGCATTTTACGATTTTGTAAAAAATTAAACTAATAACAAGTTATTATTATTTATTTGTTTTGTACATGTAAGAATTGAATTTTTCATCAATTTTAGTTATGTTCGAGATATTTTTTAAGATTAAATCACCTAAATGCTTATTATTTAGTATTAATAAGATACTCTTTCTATTTTTTATATGTCATTTGACTTTCTTGCACACAATTCTAATTCCTTTGATCGCATATATAAATTAATATTTTTTAAAATTTTCTTTTTGTAAATTAAAGTTTTAGTTATATATTTTTATAGAAATAAAAAATTGAAAATTATTATTCTAACTATGCGGTCAATATATTTAGAAGTGTGTGCATAAAAATCAAACGTCATTTAAAAAATAGAGAAAACAATTTTAAATAAAAACAAGTGATAGAGTATTCGAATAAATTAAAACATTATTTACGTACGTATCAATTGCATTGAATAGTATAGTTGTTACATTAAATGCAATAATATGTCCAGGTGTTTCACAGAAAGCTAGAGAGGGTTATTATAGTAATTGCAGATTACTGCACGGAGCAAATATTTACTGCATTTAGCAATTATGTTTTATAATCGAAGTATCCAACCAAATATCGAAATATTTGTCAGTACATCTATTAATTATGATCTTATTTTAGACGAAACTTTTTAAAATACAATTATGTGCGTAATGTATGTTTTTTTAAATATTGGCGTGGATTTTTAAATTAAATACTCATGTAAATCTGGTATATTCATCGATAACAACTAGGGTGTACATTTTCTTGTTGATTGACATGACATTAACAGGACGAAAAGGATTCAGATGTAACATTTGATATGACTTCTTGATGGATGATTCTGACTTGCTCTTGAAAGAGATTCTTCTTTGCTTGGCTTGCTGACATGCATCACACAAAATATCAGGGGAGTAGTACATATTTGGTAGACATCTTATCAACTCTTTCTTCACTAATTCATTGACATTGTTAAAATTAAGATGAGAAAATTTCTTGTTTCGGTTCCAACTTTCATCTATTGATGTTTTGCTTATTAAACAAGTTTCAGTTCCATCAGTATTTGCATGAAATTTGGCTTCATAGATGTTTCCATGTATGTATCCCTTGAAGACAACTTTCTTTGTAATTTTATGAACTACTTCACAGTGAGTATCATAAAATACAACATAGTATCCTCTGTAGGTAATTTGACTAATACTCAATAGATTGTGCTTCAGTCCTTCTATCAGAGCTACATTTTGAATGATGACATTTCCAATGATTATATTGACATCAATCTATGACAGGTTTCAAAAACTGTTGAATGATCTGTCATTAATGGACAAAGAATATGATCCAGAAAACTCGAATATGAAATTCCTTCTTGCACTTCCTGCAAAATGGGATTTGAAAGTCACATCTATAAGAGATAACAATAATCTTGAAGATACATCTTTGGATGAGATCTATGCAATGCTGAAGACTCATGAACTGGAGAGGGAGCAAAGAAGCAAAATGAAAGAATCAAAATCAAAACCAGTTGCATTGAAGGCTGAAGAGAATTCAAGGGAAAGATATGTGAGAAAGGGTCGTTTAAGAGGAAATGTCATGGTTGCAAAGTCTGATACCGAGTCATCAAATATTGTTGATGAATCAAATATTGATATCTCCACAGACTCTAAAAGTGATCATTGTGATGATGAGAAGCTTTTGCAAATGGCTGCCTGATGGTGAAAAGCTTCAAGAAATTGGCTTACAAGGACTCCAAAAAAAGAAAGAGATTTTCAAGAAGAGGTTCCAGTTCTTCAAGCTATGATAAGAAGAACTGCAGAAAGTATGATGAGAAGGAGTACAAGTCAGGAAAAGTTGTGTTATTCCCAAACAATCTAACAAAGAATTATATAAGGGGATTGAATGTAATTCTGGTTTCTTTTTTATTTCAAGATTGACTATCTCAAATATATATATGACAGTGTTTGATTAAGCAAAAATGCGGAATGAAAATATTAATGTAATCAAACACAAAATAATTAAACACAAGTATTTAAAAACTTTCTGGTGGATTGAACTTTTCCACCAGAGATATATATAAAATCGTGAACTCTGTGATACAAGGTTTGCACACAGCTGCTTACAAGTAGAATTACAAAGAACAGAGATATTTTTTACAGATACAATCTTTTCTATTTCTCTTGTTAATTGCTTACTTACTTTTTCTACTTGCTACTCTTGATTTATATATCACCAAGTTACATTATAAAAAGACAAACTAATAAGACAAAAATGTCTTGATCTAATTACATGCTTCTTCATTTCTCCATCCAGCATCTTTGAATATCTTCAAGTTAGTATGAAAATGCTTATTTGTACTCTAAAACCTATAAATAGGCTGCCACATTCCATTTGCATCTAATCAACCCATGTGATTGTCAAGCACTATTAACTGCAATTTGAATTTGAACATCCATTGAAATATCATTGGATCGTCTTTTGAAAGTGTGTTGGATCATCTGTCGAAACTTCATTAGATCATCTGTTGAGTGTGACTTGGATCATCCGTTGAAATCTTGTACAATCATCCGTTAAAAGTCTTTTATAACAGTTAACTCCATTTTACTTATACAAAATTACAAGGCATCTAATATATACAATTAGCCAACCAATTTTGCATATCAATCTAGTAGTCAACACGACTTTGAATATCCTACAACTTCTAGATCTCTAAGGTATTGTGGTATGCAGAAATGTGTTACAAAACTTATCAATATATAAGCTATTCTCCCAACGGATGTTAAAGTAAATCATTCGTTGAAAGCTACAAAAACACTACTTTAAATCTACTAAGGTATTTTGGTGAACTTATCATCAAGCCTATGACATATTCCTAACAAGTTGACAAATCAAAGATTTAAATGTTATAACTGTGATGAAGTTGGGCATTATGCCACTGATTGCAGGAAGCCAGGAGCTGAGAAGAAGCAGGTCTTGATCACCAAGAAGAAAGATTGGGCTAACACTTCATATTCTGATGAAGATATCAACTATGCTCTCAGGGAAAATGCTAATAGTGAATCTGAGATTACTGAGACTAAGGTACCTCAAACAACTCTTGCCTTTGATACTGATGATATCTGCGAGTTAAGATTATTTCTAAAAACTTTGCATGTTATCTATAGGGATCAAACTCTTAAGAATGCTATGATTATAATTAGAAACTCTGAATTAAAGAAAAGAAATGATCATCTAGAGGCTGAGTTGATTTTTATGTTAAGAATTCCAAAAAAAAAGATGATGTTACTTATGTTAAAGAAAAATTATTAGAAAAAACATGTTTATCTTGAGAAAGAATTGTTAAAGGAAAGAGATATAATAAAACTTTGGACAAATTCAGGAAAAATAACTCAGGGTTTAATTGAAAGTGGTTGTTGGGGATCATGATTAGGTTATGCAAACAAACCTAGTACTGAGAATGAAAAGGAAATTGAATATGGGAATCTTAAACCAGTAAACACTGATAAACAGATTAAAAAGAACAAGTCTAAGTTAACACCTTTTAAGTTTGATTTAAATTATGATGGACTCAAATCAGTAAATGAGAAGGGTTCGACATCAGGATTTAATTCAACCTTAAAAACTGATGATGTTAAGGCTAACTCGGTGAATGTTGGTTTAATGACTCAGAAGCAACTTAAGCAAAAGCTGAAAGAAATTAAAATGAAAATAAGGAAAAACAGCCTAGGAAAAACAGAAATGGAAAAGTAGGTGGTAATATGGAAAATAAGTATAAACCAATTCCTAATGCACCTAGAAATGCTTGACTAAACTGTGGTAGTGCTAATCATCTTGTTATTGCTTACAGGGATAATAAAGAAATAAATATTATTCCCCCTTAATTAGAGTTTAGGAACAGGTTAGTTAGATATAAACCACAACACCCTTGTTTTCATTGTGGCAGTGCTTGGAATTCTGTTTACACATGTAAAGAGTATCACAGTTTGTACTATGATTATTATGAACTGAAACCCTCTTTAAATAAAACAAAAGTTATTTATGCATGTGTATCTCCTAATATCAAGAATTTTTAACATAAACTCTGATATAATGACTTCTACTGTAATTGTTAATAAACTTGATAAGGCCAAAGGATCCAAGCAAAATTGGTTCCTTAAAAATTCTAATTAATGGTCTAATCGATTGCAGGATAATAGGAAAAATACCCTAGTCTTGGAAAGTGGATGTTCAGGACATATGACTAGAAATAAAGCCCTGTTATCATAGTTTATGGAGAAGGCAGGCCCAAGTATTTCTTATGGAGATAGCAACATAGAGAAAACTTTGAGATATGGCAAAATAAAACTTGGGAATGTCATCATTGAGAATGTAGCTCTATTTGAAATACTCAAACATAATATGATGAATGTGAGTTAAAACTGTGACAGAGGTTACCATGTGGATTTTCATGATGAATATTGTGAAATTGTCAATAATTTAAGTGGCAATGTTGCAATGATTGGTTACAGACATGACAATTTAAATGAAGCCAAGCTTTCCACAAATATTGACGGCTATGCAATCTTTCTGCTAAGTAGAGCAACAATAGAAGATAACTGGAACTGGTATAAAAGACTTTCTCACTTGAACTTCAACAACATCAATGAACTTATGAAGAAAGATCTAGTGAGATGATTGCCCAATACTGTCTTTATGCCTGATGGCCTATGTGACTCATATCAAAAGGCCAAGTTAAAGAGATCATCATTCAAGATTAAGACTGAATCTTCAATTCCTGAATCATTTTACTTATTACATAATGATCTTTTTGGTCCAGTTAATGTAATGTCTATAGCCAAGAAAAGATAGACACTTGTCATTGTTTATGAGGACACAAGGTATACATGAGTATATTTTTTGCATACAAAAGATGAGACCTCATCTATTCTTCTAGAACATGTGAGGCAACTGGAAAAAGGATCAAAATACAATGTGAAGATTATCAGAAATGATAATGGAACTGAATTCAAGAACAACACTATGAGAATTTTATAAGTACAAAGAGATCAAACATGATTTTTTTGCACCTGGAACTCCATAGAAAAATGGAGTTGTTGAAAGAAAGAATGAGACTCTGAGAGAAACTGCAAGGACCATGCTTGAAGAAGCAAAATTTCTAACCTACTTTTGGGTTGAGGTTGTGCAAACTGCTTGCTTCATACAGAATGCAACTCTGATAAACAAACATGGAAATACACCATTTGAGATGGTAAAGGAAAAGAAACCAAATTTGAAGTACTTTCACATCTTTGGCTGTAAATATTTTATTCTCAAAACTCATCTTGAACAACTCATAAAATTTGATCTAAAAGATGATGAAGATATTTTGTTGGATATCCACTATTAACAAAAGCTTTGAGAGTTTATAATATGAGAACAAGAGTGGTTATGAAATTGATTTGTGTATCTTTTGATGATAAGAAGATCACAGGTCTAGAAGATGTCAATGATCATGAACATCTTAGATTTGAAAATGAAGTACCATATGTTGATCAACTAAATCCTGATATATCCTAAAATACTGATACTATATATCCTGATATCACACTAAATTTTGATGAGCCATTTGTACATTGTTAGTCGCTAAAAACGCGCTAATAATACACGCAAGTATACGAGTTCGCAAGTAGTATAGAATCTTTTATAGTTCGTTCCCACAGAGACTGGCTTTGGTTAACTAATTAATTTAAGCACTTAAGCAACAATGTATGGCTATTATTTAATGCTAATACGATAACAAATTGAGTTTGATTATAACAAAGAATTAAACTAACATTTATAACTAGGGAATAAGATTGATTGAATTAATATATATGACAAACATGGGATTTTAACTTCATTAAATACTTCCTTCAATAGCCTTATTATTCTTAACCTTAACATGCAATGGTGATGACACTAATCAGATAACACGAAACTGATAAACGCCAACTTTCGTTGCACGAATACCATACTACCAGACATCCACAAAAGAGATAGAAGCTGAATATACACCAATTATATTAAGACCCTATATGTCTATAGAATTTGACAACATAACGGTTTAAGCACAAGTTATCTATCTTGATTGCATAGGGCAAGTAAGATGGTTAAAATTACCTACGAATCATGCATAAAAAATATATGAACCTATGCTAGCATGGCAAGTTCTAAATCCTTAAAATTCACTTTCGCTTCATTAAAAATTAACACACTATCTTATAAGTTCGCGACACTCATAAGACGAATACGCACAACCAATACTAGGTTATCATACAATCACCAGAAACTAAGGAATCGAACAATTTAACTAAAGAAATCCATAATTAAATCCGCTAGAACCCCACGATAATGATTAGCCCATAGTCGGACTCATCATCAATGTGGGTTACAATGGAAGCATGGTGTAATAAATGTAGTCTTTATAATGAATAAATAAAACCGAGTACAAAACAAGTGTAAGGTTCAAAAATAAGAAAACTAGCATCCAAGTTACAACTTAGAACAAAGATTTATAAGTAAAAATAAGATATTATTCGTCTTTGTTGAATCGTGCTAACATGGTCTTCTTACGGCTCTCATTGATATGTCTCCGGCTTGATATATTATCAAAAACGACCTAAAGTTATTTATATAGCAGCCGTAATCAGAAGAGAAGTCCAAAAATCAGCCTTCTATTCAAAACATGATTCTTGAAACCCGACCTGGCGCGGCCGCGTGCTTGATCAGCGCGGGCGCTGGCTCTCTGAAGTTCGAGCGCGGCAGCGCGCTTGATCAGCGCGGGCGCGCTAGACTTCTGCCAAAACTTGACTTCTTTCTTTTTCTTACAGATTTGAGCCGACTTTCCACAAGCTTTTATTCCAACACCACCTTGACATCAAATTAGCACCAAAACAATGTTAATTCACCTGATTACCTAGATAATGCCTGAAATGCAAAAACACTAGAAAACACGTCAAAACACTTAACGACTTGAGTACAAACGCATCAATTCAAAGCTTATTAGATCATTATAAAGTGTCATAAATGCCACTCAACATACCCCCAAACTTGAATCGATGTTTGTCCTCAAGTATAAACTGACTTAAAGAACAAAAAATAAAAAATATGCATGAATGCAACTAAATGAATGCAACGATCCCCATAGAATAACTAAACCAATCAACAAGCAACACCTCAGCAAATGCAGTTACTCGCATAAAAGTCAATCAAATCTCACAAATCAATCTACAAACCAGAGACGTGCGTGTGTGCAACTGCTTACAAATATAATATCGCAACTAGATCAACAATCATGACTCACTACTTATCAAAGCAATCGCAAGTTTATAAATAGAATAAAAGCTAGACTCAAAATAGCTTATAACACTTCAATTCTTATATCGGAGTTAACATGGATTCACACTTTTGTTTACTAAAAAACAAAATAAGTATGCTTATTTGATCGTGCAATGAGTGAGGTCCACAAAAGACTTATACAATAGTACCTATGTAGCGAGCGTTAGGTTAGTGGATCCTAGACTATAAAGCCTTAGGTCACTAGGCGCAAAGTCCCCTAAGAACTTAATAACTCGAGTACTAAAGAGCCCACTCGTGATCAATTATACATAACACTTATTCTTTTTTTCCTTCTTTTTTTTTCTTTCCTTTTTGTATAAATTTCTGAACGAGTGCGTTTCGCTCCATCTCGCCCAACCCTAGACTACTCATATAAATATGAGCCGACTACTAGCCATTTGACACCTAGCCACAACAACTAGCAATGAAATCCAATTTTCTCCAATTTTTAAATATCCATGTCTTTTATTATTAAGAGAATATCCAAAATTTTAAATATAAACAAGCGATTAAACCTTGATAAACCAACAAACCATGATCATGATCTAGCACTCTAGCAACCTATAAGACTTAGTGAAATACAAGTGTCTCTAGCATGCAAATCAATTCGAGAAGACTTAACATCACTAAATACGATATCACTACACTAACATCAATATCACCAATTAATCGGAAAAATCATCTAAGAGATCATGTTATAATGCA